>NC_063182.1:36329207-36641707 GCF_023159225.1 Perognathus longimembris pacificus
GGAGTCCGGCGGGGCCGGGGGTCAGGGGGGTCCCGGGGATCCGTGGTCCGGGGGGGTCCGCGGGGGCGGGGGATCCGAGGGTCTGGGGGTCCGGGGGTTTTGGGGTCTGGGGATCCGGGGTCCGGGGGGTCCAGGGAGTCCGGGGGATCCGGGGGGTCTGGGGGATCCGGGGGTCGGGGATCCGGGGGTCCCGGGGTCCGGGGTCCGGCGGGCGCCCCGGCCGGAGGGCACGGCGCATACTTACAGACAAAGCCGGCTCGCGCCCGCGCCGCGCGCTCCACACCTGGAACGCGACTGGGAGCGGAGCCGGGCTGGGAGCCGGCGAGACGGCCGAGGGGGCGGGGCCTGGGAGGGGCGTGGCTGGGAGCCGGCGAGACGGCCGAGGGGGCGGGGCTTGGGAGGGGCGTGGCTGGGAGCCGGCGAGACGGCCGAGGGGGCGGAGCTGGGAGCCGGTCGAGGGGGCGGAGCTTGGGAGGGGCGGGGCTGGGTGCCGGCGAGACGGCCGAAAGGGCGGAGGGGCGGGGCCGGGGCGAGGAGGGGCGGGGCCGGGGCGAGGAGGGGCGGGGTCTCCACCCCAGCCCGCCCCGCTCCCACGACGCGCAGCGCCGCCGGGGAGGCCGCCCGGGCCCGCGAGCTCTCCCGGCGCGAGTGTCCCCGCGCTCTCCCGAAACCTCCCCCTCCCTCCCTCTCCCCAGCTCCCCCCTCTCCCCTCCCTCCCGCTCGTGTGCGGTGAACAATGAGCCGGCTCTCAGAGGCTGGCGCGCTGCCCCGGCCCCGCGGCCACGCTGCTTACTCGGCAGGAATCGGCGGCTCCGGGGGCCCCGGCCCCCCCCCTCCCCTGCGGGCGAGCGGCCAGCCCGCCCCGCCCCGCGCCTCGGGACGCCCGGCCCCGCCCCGGCCCCGCCCCGGCCCCCAGGCCCCGCCCCTCCCGGCGCGCACCCACCCCGGCCCCCCACGCCGCGCCTCGACGTGCGGCTGCTTCCCAGACGAATCTGGAGGCGGGGGGCGGGGGGGGGGGGGCGCGGGGACGGGGGGCGCGGGGGCGCGGGGGGGCGGGGCGCGGGGGAGGCGGGGGAGGCGGGGGGGGGCGGGCGGGGGGGCGGGCGCGCGGGGACGGGGGGCGGGGGGCGCGGGGGGGGGGCGGGGGAGGCGGGCGCGCGGGGCCGGGGGGGCGGGGGAGACGGGCGCGCGGGGGGGGGCGGGGGGCGGGGGGCGGGGGGAGGCGGGCGGCCCGCGCCGTCCTCGTGAACCTGCGGCCGAGGGCATCTGAGGCGACGGCCGCGGCCGCCTTCCCGGGTCGGGGCCGGTCCCGGGCGGGGCGGGAGAGGGTGCCCGCGGCGGCCCGGCCCGGCCCCGCGCCCTCGGGGAGGGGGGGGGGGAGCAGCCCGGGGCCGCGCCCGGTGCGCGCGCACACACACACACACACACACACGGCGCTCTCACGCGTGCGCACGCGCAAAGGACCCTCGCGTGCCCGGGCACGCTCACTCGCACCCGCGCGCACACGCGGCCCGGGCCGGTGACCTCGCGCCCCTGTTCCTCCCTCGGGGGTCGGACGCGTTCCCCCTCCCGCAGCTCCGGAGCTTCGTGGTTTGAATCGCGGATCGCTTTACTAGATCCATCGATCCGTCGATCCGTCGATCGATCAAACGCGTCGCCACTGCCGACTCTGCAGCACCCCGGGCCCCGCCTGCTCCCCGAGGTGCCCTAGCCCGCGTGGCGCTGCGCCCCGCTCGTGGCCCGGGTGTCACGCGTGGGAACGGTCAGGGGCTGCGGGGGAAACTGATCCCTAATGAAGCTGCTCTGCCCGGAAGGAGACGCCGGGGACCCCCCCGTCACATCCCCCCCCCTGCCTCTTACCCCCCACCCCCTTCCCCAGGGCGGCGCGCGCCGGTGCGACCCGGAGTCTGCAGAGTCCTGGGCTGCGGGGCAGCGCGCGCGGGCCTGGCGGGAGCTTGCGCGGCGGCCCCGGGCACCTGGCCCGGCCCGAGAGCACCGCCCCGCCCCCGGGCCCGCCAGGCGGGGTGGTGGGGGGGTGCAGAGCACGGGGTGGGGGCCTCTCTGGATTTCACTTTCCTGGAAAAGGAACGCCACTTACCTGGGAACGGAGTTGGAAAACAGAGAGGAGAGAAGTGAAATAAACGCAGCCCGATTTCCTCGTGCATTCGGGGCTCCGGGAAGGGGGGGGGGGGGGTCGGGAGCAGCTTCGGGGTGGGAGAGGGCGAGGCCTAGAAGCTGCCCCGGGGGGCCCCCTAAGTCCACATGGGAAAGACGCCCAAGGGGCCGCTGCCAAAGGGGTGCAGAGCCCGTCCCGGAGCCTCTGTCCCGAGGCTGCTTCTGCAGGGAAACGCACCCCGCACAGGCAGAGAGAGGAAGGGAGAGGGGGGCGGACAGACACGCGGAGCAGCGCCCCCAGAAAGACACACGACTGTCCAGTCTCTCTCTCTTTTTTTAAATTTTCGTTTATTTATTTTATCGCGTTCGCTTTATTGCCATCATAAAGGTGATGTGCAGAGGGCTTAGGATAACATGCACCGGGTAAGGAGTGCATTTCGTTCCGTGCAGGGCCTCCTGCGCCCTCCCTCCCTCCCGTCTCCACACAGGAGGTGCACAGCTCGCTTTCCTCGGTGTCCAGCCAGCTCCACCGCTGCACCTTCCCACCCTCCTCCCCTTGAGTTCTGTCCCCCTGCCCGGAAGATGGACACGTGAACACACCGTACAGAAAGCTCCCGTCCAGGCGTGGTGGATGCGGCCCAGCAGGGCAGGCCTGGTTCAGGAGCTCGCCTTCACTGCCCGGTGTCCCCCCCCCTCCCTCTCCCCTAGCCATCCTGCCTTCACTGCCTCCACCCCCCCCCCCCCAGCCATCCTGAAGCTTCGGAAAGCCTCCCACATTCCTCTCATGACTTGCTCTGTTACAGGATCAAGGCCCCCCTGAGCCTCGCAGTGTAACGTCCCAGTCCTCTGTCCATCTTTTCCCAAACGTTGGCCTTTTACTGGGTCTGATTGATAACTTAGGGAGGCGTTCACCCCTCCTTCATTATCAGTCAGGAACCAAGATGTCTCAAAGGATGAGCCATGTTGGCACTCAGAAAGGAACGAGTCTCCCACGAATGAGGAGTGGGAGGGGGGAGGCTGGCCCACGCATGGCGGGTTCGCACCATCTGCGGCCTCTGCCAACCTGTAGGCCGGTAGCCAGCCCCAGCCTGACAGCCAAACCTGGGTCTGGACATTCCCCAATGTTACTCCGGGTGGCAAATTCAGCTCTGATTTACCAGCAGCCCTGTTTCCTGAAGTCAAAGCGTCTTTCCTGAGTCGCGTGAACTCCATGCAGGGGCCACAGAGCCGTGCAGAAAATGGGGGCATGCTGAGGAAAGAGTCAGGAAGCAGTCAATATCCTTATCTTCATGGTGTTTGCAGTCTGGATTAGAGGCTGCAAAGAGAGGCAAAGCCAAGTTCACAGCTCAGTGTTACCATGTGTTTTGCTTTGTTTTTGGCTAGGCTTGGGCCTGGGACTCAGGGCCCGAGCACTGTCCCTGGCTTCCTTTTTGCTCAAGGCTAGCACTCTGCCACTTGAGCCACAGCGCCACTGCTGGCTTTTTTTGTTTCTGTGGTGCTGAAGAATCAAATCCAAGCCTTCATGCATGCAAGGCGAGCACTCTACTGCTAAGCCACATTCCCAGCCCCTCGGTGTTACCATTTAGTCTTGTTGTTTTTTCATCTTTGTCACAGCACCAAAACGCTATTTTGTGTGACATAGTGGGCAGTGTTTGACAGATAGCATTCCATACAAGGCAACAACAGGTATATGTTTCTAGAATAAAACTTAAGTGATATTTCTGCCTCGGCTTCTCATTCTGTCCTCAATTCTTGACCCTCGGTAGTGAGACTGAATGAAATACAGCTTCTCAGTGAGCCACACTGTGTACAACACTTAGGCCTTTTCACTTGTTCTGGTTTCTTTCTTCAATTTTCTGGCTCGTTCCCCTTCTTTAAAAATCCAGTTTAGAGACCCAGTGTGCTAATGCACACCTGTAATCCCAACACAAGAAGGCTGAGAAAGGAGGATCACAAGTTTAAGGTCAGTCTGAGATACATCGGGAGACCTTGTCTCAAGACAAAAACAAAGAAAATTAATTTTGGTTGTAGCTCAGTGGTAGATCACGTGCTAGCATGCAAAAATCCCTGGATCATCCCCAGTATTGCAGAAAAAAATAGTTTAGGAAAATTTCTTTGATGTCCTAATGTGATTTAGAAAGGGGTTGTTTTCATAGTGAACCTGTGCAGAATTCTGTGATTGTATTTTTCCCAGTGCATGGGTAACTGTGGCTTTATTTTCCTGTTTTTAATCACTAGAACTGAAATTCCAGGAAGAAACAGGCTAGAGAAGACATTACTAGCTGCATACCTAACATCTGTTAACTCTTTCTTCTTTTTTAATGAAGTTCTGATCTTGAATTCTAGTCTGCATCCCTCTTTCATAACCCGCAAGATCCAGGCAAAGTGGCCCAGAGAAGTCCATCTTCATTACTTGATTGTATTGAATTTCTTGGATCTGACAATAGGCTAGAGATAAGCATGCTTGCAAGGTAGGTTCAACCAGTCAGTCTAAAGGGGAAAATTACAATGCATGCTTGAGTTAGAACCTTTAGATGTAATTCTGAAAGCACTACAAGACTATTAAAATGTGATCTGAAAGTTAGTGTCATGAGCACTTTCTTTTTTATTCCAACAGAGGTTATTTTGAAGAACATTACACTTAGAAGATGGAGTCGAGTAGGGAAGAGAGTCAGTGCTAATCGAATGAGATCAGTGGTGAGACTACTGCAGTAACCCAGGTGAGTTTTCATGAGGGGCCCACGCTCAGTTGAGGCTGTGGTCAGTTTGTCATGGAGGCCTTTGGAGAGCCCGGGGACTAAGAGAGAGAGAGCCTGAAAGAGAGCTGGACTGAAAAGTCGAAGATAAGTCCAGGCCTCTAGCTTTGCTCCTCCCTCGATAAGAATAGTCTTTTCTAAAAGCAAAAATACAGGAAGAAAGTGGATTTGGACGGAGAAATGGGAGATATTGGAGTATAATTTTATACCTGTTGAGTACAAGCATGCATATGTAATATTCCAACAGATGGCCTAGAATAATTTTCTTAGCAGCACCTTCTCTTTTCTTATGCTTCCTCTGTTATGGGCTGAGGTTCTTCTAGAACCTCACACTGTGGACTGCACTTGGGAAGAGGATGTTTAGAGATAATTAAGGTCCTATAAAGTTGCGTGAGTGGACCCTAATCGGAAGCAACTCTTGTCCTTTTTGGAAGAGTTAGGACACATACTCACAGAGAGGCAAAGAGAGAGGGGTCTGTGAAGACACTGGGAGGAGACAGCTTCTAAGGGGCTGAGGAGAGAAAAGCCTAAAGAGAAACCAGCCTAAGTGGAACCTTGGTCTCAGATCCACAGCCTCAAAAATTACACATAAAGCATCTGTTGCCTAAGTTGCCCAATCTGTGGTACTTGGTTATTGCAGTCTTCATAAGCAGTTACTCCTTTCTTGCACCAAATATATAGAAGAGTAAAGGGCTTGTAGTATTGAGGACATTGTAGAACAAGCCCGAAGCTAAACAAGTTACCTCTCTCCAAGGGCCAGGCTTTGTGCAAACCCAGAAAGTCATTTAAGTATAGGTTTGAAAACTGCAACCGTAGATTATGGTTCTCAAGCCAACATTCCAAAACACATAAGGGAGAAGAACCCTGTTTACCATGGACCCTGTCCATTCGGCAACTTTCCAGCTGTATTTACACAGCTGTTGAACGTAGACTAGACTAGAGATCCCCTACTTCACCACAGAGGAACCCACACAGACAGTATGTTCAGAAAATCACCTTTATATTTAAGGACTCCGTGAGTTTCAAGGAGAGACAAAAGAATAAGACACACCGCTGACACTGCGGGCACTGACCGCGAGATGGGAAAATAGGTAAGAATTAGCAAAACTGTGAAACACAAAAGCAAAAGATGGATACAAGAAGAATAGAAAACCACCAGTCTACAAAACATGCTGACAAAATAAAGTATTTGACAGATAACAGATAAATGGTCAAGACTGAAGAATTTTCAAAGGTTGCAGTCCCCATCATGATTTTGTATTCTGCCTATCATCTGGAAATAATTGAAATCCCTGGAAAAAGTCAAGTTAGTACTTCTGGAGGCAAGGATTCAAAAAAGCTATGGCTGAAAGAAGAGATAAAGGAAAGTCTAAAAGGAAAATTTATCCAGATTATCGTCCCACGCAAAACAAAGCACATGAAACACATTTTAAAATTATCCTTCTGCCTTAAAACTGATTTGAATCATAGTGCAAAACTTTAAAAATAAGGCTGTTGCTTAATGCCATTCCAAAATAAGTAAAAGAAAATTATTTTTAAAATCCCAGCACATGTGCGTGTGCACATGCACAAGTACGCGCACGCCTGAACTGATTTCCTTCACAAAGATTTTCTTTCTTTGCTGCTGGAAGAGTTTTGAATTTTAAAATTGACAACAGTAATAGATATATTCTTTATTACTGGGGAAATGCAGAAATACATTGTAAGGAGCTGATATCTTTTTCTGGGATAGCAAGTTCTGCTTACTTTATCCATCAATGAGATGCATACATTCTCATTGTATCATCAATAATAATACTAAATCTAATATTGGGCAGTAACTCGAGTATCTGGACAGTTGAGCAAAGTTCTTTCCTAGCAGTGGACTCAGCCCTTGGGTTTGGGGCCCGGTGGAGTCTGAGATACCCAGGGTTATGCTTTCAAAGTCTTTCATCTGGGGCTGGGAATGTGGCCTAGTGGTAGAGTGCTTGTCTCGTATACATGAAGCCCTGGGTTTGATTCCTCAGCACCACATATATAGAAAAAGCCGGAAGTGGTGCTGTGGCTCAAGTGGTAGAGTGCTAGCCTTGAGCAAAAAGAAGCCAGGGACAGTGCTCAGGCCCTGAGTCCAAGCCCCAGGACTGGCAAAACAAAAACAAAAAACCAAAGTCTTTTCATCTATGAACCTTTCTCAAATGCCCACTAGATGCAGTATTCGTTCACTTCAGAGGCAAAGATGGAAGGAGATTGTTCTAATAGAAAGATAGCTGATGGGAAGACAGAAGTCTTTGTGTTTAGAATGAGGTTCTTCTTTATCAAACATGAGGGTCAGTGGCCTCCTCGGCTGTAGTAAGACTCTGCCAAGGACTGCAGCTATCAGGGGGTGTAGTTACCTGGAACCTTTGGAAGTACTCATGTAAAGTAATAGTGGGTAGCCGGGTGAGCACTGGTGGCTCACACCTGTAATCGTGGCTACTCAGGATGCTGAGATCGGAGGATCACCCTCCGAAGCCATCCTGGACAGGAAAGTTCGTGGGACTCCTCTCCGATAAAAATCTGGAAGTGGAGCTGTGGCTCAAGGGGTGCAGCACTAGCCTTGACGAATAAAAACCTCAGGGTCAGTTCCCTGGCCCTGAGTTCAAGCCCAAGGAGCAGCACACACAGAACAACAGCGGGGACTAGGCATGGCGGTGTAACCCTGTGATGCCAGCTAAGTGGCTGGTGGAGGTAGAAGGATCTTGACTGGAGGCCCGCCTGGGCAAATTAACAAAACCTCATCTCGGAAAACAAGTTTGGTATAGTAGTGCATTCCTGAAATCCAGGCAGTCTAAAGCCCTGTCTGAAAAATAAAGCCCAAAGAGGTGAAAGTACAGTTCGCGTGGTAGAACGATTGCCTAGCAAGCCCGAAACCCTGAGTTCAAACCGAGAGCCACCCCAGAATAGTAATGATATCGATGAAGGTATTCGACAGTAATAACATCAAACGTGCTTGCTCTAGTCTCTTTTTGAACTTGCAAGACTCTTTCAAAATATATCTTAGAGACTATGAGGAACTGGCTTTATTATTTTCATTTCACAGATGAGGAAAGAGGTAGAAAAGAGGAAAGTCACTTGGGATCACAGCTCCAGTTAGCAGCACTGACTAGAATGTCTGAAGTATGGGGAGATGATATCAATGCTCACAAAAGCCCTCATTCCTCCGAAAATCACACTTGAAACAAACATTGCCCATGAGCAGGCCGCATTAGCTTAGGCACCGTCTAGCCCTCATTCTGAGGCCAGGACACACGGACCTAGGAAATCTGGCTCCAGAATTCAGCCTCTTAAATCACCATATTCTTGTACCACTTTTGGTCTATGTACAAGCCTAGAAGTTTGCAACCTCATTGGACATGACTAGCTCTTTAGACCTTGGCCACACCTCCCTACTTCTCCAAGTCTTCTATTTTCATTTCTATCATTACAGTTTCTTTTCACCATTTCTAAATTTGGTGCTGCAGATAGCCTTTTCATCCTAAATTAATTGCCCTGCTGGAGTCAAACATGTGCCCCAAACTTTTTTCTTCTTAAACATGATAAAGTTTTCCTTTTGTTCAACCTCAAAAGCATCCCAATAAAGCAGTAAGCAATTGCTGTTCGCTGGGCAGATCCAGGAGACTTTCATAGAATTCAGATTGTTCACATTTAAAAGCTGAAACCAAGACACTTCTGAGAAAAAAAAATGGCCAGGTTCTCAATTGCGTAGATTTGCCCCATTTTGCACCAAAATGCAGTGTTTTGAAACATCCAGCTATTATCCCTTAACAAGAGTTAGAGGGGTAAAATGTGTCAGCTACTTATTAGAGGGGAATTTCTTATGGCTTAGATAAGCCAGAACTCGCGTGCAGAGTGTTGGGTAACTGAACAATTAATTCTCTATTGTTCATCTCAAGTCGCCTTTCATGTACTGAATCCAGTACAGATAGACATCTGGAGTTGCTCTTCTTTTTTTTTTTGGCCAGTCCTGGGCCTTGGACTCAGGGCCTGAGCACTGTCCCTGGCTTCTTCCCGCTCAAGGCTAGCACTCTGCCACTTGAGCCACAGCGCTGCTTCTGGCCGTTTTCTGTATATGTGGTGCTGGGGAATCGAACCTAGGGCCTCGTGTATCCGAGGCAGGCACTCTCGCCACTAGGCTATATCCCCAGCCCCTGGAGTTGCTCTTCTTGAAGCTCCCTTCTCCACTGTCTTCTGAGCTTTGTCTACACAACCTCCAGCGTCAGACCACTGCTTTCTCTTCCACAAAGCTGCTTCCTCCAGGTTCTGGTGGGGAGAAGGGCTAATGCCCAGGAAAGCACTGGGTATGTACCATTTGCCCAGAAGAGCCTGGAAAAGGAACAGTGTTCCTTTCTGTCATAAATCATATGGGTTTTAATTCTTCATTGGTTGCTAAGTTCAGGAATATCGTAATTCCTTCTGTCAATAAATTTACTTTGTACAGGTTTGAAGTTTTAAATAACCCATGATCTTTTTGAACATGTGTTGTAAGTTACAGGTTCCTTTAACACCCCTGCTACCCTAGGGATTTAGAGAGACATGAACAACTGGAAAGACATGAAAACATCCTCAGGAATTCAAGAAACCAAGGATTTTCAAGTAAGAGGCTCTTAATTCAACTTAAGTCAGGCTACGCTGACATTAGAATTGTGTTTGTGCAGTCTGTATGGAGGAGCATTTCATAAAAAAAATTAGCGAAATTAACAGGACTTAAGGTGTTGAAAGTCTAGATTTAAAGCTCATTTCCAGTGTTGTTCACAAAATATGCTACAAAATCTCCAAAACAATTTCAATTATTAAAGTAATACCAGAATAACCTAAGCACAGACATAGTTCATTGGAAACTCAAGGTAAAAACTAGCAGAAGTATCTTGTAGCAACACAGGCTGACTTTCTGTTTATCTGTGGCTTATCCTCACCGGAGAAGCTCACAAGCACGGTACACCCATCTTATCCAGAGCTAAATCTATCATCTCCTTTGGAAAGAACTACCTTCTGTTCCTTGTTGAAGCAGTTACTCTTCCATGTAATCAGTCCACCGGATTTGAACCCTTCCTCCCATCTTCCTCCCCGCGGCCCCTAATTTGTGTAAATCCTGTATTTTAAACAGGATCTTCCAGTTCTTAGCTCAAGCTTCACAGTAGCTCCCATACGCCCTATGGGGGAATGGTGCCATTCAATCATCCCCAATACATATTTTCATTGGGCATCTGCGTACTCCATGCACGACAAAGTGCTAGGCACTGGAGATAAAACAAGACCGACCCAAGTACGCTGTCCTAACGGAACTCCATCCTGCAATCTCAAACTGCACACACAAATATGCAAACCAGTAAGCAAAGCATTTTCAGATAAAGAAAGTGACTGGGCAATGTGGCAAGAACGCCGGGGTGCAGGGAGAGGAAGAGTCTCCAGGCCCTTTGCGTCGACACGGGAGCGAAGATCTGATTAATGACATGGTGCTGGCACTGAAAGACCTGAGAAATGAGCATTTCTACCAGCAAGGAAGGTCAAGTGCACAGGCCTTGGGCATGAGGTGAGGAAGTTCATGAGTTGGGGTCGAATGTGGCTGAGACACTATAGCTAGAGCTTAGTGAGCAGGCAGAAGAGTTGATAAGATGAGATCAGGAAGTCGGCACGCCCCTCATTTCCCACCTGCCACACTCTATTAGGAAGGTGAAGCGATGCCAAGCGTGCAAAGTGCTTTTGAGAGGCAGGTGAGGCGGGTGAGTGGTGGAAGGAGTGACAGGAGTCGCTTACTGAGAGCAGCCGTGTTCCGAGAAGCACCCTGCGTAGCACAGGGCCTGCAAACCTCCCGGAACGTTGTAAGATTCTTTGAGCTAAACATTCTTGGACTCATTTCCATTTAGCTGGGATTACTGAGTAAATAATCTCTCTCTCTCTCTCTCTCTCTCACACACACACACACACAGAGAAAGAGAAAGAGAGAGAGGAGATTTTAAAGTAGGATTATTTGGCCACAGGCTTCATATCTTTTACACATATACATATATATATATATTTTAATGGAAAGACGGGCATGGTAATTTCTGCCTATAATCTCAGCTAGTTCAAAAGCAGAGACAGAAGAATCACAGTTAAAGACCAGCCTAGGAGGAAAAGAAGTGAGATTCTATGTCGAAATAGGCTGATCATAGAAGTCCCTGCCCAGGAGTCCCAGATAAGAGCCGGGTGGAGACGGGAGGACTGCACTCTGAGCTGCTCCAGGCCAAGCACAAGACCTTATCTGAAAAATGGAATATTTATGAGCAGGATTCTATTGTGCCATTAAAAATAAGTATTCCCCTATGCTACTGTATACCAAAAATTATACTAAAATCCCTAAGACTATTCCGCCCAACTCAGAGAAGGAACCGTGGTTGCGGAATGCTTTTTTAAGATTTCCGTCCAGATCACTTAGCTGTGTGTGCTTTGGCGGCACGCTCCTGTGATCCTAGGTACTCGGAGGTCCAGGACCCGGAGGCGTTAAGTTCAAAGCCAGCCCCAGCAGACAAGTCCATGACACTCCGTCTCCAGAATAGCCAGCAAAAAGCGGGGCTGGATATGTAGCTCAAGCGGCAGAGCTCCGGCCCTTCTCAAGCCAGCCAAAGAAGCGCGAGTCCATAAGTTCAAACACCAGTGTTCCCCTAGACACAAGAGATCACTTAGCAGAGCGGTTGCTATCAATGCCACTTGAAAATACCATCCCTCGGTAGATTCTTAGGGAAAATGGAATTGTGAGAAATCGCATCATCTGTAAAATACAGTGGTTAGGTGAGAACATTCTCTAAATCCATGTCTGTTTTAACGCTCTACAATGCTATGACTCTAGAATCTGAAACGGAATACTGTGTGAACATTTATAGGCAAAGTCTTCTGCTTAAATGCAACTCTAGAATTGCTTTCCTCTGTGGTTTGTAAAATTCGTATTTCAAGCACAGTCTACCTCGTCAAAGGCTTCATTTTTGTGCTGCTGATAAACAATCAAAAACTGGAAGATAGAGAAGCTTTCGGTTTTATTATTTATTTTTCAATACTCCAACGGTTTCGAAATAGAATTTTTGTCATTTCATTCATCTTTGTTCCACTAGGTCTATAGAAATGATTTTGAGACTTTTATCATTAATGTGAAAAGTCCTTATTTAAAAGGGAAATAATATGTCCAGTGGCGAAAAATTGTATTTCCACTCTGAAAGTTCGGCTGCCATGGCAAATCACGGTCTGGTTTGGAGGACTATCTGGGCGCGCTTGGTGAGTGTGTTCAGCCTGCTTTCCTCAAGGAGCAAGTGTACAGCCTCAGAGACGCTAGCCAAGGCCCAGAGCCGCAGTCCTTCCCCCCACGGAGGCCGGTGGTCCCTGGCCTCAACGGCCACCCGCCTTTGGCTAGGGGTGGTATGGTTGTCATGCAAACACAACTGCATCGCTTGGGTTCTGTGCCCGAAAGATGGTATTTTCCTTTCCACGTATCTTTATTAATCATTTGTTGTTAATCCTAGCAGTTTAATATAAATGATGCTATGCTTTGTGGCCCGACAGCTTGGGATTAGGTCATATTATCTTGTTACTAATGGTGACTGCTGCTTAGTTTCTCTTAAATAGCAACATGATGATCTATTTTAGGTTTTTCATTTATCTGATTCAGCTAAAGTCAACACAGTCTTCATAATGCCAGAATTTTACTACGATATATAGCTGTTGAAGTATATTCATATATTATCTGTGTTCTCTGGTTTGGGAGCCTCAGGGATAGTAAAGGAGAGTAAGACTTACAGCGCTGGAACTTCAAATTCTCTAAGCTTGTATTTGTTTTTCTGTGTTCTTGAATTAAAGATGAACTCTTTGCTTAAGGAATGAGTAGCCCAGGAAGGAGACAGAAATACAAGCATACACTGAATGTTAGCAAATGCCCAATTCTATAAAACAAATACAGTAATAAATAATGTTTGAAGGTTACTTTCTAGTTCATTCCCATCCCAAAGAAACAGTGGAGACAGTGCTTTTTAAAAAATTATTAAGTACTCTGTACAAAGTTGTATAAGTTTGCCACTTAACAAAGCAGTTTATGAATACATTGCATCTTGATTAATGTCACCTTTTTCAACATTCTCCCTCCCCTACCCACCCTTCTCCTCACTCTTCTTAATTTTTTAGAATATACATTGAATTCTTGATTTCATTCTCCCCCTCTTCTCCTCTCCATCCATCTATCTTGTACCCCTCTACCCCAGTTTTTCAAGAACCTGCTTCCTGGTGATTATTTTATCAAACTTTGACTTCCTCAGGAATTACATGAGTTCTCCTTTAAATCTATCACATTAACACATTTGTATACACTTGCACACCACCATATTTACTTACCATTTTATAACCTAAACCTACCTTCTACATATAAGGGAAAACATACATCCTTTGTCTCTCTGTGCCTGACTTACTTCACTTATAATTTTTTTCCAAGCCTTTCTATTTTTTATAAATGGTACAATATCATGCTTTATCATGAATGAGTAAAATCCCATTATATATGTATATATTTCTATTTCTTTATAAATGGTACAATATCATTCTTTCTCATGAATGTGTAAAAATCCCATATATATATATATATATATATATATCCTTGACCTTTCATCTACTGGAGGGCATCTGGGCTGATTGCATACCTGAGCTATGCTGGTGGTTGATTGTATCCTGGTTTGTAATCTTTTGGACAAATGCCCAGGAGTGAAGTTGTTGGAGCATATTTAATTTTTTGAGGAATCTCCACACTGCTTTTCCGAGTGGTTAAACAAGTTCACATTTCCACCAACAGTTCCCTTTTGGCTACATCCTTACCAGCAACTGTTATTGTTTGTTTTCTTGATAATGGCCATTCTGAGATGAGGTAGAATCTCACCCATATAACCAAAAGGTTCCTTTTTACCTGAGTAGTATGTTACAATGTGTGAAATAATTCCAAATCCTGGTAAAATAAGAATGTAGACTTCAGAATATTGTTTAGATTTGCATCTTCTTTAAGGCCAGAGATGCTGAACATTTCTTCATGTGTCTATTGGCCATTACTTCTTCTTCTGAGAAGAATTTCTTTAGCTCATTAGCCCATTTATTAATCAAGTTTGTTTTGAGGGTTAATGTTTTTAAGTCCTCTGTGTAGTTTGGATATTTGGCCATTGTCTGATGTGTAGCTGGCAAAAATCTTCCCCCGTTCTGTAAGTTGTCTGTTTAGCTTGTTGGCCATGTCCTTTGCAATACAGAATCTTTTTAGTTTAACACAGTTTATCAAGTCTTTATTTTTTTTTTGATTTGCTGTGATGCTGAATCTTTTCTCTGAAAGTTCTTTTGTTTCACTTAAATCAAGACAAATAGTCACATTGTTTTGCTCAAGAGACGAGCGCATTCTCTGCTGAGAATGCATGAGTTCCCTCTAGATCACCGTGACGAATGCTGGACACAGACCCCTTCAGGGAGGGAGGACTTAGACGGCTGTGCTTTCAGAGGGCTCAGCCCCTGGCTGCATGCGCCACGGGGCTTATAGCGATGTCTATTCACCTCATGGCAGACCGAGAGCAAAGAGAGAGGAGCCACAGTAAGATATAATGCTTAAGGACACACCCCCTACTTCCTACTTCCCCCAGCTAGATCCCACCCCTGAAATCTCCACAACTCCCAAACTAGCTCCACCGAGGACTAAGCATTCAACACACGAGCCTGGAGAAGAAATTTCATATGTAAGCCATGATAGACAGCACTTAACATTGGAGGATTTATCCTTAATCAAGCCTGTTGGGAGACCTATAAGAGGCTCTTGTTTTCAATAGTACAACAAAGAGCAAGAAAAATTGGCCTCTGGATAAATTGTGGTTTAAACTCTCAAATGGCAGTGTCCCCTTATTCTCTACAAGGAAGACTCTAGGAAAATAGACTTTAAGAAGACAAGGTTTGGATGATCTAATGTCTTCTTTACCAAGTGGGGATTTCTTTTTTGGTTAAAAAATATGCCATTTTATATGCCCATGGGAGTTCACACCTGTAATCCTAGCTACAAGATCAGGAAGAGGGTGATCTGAAGATAACACGCGCAGTAAGTTTACAAAGATTGCACGTCCATTGATAAAAAGCTGGGCACAATGGTGCGCACCTATCCTTCCAGCTATGACAGGAAGTATAAATAGGAGAAATATCATCTAAGCCAGCTCAGACAAAAAGAAAACAGGATCTCAAAAACAGAGCAGGCCCAAGCAGTAAGAGAGCCTAGCAAGCGCAAGATCCCAAGTTCAAATGCTACCACCAAGAAATTCCTTTTATAAACTGTGCTAAAACACTGTTGGGTCAACATTTGTCTTGCATTATCAAGGAAGGAGTTCGTATATTCTTCTTTCCTTGGAGCCCTAACCTGCACAGCAATCTTCAGGTGCTCAGCTAGACAAGAGACACAGATGCACACTCCTGGCCTAGGCTGCGGAGAAGGGCGGTCGAAGCAAGCGCCTCCCTTCAGCTGCTGAACTCTGCTGCTCTTGGAAGTTATGATCTTCACAAGAGTTGCTCCAATATATAATTTTGACGAACAAGCTTGAGAATAGAAGAGGCTAAAAACATCATTGAGACAATCAACATGAATTTAGTTCTCACATTATAGCTCCGGTATTTTCTAGATGCTGTGAATGAGAGTGAGAGGGAGTAAAGAGAAAGAAGAGAGGGAAGGCAGAAGGGAAGGCCCGAGGGAAGGACGGAAGGAGACACAGAGGGGAGAAGGAAGGAGGGGAGGACGGGGTGAGGAAGGGAGGAAGGGTGGGAGGAAGAAAGAAGGGAGGGAGGGAGGGAGGGAGGGAGGGATAAGGAGGGAAGGAAGGAAAGAAGGGGAAGAGGAGAAAAAGATGGCCTCTAAGAGATGCCCCCTTCCCCTTCCCAAACCTCACTGTGTGACTTCACATCATACGAAAGACTTTGCAGATCTAAAGCTACAGACTTTACAAGCAGATTACCCTGCTCTGCCTAGCCAGTCACACGGCCCTGTAAAAGCAAAGAGACACCATTGCGCTCCAGTAAGAACAGCTCGCACAGAAGAAGAGTTCAGAAAGACTCAAAGCGTGGGACTCAGTTGCGTTTCCGCTGTGGGTTTGAAGTTGAAATGCATGACCAGGAATACAGATGCTCACGAGGAGCAGAGAGGCCCCTGGTTGACAAGCAGCCAGCACATGGGCCCTCGGACTTACATTCACAAAGAATTGAATCCTGCTAATGAATGCGCGTGGAACGGCGTTCACTACCATTGCTAGAGGCGACAAAGAGGAAATAGCCCTGCCAACCCCCCAGTTTCTGCCATACACCAAGCAGAGGATCTGCGCAAGCCGTCACAACCTAGACTTCTAACCCACGTGAAACAAAATATGAGTGTTCCTTTAACTGTTAAAACTATGGTAGTCTGTTATGGTGGTGATAGGAAACTTGTACATAATATATGTCCTTTAGCTGTAAAGAATCGAATGAAAGAGAAAGTAGGTGAATAATAATTAAGTGAGAAGACTAATGACAGTAATGAGAAAGGTCAGTAGTTGGGGTGACATGTTCCAGAAGAATAACATGTTAGTTTTTAAGCATCGTAGAGGTGTTAGCATTTGAAGAATACCTTAGGCCAATCCTTGTACCTGTTGACTTGTTTGCTTTCTGCTGTGTTTGTTTAGTGGCAGTACTGGGGTTTGAACTCAGGGCTTTGAACTTGCAGGTGCTGGTGCTTTGCCCCTTGGGCCATACCTCCAGCATCCTTTTGCATACTAATAACTTTGTGTTCAGTCTTTTTTTTGCTGCTAGAGGTTGAGCACAGGGTTCTACGCAGGGCTCAGTCCTCCCATCCAACTGATACCCCACTAGCCCGTCATTGTGGAAAGGTCACTTTGGGGACAGGTAAAACTAACCAAGTGTTTGGGAGACAGGGCGTAGTGCCTGCCTGCCAGTCATTGTGCAACTTTAAGGCTACCTCGGCCAGAGTAGCCAGCTTGCCCGAGTGCCTCACACAACCACTTCTCAGAGCTGAATAAGGATCTTGCTAAGAAAACAACTTTCCTTTTGCTTTGTTGAGAAAATTGCCAGCACCGGAGGCACACCCTCGCTCTGCAAGCAGGCTTCCTTTCAGTTCCCTGCAGCGTGTGTGAGAGCAAGATTATTTTTAATAACCCAAAAGGGGTATGTGGAGCACAAATTAATTGTATTCATTATTATGAGCAGTCAATACACATCTTGTCAGTGGGGGAAGATAAATAGACTAGGGCTTTGTATAATATGCTTTGGAAATCTGATGTAAAGGAAAGAGTCCAAATGGTTTTTTCAGCCATTAACAACAACAACAAAAAAGCAGACAAACAAATCTGAGGAAAATATTTGCAATTCACAAAGAAAGGACTTATTTTTCTGTAATATAAGAAAGGGTTCTCCCAAATCAATAAAATACTAAGCACCTAGTAGAATAATGGGCAAAGGATATTAAAAGACAAGGCCCAGCCAGATACAGTAGCTTATTCCGGTAATCCTAGCTACATGGGTGAGAGGTTGGGAAGGTCAAAGTTTGAGGTCATCTTGGGCACCAAGTTCACAAGACTACATCTCAACTGCCGAACGCTGGTGTAATGGGCAAACTCATCTTCTTGGCTACCTAGGAGGCCTGGACAGAGGAGCACAGGCCAAGCTGGTGGGGGGGGGGGGGAACATCCGTGGGAGACTCCACCCCCCACCACCACCTAAAACAAAGCAAAGGGAGTTTCGAGGGCCGGCTTAGAAAGCACAAGGTCCTGATTTCAAACACCAGTCACGCACTATGGAAAAGGAAGCCCAAATACTTTAAAACTTGTCCTTGTCAGCTCTAAGAATTAGACACTTCCAAACTAAAACTACCCAGGTCAGCAGTTACACTTATTAGATGGACAAGTTCAAAACATTTGTACTCTTTTTAAAAAATTTAATATATCTTGTTGTCACGGTGTTGTACAGAGGGATTACAGTAACATATGTAAGAAGGTAGGGAGAACATTTCTTGTTAAACATTGTCAACCCCTCCCTTGTTTTCCCCCTACTTTTCCTCACCCTTCCTCCCTCCCCAAGTTGTAGAGTTAATTTCCAACCTAGCGTCTTGTGAATATCGATGTTGCATTGGCACAATTTACTCTTGAAGGTGAAACACCGCTAAACTTGTCAGTAGAAGGAAACACTGGTTGAAATACTTTGAAGAGCAATTCTGTCATATTTCCTCCTTGAATTTAAAAATGCACAAATCAATGGTTAAGAAAATTCCCTTTTCATATGTTTTTATTTTGAACTTGCTCATGTGAAAATTGATTTATGTGAAAGGTAACATGTAGAACATATTTTTAACAAGCAAATGATTGAACATAACTTACATCTCTATCAATAGTAGGCTAGTTTAAATAAATCATGGGGAAAAGTCTACATAATGTCATGCAGCTGTTAAAAAGAATGAACAAAATTAAAGCACGTTTGAAAAACTGTCAGGCAATGTTTATGAAAGCTAAACATATGCGTGCCTGCCTCGTGACCCAGTCTGCTCTTTGGTACATAACCAAGAGAAATGAGTGCATACATCACCAAGAGATGCGTGCTAATCTTTCCAAAGTGGCTTTGAGCATCACATCTCTAAAATAGAAACGTCTCAACTTTCCCATCAAGGGGAGAATAAGCAAGTGATACTGGTGTATTCACCTGACAGAATAACACCGTGTAACAACAAGAAGAAACAAGTGGCAATATCGGTCCACAACACTCACATGGAAAAATCATTATGACATGTAGAGGGAAGAAAGAGAGAACCAGACATGGTTACATTTACAGGAGATTTCCCCCTTATTTACATATGGTAAACAGGGGGGTTAGAGTTACATAAACAAGGCAATGAGTACATTTCTTTTTGGACACTGTTATCCTCTCCCTCATTTTCCCCTGCTTTCCTGTAACCACTTCCCTTTCCTCCCAAGTTGTAAAGTTCATTTCCAATTTAGTATGTAGTGAGTATCATTGTTGCATTGATTCATCCTTTGTCCTGCTGTTTCTAGAATCCCCTTTTCCTTCTGCAGATCAGATAAACTTGTAGGAGATTTCTAGTCTAATTTCCATCATTGGAACTCATGTCTGAAATGATAGACGTTAGATTCGAGGAAAAACTAACTGAGAAGGTAAAAGTTAGACTAGAGACCACCTCTGGGGGATGAAGAGACGTTCCCTAGAGTGATGGAAATGTTCTACGTCATCACAGGAATGGGGGAGGTGTGACTATATAAACATGCGAAATGCATCACGAGGGACATTTAAGTCATTGAAGCAGTTCCGAGGCAGGGCTCCGTCACTTGAGCCCCAACCCCAGACCTTGATGCAGCTTCTAGTTTATACCTCAGTTGAAAAAAAGGGAGACAATGAAACAGAGTAAAACCGAGAGGGAAAAAAAGAGAACAGCAGCTCTCTAAATACTCAAACATATCTATCTATCTATCTATCTATCTATCTATCTATCTATCTATCTATCTATCTATCTATATCTTTATCTCCCTACATAATTCATATATAAACATATGTATCATGCATATAACCTATATGTTTAAACATAAACATGTTTGTATATATATACATGTATACATATACATTTACATCATGTACCTGTGTGTGTATAAAATCTGCAAACTAGGTTGTTCAGTGAAAGCATTTCCTAGGTTTCTTCTTTGAGAAACAGAATACATATAAGTTTATTTGTGTTGTCTCTGTTCTCTCACGGAGCAAATAATTAATACCATTCCTGATGCCTAAGAGAAAAAATAATTTATTACACACAATGGAAGCCTCAGGGGATGAGAGCTTAATCTTCTCCAGGAACCATCAATGCAAATGTGCATTATGCTTCATTGTATATTGGTGTGTGTTTACATGTGTAGTCATCACAAAAAACTAACAGCTCGTGTCTCTTGGGGGGCGTCTAGATAGCTCCCTTTCCATGACAGGCCCTGTATATAATTTGAATCATGCACCATGCGCATGTAACTTCAGGTACGTTTCCTCTCACCTAAGATAGGGAGGAGCCAGATAGGAACAGAGATGATGTTTTCAAAATGGTGAGTGTGTGTTTGTGACATTTAACAGTGAGAGTGTTTTATCTCATTTTAAAGGGCAAAATACTATTGACATAAGTTAGGGTGATTGAAGAAGAAAAAAGTAAGCATTTTGTGAGACTGGAGCTTGGTTTAAGATTGGGAAAGTTCTAGAACTTGTAAATAAGGGCAAACGGGGAAATTGGCCAGAGACATATGTTAGAGCATAATAAGTTTCCAATAATATACTACTAGCAGGCTGGGTCACATTTCCTCATCTGGTCCACACGAAACAGGCTGGTGAGGGAGATAAACACAGAGAGGAGAGGCCCAGGGTTCTGACTGCTTCGCTCATGCTTTAAAAAGACAGTTGGTAAAAATATCAAAACAGCTTCTATCCCTGACCAAAGAAACTGAAACCTGGTGGTGAAACCCACAAGTTTATACAGACAGATTTAATGTGCATGCATGCACACACACACACACACACACGCACGCACATGCACACATACAAAGGAGAAGCGGTCTTACTGCACAGAGGCAAACTGTCTCCAGCCAGCACACCAGGTCTTTGTAGACCAAGGAAACTGCACTTGCATTTCCAGATACATTGGGATGAAGAAAGACAAGAACAGTCTCAGATTTATTGAGCACAACTATGCATGTTACCCATGTTTTACAAGTATTATATTGTTACCTCACAACACTCTAACTGAAGTAAATCACACTGTTGTGCTATGTTAAAAATGAATCTAAGTGTTCAAGGGCAGCCAGGCAACATCTCAAGGGCAGGCCTGATCTCTCATTCTCTGTGTCATTTGTATGGATATATATATATATATGGATATACATATATACATATGTATATATATTATGACATCAAAAATAAACTCACAATGATATTTCATTCTGTACAAGAGTGTATCTTATTCTATGGAAGGATCTAGACCAACTTATAACAGCAGTGCTAGAGGAATATCAATCATGCTTTTTTAGGTTGGGTTTTTTTTTTTAACTGTATTTTTTTTTTTTGGCCAGTCCTGGGCCTTGGACTCAGGGCCTGAGCACTGTCCCTGGCTTCTTCCTGCTCAAGGCTAGCACTCTGCCACTTGAGCCACAGCACCACTTCTGGCCATTTTCTGTATATGTGGTGCTGAGGAATCGAACCCAGGGCTCCATGTATACGAGGTGAACACTCTACCACGAGGCCATATTCCCAACCTACGGGGAGTCTTATCTCCTACTAACCAGCAAAAAGTCAGAAGTGGAGGTGTTGGAGGGGGAGGTCAGGAGGGGGAAAACTGGGAGAAAACAAGGAAGAGGTGACACTGTTCAGAAGGAAATGCACTCATTACCTGACCTATATAACTGTAACCCCGGTAGATATCATCTTTACCATATTTTTTTTTTTTTTTTGCCAGTCCTGGGCCTTGGACTCAGGGCCTGAGCACTGTCCCTGGCTTCTTCCTACTTAAGGCTAGCACTCTGCCACCTGAGCCACAGAGCCACTTCTGGCCGTTTTCCATATATGTGGTGCTGGGGAATCGAACCGAGAGCTTTATGTGTAGGAGGCAAGCGCTCTTGCCACCAGGCCATATTCTCAGCCCTTAACTGTATTTTTTTTTTTTTTTTTTGGCCAGTCCTGGGCCTTGGACTCAGGGCCCGAGCACCGTCCCTGGCTTCTTCCCGCTCAAGGCTAGCACTCTGCCACTTGAGCCACAGCGCCGCTTCTGGCCGTTTTCTGTATGTGTGGTGCTGGGGAATCGAACCTAGGGCCTCGTGTATCCGAGGCAGGCACTCTTGCCACTAGGCTATATCCCCAGCCCTTAACTGTATTTTTTTGTATTTTCTTTTTTGGTACTGGGGATCGAACCCAGGATGTTGCACTTGCTAGGCAAGCACTTTGCCACTGAGCTACATCCCAGCCCTAATCATGCTTTTTTAAAACCTCCTTGATTTATAAAGTCTGAACTACTTACAGCATACATGCTCGAAAAATAGTAATATATATACATATCAAATGTAAATAAAAAGATACTTTTAATTTTTCTTCTCGTGACCTCTGCAGAACCATCTCTCTTCTTCGTGTGGCTGTAAACTAGAGGAAACGCCCTGATAGGCTTGCAGTTCCAGAGCTGGAGGGGTCTCTCCAAGGCAGGGGCGGCCAGGAAGTCCCAGGCCTCCTAAGGGTCTGGTAGCAAGAATCCGACAGCGTTTACAGCTGCATTTCTTTCCTCCGCTCTCAGAAGCCAAACTGCATCCATTTCACACTTCCCAGCATCCACGTTGTGCTTCTGCTTCTACACAGATGTGGTCAGCGTTGGGCAGACCATTTCAGCCGCTGTCTTTTAGCCCTATCCCACTGTCTTAGGCAAACAATCTGACTGGATTGGAGCCTGGCTGCGCCATAATCCCTTCTGCACCGCTCTTCAGCCAGTCTGGGGAAACTGGGAAGAGTCAAGGCGGGCTTGCTGGAAATGGGGAGGATAGAACTGTGCAGGAAAAACACACCATGAAATTTACACCACATGGAAGCATTAGTCTTCCAGTCTGGCTATTTGGGGACTATAATTCAGAAGGTATTTTTTCAATATTTAGATGTTTCCATAAAGACCTTTCCTGAGACAATCTATTTCTAAAAGTTTATTGGACTTAAGGTTAAGCTTTGGAGCTGGGAATGTGGTTTAGTGGTAGTGTGCTTGCCTACCATGCACGAAGCCCTGGGTTCGATTCCCCATCACCACATATATGGAAAAAGGCCAGAAGTGGCGCTATGGCTCAGGTGGCAGAGTGCTAGCCTTGAGCAGGAAGAAGCCAGGGACAGTGCTCAGGCCCTGAGCTCAAGCCCCAGGACTGGCAAACAAAAAAGGACAGGCTTTGGCGAAGGGAGTCAATCAGACCCGATGTTTTGTGTTGCGCGAGGACAGAAGCCTGGTCCTCCTCTTTGGTTGGTGACCCACGCAGGATCTTAAGGCTTTGTTCTTAATTGGATGGTGAGTTTTGCTTCCAAACCTCTATTTTTTTAAAGCAACATTCAGAAGGAGGCTCTCCCTAAATGTTTTGGAGATCAGAAATGGAAAACTTAAGTGGATAGTGCTGGCCAGAAGCCAGTGCACGCCAATGCAAAGCCGAAGGGGAAATGCTATTTTAAACCACGTCTGAATGCAGCAACTTTGGCCTTTACCACGGAGAAGACAGGATGGGAACAGAGGACGGTTCCCCTCACAGAGGCCTCAATCCCTTCAGCGCCTCTTCTCTTGCAAAAGGAGATGGAATGGGAAGTAAATGTGAGGTTTAGATTTAGGTGACCTGTGGATTTAGCAGAAAACATTAAAGAGCCCTTGGATGTGCAAAGGGAATTCTCATTCCCACTGTGAAATGCGATAGAGGTAACAGCAAAATGGGTAAAAAGTGAATTACTCTTCACTGAAGAATGGAAAGGTGTTTAAAGCTTTGGCCTCTCTGAGAGAAGAGGCAGGTAAGAAAATAAAGACCGAGGTGGTGGCTCACACCTGTAATCACAGCTATTTGGGAGGTGTCATTGGAAGGACCTAGGTCTGAGGCTGGCCCCAGGAAAAACTAGGAAAGCCTTCTTAAAAAATTAAAAGGAGCTAATGAAATACTTCTCAGAAGAGGAGGTAACAAAGGCAAAGAAACATCTGAGGAAGTGCTCAGCATCCCTAGCCATAAAGGAAATGGAAATCAAAAGAACTCTGAGATTCCACCTCATCTCAGATTGCCAGCACCGTAAATTCAAAGAACAAATGTTGGCGGGGATGTGGGGGAGAAGCAAATGTATTGCGCTGTTGGTGGGAATCTAAATGAGCATAACCACTCTGGACAGCAGTCTGGAGGTTCCTCAAAAACCTAGACATAGATCTTCCCTGTGACCCTGCTCTACCCCTTCTGGGCATCAATCCATCAAAAGCCCATCCAAAGCCAGGATACCACTGAGACACTTGCACAGTCATGTTTATTGCTGTACTGTTCACAATCGCCAAGTTATGGAAACAGCCCAGCTGCCCTACAATAGATGGGTGGAACAAAAAAAATGAAATTTACGCAATGGAATTTTACATAGCTGTTAGAAAGTATAATATTGTATCATTTGCAGGGAAAGGATTATACTGAATTACAGTCACCCCACACTGTGCAGTCAGACACCAGGACTTACCCCTTTCGTACGTCCATATCTACAAGCCAGCCCCTCTCTATTCCCCAGCCTCGCCCAGCCTCTTCTGTATTTGCTTCTTTCTGGTTTTTAATGTCTACATGAGAGAGAACATGCAGTATTTGTCTTCCTCAACCTAGTTTATTTCATTGAGATTACAGGAATGAGCAATTGCAACCAGAGTGTTTTCCCATATTTTTTTTAGTCATTTGAATTCCTTCTTTTGAGAAATATCTATCCATATGACCAGGCCATTTTTAAATTGTATTATTTGCTTTTCTGTTACTGTCTTTGAGTTCTTTATGTATTCAGGTGTTAATCCTGATAATTCAAGTGTTCAGTCTGATAATTCATTTGCAATCTTTCCCCCACTCTGTGAATTGTCTCTTCCTTGTGGATTGTTCTCTTGCTTGTGCAGGAAATTCTTCAATGGAATCCATTGCATTTCATTTAACATTATGTCTTCTAGTTTAGACATCTTGCTGTGAACAATAGGGCATAAGTCTTTTAAAATTTTTATTTACGCATCTATATCTATTTAATGTTGGTGCTGTGGACTGAACTCAGAACATAGCACATTGTAAATACACACTCTTCTATTGAGCCACAAAATTGCAATTTTGCTTTCTTCAGCTATGCTTTTGGGGTCTTATTAAAAAACTAGTTGTCCTTGCTAATTTCTCAGGGTGTTTCCATGTAAAGTTTTTTCTCGTGGCATCAGAGTTTCAGGCTTTTGATTGTTTTGAGCCATTTCCCCACCATAGGTAAGAGATAAAGAGAAGGTTTAAGTTTTTTGCATGTGGACATCCAGTTTTCCCAGCACCATTTATTAAAGGGTTGTAATTTCTCGGATGTATGTTTTTAGCGCCTTTATGGAGAATTCTTTGATTGTAAATGCCTGCTGGCATCTCTCAGTGGATGTTTGTGTTTGTGATTGTTTGGTGGCGAGTGTAATTCTTTGTGTGTGTGTGCATTATGGAAAGAGGCTAGGTTTTGAAAGTAGGGAAATAAAACACAGAACTGTTAGATAACTGATTAATAGAAGGACTGTAACCAAAAGAGGAGCTAAAAGTCATTCGTGATTTGAAAATGTTTTAAATCTCTTATGTTACACTGCAAAAAAAAGTCTAGGTCAGGGTATACCACTGTCCCACATAGTTTTTTTTTTTTAAACAATGGGATGTTTTCATATTTCTGTCAATTATGAAAATGATGATAAAAATTAATTAAGAAAAGAAAATGATTATGGTAATTGGCACAAATATAAATGAGGACTCAGGAGGCTGCAATCTGAGGATCTCCGTTCAAAGCCAGCTCTTGCTGCAAATTCCCAGAAAAAATTAACAGCAATTCGGTGGTGAAATTTGGACTCATTCCATTTGAGGTAAAAGAGACAGTCTATGTCTGTTTCCACGGCATTTTTGGGTCTCCAGAATTCATTCTTTGTACTTCAAGCTTTCTGATACTTGACACAGACTATTACTGCAGGAGAGAAATGTAAGTGGAACTGGTTAATCTTTCAGAAATGTAAAAGTAGATCCCAGGCTACACAAGGAGAAAACAAGTGGCTTCCCACACTAGAGTTACTTCTTTTAAATGCAACTCTTTATTAATCCATGTACCTGGGAATATTTAATCTCAGTTTCTTCATTTGTAAAATTAGGTTAATTCATATTTACAATTGTGAGAATTAAGAAAACATACATATAAAGAGATAAGTGAAGTGTCTGGCACAAAATAAGCATTTTGCAAACATTAGCTATTGTTAGTATCATGCTGGAAATAGCACCTGACATTGGATAATGACTTGATCAGTGGTCCTGGAGTCATTGTGATTGTAACTATTTATTGTAGCACGTTGACCCAGACTACTGCACTGGCCACTCCTCTGTCCACAGCTAATGTTCCTAGAATCTCCACGTTGAGAGGGCAGATGGAATCATCAGTTTGATAAGGTGCCTAGTAAGCTCAACATATAGTTGAACTCATTTGAAATCTCCCCTAAAGCAATTTGGAAGATAGCAACCTAAAAAGACATTGATTCATCTCCGCATGTGTTTGAGTATAAATGGCAAAGCTTAGCTTAGAGATATGAACATATACTTTGCCAGCCTTGGAACATAATCACAACATGGAAAATCTGTATTTCAAATTAGACTCTTACATTTTTAGCACTGAATTTCATTTATATTTTACAAAATGTTTGACTCCCTTGTAAAAATGGAGCTGAAAATAGATTCTCTGGGCATCTGACACTTCTAGATTAACTCTAAAAATAATATTTTGGTGAGTAAAATAGAAAAAAAACCCCAAGGTTTCTCATAAAATGCACAATAAATGGAAAATTCGAGTAAGTGGGTGTAGGATGACAAAGAAACATATGGTATTTTTTTTAAGTTTTTTTTTTTCTTTTTGGCCAGGCTTGAGTAGAAAATTGCCATCAGCAAACTTTTTAACATTTACACTTTTGGGTGAACTCATAGTAAGAAGACCTTATTGTTTCCTATAAGCAGGAAACAACCTCCAAACTGTCAGTACTGGTCTCAATAGATTTCTAAACCACAGACATGGCCACAAGGTATCTGCCTAAAATCTCTCTATTCCTCCCATGAAAGATGGGTTTGGGATGGATGTAAGCCCATCAGATACCTTGTGTAAGTTCTGGCTTTGTTGTTTTGTCATTGAAATCTGAATTTTCTCAAAATTATTTATTGTCAAATAATTATTTTAAAAAAAATCTTCCCAAGATTATATGTGGGAAGAAATATACACTAGAAAATTATTCAGATGAAGTATTCAAGTTGCCATGTTTATTTTATTTTCCAGGTAGACTCAACAAAACCTGTCAAGTATAAAAATCATTGTGTCCAAACGATGCATCAGTCTGTACAAATTTCCACAGGGTTTTCATAGAATTAGAATTAAAAAAACAAAAGATTTTGAAGTTCACAAGGTAAAATGAAGGTGGGAATTTACCACAATTTTCATATTTAAAATAGTGCCTGCTTTATTATGGCACAACTGAAGGACATTAGATTTTACATACTGAAATGCTACCCTTTCATCTGCTTTTATGTATGCATAAACCTATATAATCATCACCAGACTCAAGATAAGAAACTTTTTCTTCATTCCTAAACATTTCTATGTTTCCCTGCCCCTTTGTCCACCAACAGACAACTACAGACCTCCTTTCTATCTCTGTGGAATATTTTGCACACTTCAACATTTCATTATATCAGAACACATATTATGCTTCTTTTACTAAGCATAATATTTGAGATTGATCCATTTTGTGAGATGTCCCACTAGTGCCCTTTTTATTTCTAAGTAATATTCCATTGTGTGGACAAATCACAATTGGCTTATTAACTTCTCTATTGATAGCCATTAGGGTTGCGTCCAGTTTGGGCATGTTACACATAGAGCTACTATCAATGCTTGTGTACAAGTTTTTGTGGGGACATATGTTCTTTACTGTGGACATATGTACATCTTTCTCTTGGGTAAATACCAAGCACTAGAAGTGCTAAGTTATATGGTGGATATAAGTTTAATTCTGACACCATTACCAGTGGTGGAGAGTTCCTGTCGCTCCTTATGCTCAGAACACTTGATACCATGATGCTTTTCAAAACCCTAGCCGTATCGAAGGATTTGTGCTAGTGTGTCATTCATTGTGTGTTCACCTCTCTGGTGCTTAATGATGTTAACTATCATTTTATGTGTGTGTTAACCCGCCACAGATCTCCTGGGGTGGAGTGATTGTACAAATCTTTGAATCTTTTCCTCATTGGGTAGTGTATCTTCTTTGGAATTTTTAATGTTCTTTAGACACATAGATGTGAGTTCATTGTCGGATACATGTGTGTGGCAGACATTTTCTTCTGGCCTCTACATGTTTGCCTTTTGGAGAATGAAAGTGGAGGAAGTTGAATTTATCATTTTTTTAGTTTATAACTTTTGGATAGATTTTCAAAGTGAGTTTATACATGAATTTGATGTATCTTTCCATTAATTTAGGGTTGTTTTTTTTAAATTTAGTAATGTTTTGTAGTTTTCAGTTCACACAGACACTTTTGTATGCTTGGGAGCTGCTGATAAATAGATGATAGATAGATGTATATATATGTCTGTGCATATATATGGTTTTACATTTCTAGTTGTTAATACATAAGAAGTTTACTTTTTGTATATTCTGAGATTTTGATGAATGCATTTCCTAGCCGTGTTTAGATTTCCTAAGTTCTCCTATAGCAACTAACTCTGTAAATGGTGATCATTTTAAGCATTCCTTTCTAATGTTTATGAATTTTTATGCCTTTTCTGGGTCTTCATATATTGGATAGGGTCTCAAGAATTACGTTTTCTAGAAATGAAAGAAGTGAGCACTTTCTATTGCTCTGGATCTTTAGGAAGAGAGTCTTTTGGCATTTAAGCATGAAATCAACTGTAGGTTTTCTTCACAGATGCCGTTTAAGCATTTGAAGGACTCCCATACAATTTCTACCTTGTCAAAAACTTCTTATCTTGAATGGAGATTGACTCTTGCCAAGCATGCAGCATCTATTAAAACTGTCCTACATGCTGGGCAGGGCGGCACACACCTGTAGTACCAGCTTCTCCGGAAGCAGAAGCAGGGGACCTCCTTGAACCTTTGAATTTGAGGTTAGTATAGGCAGCATAGCAAAAACAAGTCCCCAAGCTAAAACTAAGAACTTTAGAGTCTGTGTCCAATTTTTCATGGAGAGAAAGAAGAGGAAATGCTCTTTGCAGCAGTCTATTACTAAGGAATGAATAATTTTTCCATGACTATAGATTTGAGCCAAAAAAAGAAATCCATCCATTGTTTGAATCACAGCTTTATTGAACACAGAAATACTGTAGTCAGAAATGATTCCAATCTTAAAGTGATTAAGTCTTATTCTAAATTAGTTGTTAAAAACATGTGCGTGCTGTGTAGTTCCTCTGTGTGTGTGTGTGTGTGTGTGTGTGTTGTGTGTGTGTGTGTAGGAGAGGAGGGATTTGGGGAGGACAGTAAGAGAGCGAGCAAGCGAGCGAGCGAGAGAGAGAGAGAGAGAGAGAGAGAGAGCCTGATCCTTGATCCTTGTTTAAAATAAAAACTAAGCTAAGCACTGATAATTGTGCCTCTGGCTGTGCTATTCCTAACAATTAAGAAATCCATCATCATATTGCTTCTTTGCTCCAGAGATTAGTGGGGTGGAAACTGGTTACTGCATCCTCACAATAGCAAAATAACTCAAGATGAGCACTGGGGAAAGTTACATTACTATGGGTGAGAATGTAAGAGATTACTAGCCCACTATTTATTAACATATTTTGCTTAGGAGAGTATTGAGAAGACAGATAAAAGGAAAACTTGAAAGAAAAGGTAGGGCTGGGGATATGGCCTAGTGGCAAGAGTGTTTGCCTCATATACATGAGGCCCTGGGTTTGATTCCCCAGCACCACATATACAGAAAATGGCCAGAAGTGGTGCTGTGGCTCAAGTGGCAGAGTGCTAGCCTTGAGCAAAAAAGCCAGGGACAGTGCTCAGGCCCTGAGTCCAAGGCCCAGGACTGGCAAAAAAAAAAAAAGAAAAGAAAAGAAAAGAAAAGGTAAAGCAGGACAGCCATTGGTGTAATGATTTTATTGATTGAAAGCTAATCAAAATACTTTTGAGAATGTTCTTCAACTATGTATATATATTATAACATTTTACAAATGTACTAATGTAGATATAATAACAAAGTTTTTAAAGACTTTTTTGTACATAAAAAATAAATGTAAGTACAAGTTTCAGTGTTGTGTTCTTGAGCCCTAGAAACCATATAATTCAGCCCCCTATACATCTTCATTTTTGGAAGTTGAGTGAACCAAAATATTAATGATTAAAAAGTGTCTAAAATAGGGGCTGGGGATATAGCCTAGTGGCAAGAGTGCCTGCCTCGGATACACGAGGCCCTAGGTTCGATTCCCCAGCACCACATATACAGAAAACGGCCAGAAGCGGCGCTGTGGCTCAAGTGGCAGAGTGCTAGCCTTGAGCGGGAAGAAGCCAGGGACAGTGCTCAGGCCCTGAGTCCAAGGCCCAGGACTGGCCAAAAAAAAAAAAAAAAAAAAAAAGTGTCTAAAATAATTGATTGTGTTTTTTGGCCATAGAAAATACTCCTGTGTACTGAAGAGTTTCATATTTACTTATGTATATTGCATATGTGATAGCACATGAAGTACCCATACCTGTTGATGTTTATGTGCATGTAGCTGTTGGTTTTGCCACGGACGGGACTAGGGAGAAAAGATGAGTTGTGCCTCTGCTGACACGGTATGAAGCAAGGACAGAAGACACATGGGATAATGAGACAGTCTCTAACACCATCAGTCAAGCCAGAGCCTGAAGTCAGACTGGGACAAACCTAAGTCAGCTTCATACACACCCCAAATTCCTGGAAATCCTGGGGAGAACGCCAGGCATCACTTCACACAGAACGGAATTGGAATGAATTTTACTTGGATCTTAGAGGACAGGGTAGCACAGAGGATATCTGGGCTCCATAGTTGTGCTTGCAAATTAGACACGTTGCGATGGCTATAAGTGATGTGTTGACATGGCTAGGTCAAAGGTTACCCAAATATTTATCAAACATTACTCTGAGGGTTTCTTCAGATGTGTTTTTGGGTGAGGTTATCAGTGAGATTGGGAGAGTAGATGACCTCTCCCTGAAATGGATGGGCCTCGCCCAATCAGTTGAAGGTTTAATTAGAATAAAAAAGGCTGACTTTCACCTGAGTGAGAGAGAATTCCCTTAACCAATTTGTCTTCAAATGACTGCCAAGGAATGTGGCTTCGTGGTCGAGTGCTTGCCTAGCATGCATGAGGCCCTGGGTTTGATTCCACAAATAAATAAAACCCTGCCAACTACCTCTTTCTGCCCAACAATATAGGCCATCATTCCTTCCTGGTCCTACAGCAGTTCCCCACCTTCAAACTTAAATTAGATGTTGGCCTTGTTAGCCTCCATAATTCTGCGGACCAATTCTCCATCCCCTCTCTCCTCTCTTTCTCTCCCTTCTTCTTTTTGTTTCTTTGATCCTTTGCCTAATTTATAACCTTCTCTTTTGCTCTTGATAATTATCAGAAAAATATGCCATTAAGTATGTTGTGCATACACAGAGTATTCGCACAGTTAAATTATCACATCTAATAATCTACACGAGGTTTCCATTTGAATGACATTTTTCTTTAAGGATTCCACCTAGATCAAGAGAGTGGAGATTCTATTTCCATGGAGAGTTTCCTCCAAGATAAAAATAATTTGCATATCTACTTTCACATATGCATTTTTTTTTTTTTGTCATTTGTGGGGCTTGAACTCAGGGCCTGGACATTGTCTCTGAACTCTTTTGTTCAAGGCTAATGTTGCACCATTTTGTGCCACAGCTCCACTTCTGGTTTTTTGAGTAGTTAATTGGAGGTAAGAATCTCATGAGTTAAAGCCCAGAAAAATAAACACTCAAAAACTCAACAACCATTCAACAAATGGGCTAAAGTCTTAAAGAGAGACTTCTCAGAGGAAGAAAAAATAATGGTCAATCGACACATGAAGAACTGTTCAACATCTCTTGCCATAAAAGAAATATCAATCAAAACAACATTTGAGATTCCACCTCATTCCAGTTAGAATGGCCATTATTAGGAAAACTAACAATAACAGATGCTGGGGGAATAGGGCCCAAAGGGAACACTATTACACTGTTGGTGGGAGTGTAAACTGGTTCAACCACTCTGGAAAGCAGTGTGGAGGTTCCTCAGAGGGCTAAACATAGAGCTCTCCCATGACCCAGCAGCCACTTTATCCAATGGACCACAGACAAAGCCACGAAAGCCACCAGTACCACCCTGTTTATGGCAGCATTGTTTACCATATCCAAGATATGGAGTCAACATAGATGCCCCTCAGTGGACAAATAGATCAAGAAAATGGAACTCTCTCACCCATCTGAAAGAATGCTATTGTACCATTTGTAAGGAAATGGAAAGACTTGGAAAAAAATCATATTCAACAAAGTAAGCCAGAGCCAAAGAAACATAGGCTACATGGTTTCCTTCAGTGTGGTAACTAGAATATGCCTATAAATCTACAAGTAAACACACTGAATGACTAAAATAAATAACACCAGGACATGATAAACTATATAGAGTTCTAGTCATTAACGTATGGAGGCCAAAGGAGGCCATGCATGGGTTGATCCTCTTACAAGTACTGTTTTCTTCAAGACTCATGACTTCTTTAAATACTACCTGTTATATTTAGAGAAGGAAGATGACTAGATGTGACAGATTGGGAGGAAAGAAACATTTTGATAATCTTTCAGCATGGAAAAATAAGTAAAAGAAGATAGTGGGAAAGAAAAAAGGCAGAAGAGAAAATAGGAAGAAATTAGTTGAATAAAATAAGATTCATTTCTGCTAGTGACTCAACGTCGAGTTAGCTTTACATGCTTTTGTTTGTAATGTGTCTGGAAATTAAACTGGCTCTTATTAAAGACATGTTAGGATGGAAAAATTCCTTTTTGATGATGCTTCTTTTCATTTGATTGCTCTTTGTTCTTTCTAGCTTTCTTGGCGCTTCAAAATTGAACATTACTGTGTAAGGGGGAAAAAGAAAGCTTTAAGTCATAACCAGTCATATCAAGTGACAGAACTCTCTACATAGTCATTATAAGTAAGAATTAAGGCAAAATGTGAGTATGGTCTAAAACTATGAGTATTTCTAAATTATATTGCCTTAAAAAAATCTCTTTGAGAAGCATTTGATTTTAGGAACTATGTTAGCATTCTCTCGAAAAAGAAACCAAAGCCAATGGGACACATAGAGAGGCATAAAATGACTTATTGTGTATGGAAACTGGCTCATGTGATTATGGAGAGTGAGAAGTCTCAGGACGTGCCATCTACACTCTGGAGTCTCAAAAATGCTGAGTCTGAAGGTTCTGAGAACCCAGAGAGGAGGGGGCCCTGGTGGAAGTCCTATGGCCCAATAAGCCTCCTTACCAGAGGGTAGAGCACGCTTTGTCTCAGCTAAGAGGGAGATGAGAAAAAGTGCATCCTTGTTGCTGCTCTTTTGTTCTATTGAGCCCCTTACCCAACTTGCTGTCCACTGACTTCAAAAGGATTGGATCCCCTGTATTTAGTCAGTGTACTGATGCAAATACTAATTGAACCTAGAGACATCCCACAGCTACATCCCAAATGTCTTAATAACTAACTAAGCAGGCATGCTTCACCCCAGTGTAGTTCAAGATTAGCAATCATGAAAATTCTTCTTACTCCCTAGCATAATGCTTTACATGGATACTAGGAAGGGCTGATGGTGAGATCTTTCATTTAAAAAATTCTGTCTGTTGTCTTGTACTCGGAAGGCTGAGATCTCGGCTTGAGGCCAGTCTGGGTAGAAAAAGTCTGCAAGACTTCACCCATCTCCAGTTAACCAGCAAAATGCCTGGTCAGGCACGGGTGGCTCACGCCTGTAATCCTAGCCACTCAGGAGGCTGAGATCTGAGGATCGCAGTTCAAAGCCAGCCAGGGCAAGAAAGCCCATGAGACTCTTATCACCAGTAAACTACTCAAAAAAGCCAGAAGTAGCACTGTGGCTGAAGTGGTAGGATGCTGGCCTTGAGCACAAAGGGGACATTGACCTTCTTCCAAATGACTGCTCTTTTCACATGATTGCTTTGTGGTCAGGTGAGTGTGGGTCACATGTTCACCTGAAGATGAATGCGTAAGAATAGCTGCGGCCCAGATGTCAGCACTTGGACGGCCCTGGCTCCCGGGGTGGTTAGAAGCTACTCAAAACAGCAAATTCCTATAGCAAGCAGCAAGGCGATTTTGCTGACTCTGCTTTAAGGAAAACACGAATAGTAAGATGTAGTGGGAAGTTGGCCTCCATTTGGCAAATTAAATCTGTGTAGACAATCAGTCTGAAGTATTCTGATTCACTTCCATGGACCATAAAGTTTCCACAGTTGTGTAAATTATTCTGGCAGTACTGGGGTTTGAACCCAGAGTCTAGCACTTGCTAGTGAATAATTGTTTTGATTTTAGTTTCACATCCTTTCATAGTCTAGAATTTTTGAAATATTTAATTTGTTCTAATGTATAGGTAGTAAAACTTCTATTACTATTTTAAATAATATTTGAATTGAAGGATATATAGATCTTCACTTATGAATTCCAGTCATTTGGATTTTTGTTGAAATAATTCATCTATGCATTAAAATGTACTAAGTGCTTTAAGGATACGTTTCTTTAATAAGGTTTCGCTAATTTTTGGATGGTAGGTAATTAAATGAGTTGAAATGTACAAATATAAGCCAGGCACAGGTAGCTCACACCTGTAATCTGAGCTACTCAGGAGGCTGAGATCTGAAGATAATGATTAGAAGCCAGTCCAGGCAGAAAAGTTTGTGAGACTCATCTCCAATTAACCACCAAAAAGCTGGATGCAGGAATGTGGCTGAAGTGGTGGAGCGCTAGCCTTGAGCACAAAGGCTTCAAGGACAGTGCCCAAGCCCTGAGTTCAAGCCCCAGTACCAGCACGCGAGTGCACACACACACACACACACACACACACACACACGAGTACACAAAGATATGAGCTATATTTGAAAATAAGTTTGAATGAGACTACATGGCACAAACAAATATTTTTTAACATTCAAGCATAGCTAAGCAAGTGTGCTAGAAGGAAAGTGCTCTCCTTATTCTCATTGTGCAGCTAAAGCATGAAGGAACAGATGAGTCCTAGGGTAGTATAATGTGAATTTTAAACCACTGTATCAGTTTCCAAATCACCACAAAGTTAGAACCACACAAATGTATTGCCCACAGAAGGTAAGAAGTCCTAAATGGTCTTTTGTTTGTTTGTTTTTACTACACTAAAACAGAGAGGTCGACAGATCTACATTTATCTGGACACTGGGAGAGAAATTGTTTCCTTACCTTTTTCAGTCTCTAGAAGTCAATTGCATTCCCTGGCTAAAATATCATAGTATCTTCAAATATCTCGCCGTTTCTCCCTCACACATTCATGCACTTTTCTTTTTATCCCCTCTAGCCTATATCTTCCATCGCCATACCTCCTCCTCTGACTTATCGCCTTCTTTCATCTTTTAATGACCCTGTGATCACACGAGCTGGCTCTGATTGGTCTTCCTCTCTTAAAAACCTTAGCTTAATTAGGTGTATGAAGTCCCTAGGCTAAGTAAGGGAATATACTCATACTTTCTGGGTATTCAAATGTGAATATACTTGAAAGACAATTATTCTATCACTATCACCATATTAATTGGCCCCCAAAATCTCAGCCAAGAAAGCAGAGTTAAGGTAAGTTTCAAGCCTTTTGGTGAGTCACATAACTTTTATTTTCATGATATTGTGAACCAGATTATAAAGAGTCATAGCAAGGGGTAAATTATTTTGAAAGAAAAGCCTGTGCAAAGCTTACAATGGTGTTATAGCATGACTCAACAAATATTTAGTGGATGGATGAATATTGTTAGTATGTGACTCATTTGATTTAGTCAATCAAACATTCATAATACAGTGATCACCATGGTTGCCTAATGGTTATGGGACTGAAAGATAATGCAAATGGAATTACAGTATTTGCCCTGCTCTGGAGAAACTTAGTTACATTGGGAAGTCAATGTTATTTGCATGAAATCATTGAACAAAGGCAAACTTGTAGACAAGAACAAAATGTAGGAGCTTTCATCTGCTGTAAGTTGGGGGAAAAGGGAGTAAAACTGAAGAACTCCTGAAGTACTCACTGCTCAGAAGGACATTGGAGTCTTGAGAATGACAAAGTTCATTACATAGAAAAGACAGTACAAATGTGGACAGACAGACAGACACATAGACAGACAGACAGACAGACAGACAGACAGATAGATAGATAGATAGATAGATAGATAGATAGATAGATAGATAGATAGATAGATAGATAGATGTAAAAAAGCTCATCAATAGAATACCCACAGAGCATGGAACACATTAGAGAAGGAAACTAAATTCACCAACTTATCCATTAAGCAAATATTTATTTAATGAGATCTTTGTGTACTAGGCCCTACACAACTGTCAGAGAGAAAGTGTTGAAAAGTTTATAATTTGTCTCTGTGTCATGGCACTTTATTTTCTGGCAAGTATATTTTATGTCCAAAATTATGATGAAGGAGTCCTAATCTGTTTTTATTCTATTAGAAGCATTTGTAGTTTTAGTTTCAGAATAGTGTCTGTATATGATAGAGTTTAGAGAAGAAAAACTTAGAGCAGGAGTATAGACCTTATAAATATCATGTTCCGCATGGCCTGTTCTCTTTAAATTTATGGAGTTCATCGTTTAAATATACACTCTGTGATACTAAATATAAAGCTGATAATCTTGCTAGAGCTCTTCAAGTTTCTGCAGCTAAACTGGGCAGGCCAGCAGGGCACAGTCCCTGGACTGAAGACTCTCAGCTGTCAAATGAGTCTGAAATTGTGCCAGTTTCATCTTCAGATGAACTAAGCCCGCTAAATAAGATAATTGAGACAAGAGCGCTGGCAGCAGCCAGGGTGAGTCAGAATAGCCATCTCACAGCAAAAGCCCCAATGAAGATGAGATTTTTAGCCTCTTCAGAAAAATTGGTTTTCTTAGGAAATGGAAAGTAATAGCTTGGGGGTCGATTTTCGACAATTCAACAGAACACATTTATGGAGGAAGAAAAGTAGCAGAGTAAGAGAGGAAATAAATATGCAGAAAGCCCAATAAGGGAAAGTGGATTCACTTTGTAGCTTTTACAAACCATTATTATTTTGGAACTTTACGCTAAGTACAGATCATTAGGAATTAGTAAGCTTCCCCCTTAAGTTTAATGACCTAACTATGGATATTTTGATCTAAAAATCATCATGAAAGTGGTAATTGAGAAGAATGTCTTACTTTTTGATAGAATCAGCTTTTAAAAGGTAGATCAAATTCAACTTTAACAAACATGATTAAAGGAGACTATATAAACTCATAGAGAAGCCAGAAATTAAATTCAAGACCCAAAGATTCTAAAACTTAAATAGCAAAGCAAACATACAGAAAAAAACCCTAGAAATTGGTGATATCATTTCATATCATTATCAAAAGAATATACCATTCAGAGTTTTAATCTTTCCTGGAAATTTTGCCAGTAGCATTGTTGAATCTCACGTGGAACTGGCACTTGTTAAAAATGGTCTTTTGCCTTAGCACCATAAACCCAGGTCATAATTCCTTTAATTTCTTTTCCTCCTTTGATTTTTCCCTCTGTTACTTGCTTTCTATTTCTACTGCCAGTGTCTACCATGTTATTCTAATCTGCAATTGTAGATAGGAATGTTGGTATGAAGCATGAGACTAGCTTCCTATTCCCACCAAGGAACAGCATGTTTTACTTACTGCCAGTTATTTCTGACTTAAGTTTGCCGAGAGGACATGGATACTTACACTGGGTCTGCAAACTGAATCAGGCAAAGGGTCATATTATTTACTTGGGAAACAATTTGCAACTAAAATATTTCAGAGATCTAGTTAAGACTGCTTCTCTAGAGTAAAGGTGGCTATAATGAAATTCAGTGAAAAATTTTGTCATTACAGAAATCATTGCTGATGGCATTTTCTATTTAATGAGCTATAATTTTAGAAGAAATAAGCAAGGGAAAATATTGATACTTTGTTGTTTAAAGTATTTTATAGCTATAGTAATTTTTTAAAAAAAAACACAGCTCGGTACTTGCACATGAACAGGCCTAGGAACCAATGAAACAGAACTAATGACTCAGAAATGAACATGCAGATCCATAGCCACCTAATCTTTGATAAAGGAGCCAAAAACACAGGATGAAAGAAAGACAACCTCTTCAATATATGGTGGAGGCAAAATTGGCTACATCTGTAGAAAACTAAAGCTAGATTCTTACATATCACCTTGCAACAGAACCAATTCTAACTGGATCAAAGACCTCAGGGTAACAGCAGGTACCCTGAAAATATAACAGGTAGGGATAGGGGAAACACTAGGGGTCCTTGGTAGAGGTTGAAACTTCCAAAACAAACATCTAGGAACATAACAATTCAAAGAAATGCTGGATACACGGGATTGCTTTAAACGGCAGAGCTTCTGCGTGGTGAAGGACATAGCTAACAATATAAATAGAAAGCCCACAGACTAGGAGAAGATCTTCACTAGCCATATAACACACAAGGACCTCATATCAAAATACATGAAGAACTCAAAAAAACTAAATCCCTCCAACACAAATCCTCAAAGAAACAAGCACAACATTATTAAGGGGGGGTTAAAGAATTAAAGAGAGACTTCTCTGAGAGGAAATAAAAATGTCCAACAGGCACACGAAAAAATGCTCAATACCTCAAGCCATAAAAGAAATGCAAATTAAAACAACATTGAGATTCCACCTAACTCCAATTAGGATGGCATTTGTCAAGAAATCTAACAACTACAGATGATGGCAGGGGTGTAGCCAGAATGGAAGGCTACCACACAGTTGGTAGGTGTGTAAATTTGTTCAACCACTCTGGAAAGCTGTATGGAGGTTCCCTAAAAGACTAATATAGAACTCCACTATGACCCAGCAACCCCACTTGTGGGCATTTACCAAAATGATCACAAACAGGGCCATATTAAAGCTACAAGGACAACCACATTCACTGTAGCAGTGTTACTTACAATAGCTAAGATATGGAAACAATCCAGATTACCTTCAGTAGATGAATGGATCAAGAAAATGTGGTTTATAGACACAGTAGGATTCTATGCTTCTATTAGAAGGAATAACATTGCCCCATTTGTAAGCAAATGGAGAGGCATGGAAAAAAGCATATTAAGCAAAGTAAGGCCCAAAGACACATAGATTGAATAGTTTCTCTTTTGCAATAAATAGTATTATGTCTAAGATAGTCCTAGCAGATGATCATAATAACTCAATAGATATGAACATTTGATCATATTAGATTTTGCTAAGTGAAATGAACTCCAAGATATGGAAACAAGAGGTTTTCATTAGTGTTATTGTTTATAATGTACTGTAAGAAGTTATGTCTTTGTTCTTTCTTTTTTCCCTATGGTTTCCTGCTGTCATTGCATTTTATTTTTGTATATACATTTATTTGAACTAGGGAAGGGAAGGAGAACAACAAAATAGTGAGACAAAGGAAAAAAGGCAAACCAATGTAACAGCGATACTCACAAGACAATATGTTGGAAATGAACTGTACACTTTGGGGCAGGGGGAGGTTGAAGGGGACAAAGAGTGAGAGATGATAAGGGAAGAGGAAGCAAGTCTGAGAAGAAAGTTAATCACTGCCTTCAGTATGTAACTGTAACCCCTCTGTACATCACCTTGAAAACAAAATTAAATTTAAAATATTTTATGAGATTTCGCTGCAATTGTGTAAGCTAGCCATTGTTAATCCATCTACAGGCCTGCCGTGGAGATATGTCATCTGTGTACAACTACAGTCTGTCCTCAGAAAGCCTGGCTCTGTTATTCCCATCTTGAAATCCCCTACAATGTCATCTCTGAACTTGGTATTTGTAAGGGAAGTCCTGTAGAGCTTGCGTAACCTGCCAGGCTACTGTTGCCCTTTGGCCCTCCAATTTGCAGCTAGTGTGCACACTTGGTGAACAAAGGATTCTGGTGGGGTCAGTGGAGTTCAGCCGGATTCAGAGTGCATACTCTTGGAAAGACATACTTAAAATTAAAAGTTGGATACAGTAGCTCATACCTGTAATCCTAGCCACTTTCAAAGCAATGTTCTCAGAAGGTATAGCTCAGGGCTAGGGAATAACCTTCTCCAGGCCGAGGGCTCAGGGTTTGCTGGTTGTAAAAGTTGAAAGGATAAAAATTTGTACTTAGAAACCATCACCATTATGGGAATATTGCGATGTCCAGAGTAATCAGGCAAAGTTTTTTTTTTTTTGAAGAATTTGAATAAGCTTTGAAGGATGAGTACAAGTCAATTAAGAATAAGATTAAATGAGATGGTATTAAAGCTAACCAGAAGTCTGGGCTTGGAAAGGATGTCATGAAGACAGTAGGTCTTGGGCAAAATAAATGGGTGAATGATCTTCCAATTGCCAACGATGCTATAAGACCTAGTTCTGAAAACAAAAGGAAGCCCAGAAGGTTTCCAGAACTGGCCCAGGAGCCTCGTAACACATGGAATGCAGGAAAGATTATGTTAACTATAGAACAGGGGATGAATAGGACCTAGGGCAGTACGGCATTTCAAAAATAACATACCTTTATTTATTTATTATTTGTTTACTGGAGGAATGTTTTAGCAATCGTTATTTGTTCAAAGGAACTGTCGCTCAACAAAGCAATTTGTGAATATAGTGCATCCTTCACTAAAAGAGCATAATACTTCAACAAGACGAAGTCAGAGGCCAACAACAAAAACAGCACCAGGAACTCGGTCCTTACAAGGGAGGGTGGAGCCAAGGGAAGAGGGATAGAAGACTAAAGGGGGAGTGGAGGAAAGGCGAGCAAGAAGTTGTATAAACTGAAGGAAGGGGCGGGAAGAAGGGGGTGATGGTGTTGAAGGGTTCCCAGAGATCTTGATTCATTGTACATATCAACTGCCTTGGTAAGTGGGGGAAAATCAATACATAACCTAAAAATTAAGAGAAGCAAGGGAAAGAAGGGTTGGGAGGGATGCGTAAGTGTTGAAGGGAGCCACATTTATCAAGAATTACCATAGCCGTAAAAATGAAATTAACAAAGGTAAAAAGTAGCAAACTCCTAGCACAAGAAAAGCTGCTCAGCTGTACCTCGCTCTCTGGGCAGAACAAATCAACCTGTGCCTCAACATTTGGAACAGGACAACGATTCTTGAAAACCTAACGGTCCCAGTGACCCAGGAGGCTGAGATCTAAACCTTGAGGATCAGAGGCAGCCTAAGCACACAAATTGGAGAGATGCTCATCTTCAGGTAGCCAGCTCAATGCTTGAAATGGAGACATGGCTCAAGCAGCAGAGCACCAGCCATGAATGAAAAGCAGAGCTAGACCACAAGGTCATGAGTTCAAGATCTGGTACCAGCCCATTCAAAAAGCATTCAAATGTGTTAGCGAATAAATGAATGAGTGGTTGAAAGAATTATTGCAGAGAGACAAAGTCAGAAAACAAGGATTAAGAAAATGACACAAAAGGTTTAACTGGTTAAGCTAAATTTGTTTGACAGTAGTAACAACGTTGGGAGATCTATAGTACAATGCGATGATCCTAGTTAATAATGTATTGAGCACTAGATAATTGCTGACTTCAAATGTTGTCATCACACAAATAAGACTTTAAAGTAAAGATAATGTGGGCGGGCTTGAGTGACTGATTCCACAATGCATACATGTATCAAACTATCATTCTATATTTATGGTATCATATATATATATCATATATCATATATATATCATATATATCATATATATATCATATATATATGATACCATAAATATAGCATGATAGTATATATATATGTGTGTGTGTGCTAGAAGCAACTGGTAAATCAAGATGAAAGGCATGAGTGTTATTGCATTAGTCTTGTTCCTCCTCTACAAATTTGAAATTTAAGTTGGAAGTCTTAGGGAGGAGAATGTACATGGGCCTGTAACACAGGGACAGAAATAACTGTGTGTATCCTCCCGTTTCCCTCCTTGTGTCAATGGGTCAGAGAACACCACACAGGACTATCCCTATAGCAGGCACTGTGATTTCTGGCAACATCATCTGGAAAAGAATTTAGTCATATTATGTGCTGTCCTTGAGGGTCTCTACCCAGGCAGAAAGCATAAGATGCATGTGTTTTTTAAAAATGTAGGCGACCATTCACCCTCCTGTCTGCGGAAAAGAAGGCATTGGCCTCCAGCACTCTGCAGTGAAGGACAATGGATTTCCAACTGGGTGTCTGTCTTCATCACACCGAATCAGCAGCTTTGAAAAGCTGCATGAAGAAGAAGAAAGGAGAAACAGTTTCTCACCAAGTATTTTTGGTGAGCGGTGAATTACTCAGGGAATTAGTTATCGCCTTGCAGATCGTTGTAACTTAGCCTTGGAATTCTTGATTCAGCACAAGAAGCTAGTGAAAGCACTTAACGCAGGCTTTGTCGCTATAACGGTTTGGTTTCTGGCTAAATCTGAAACCTTTCCTTTCCCCTTTCCTTTCCTTCCTTTTCCTTTCTTTTTCTCTCCTTTACTTTTTCCTCTTCTCTGTTTTTAAAGTGAGGATTCGCCTATTTTCTGTTGAGTTTGAATGTGTCCTTCTGACTCTACCCCAGAAAGATAGCCAAGCCTGTACAGGCCTGCTGTAGTCTTCTGTGTGCATGGAGTGGGTGGGCTTTGGTGACAAGCGTCTGGTGGGGGAAGGAGAGCTCCAGAGGTCGTGCTCTGGAAGCAGAGCCCCGAGCCGGGCCTGGGTCTTGCTCAGACCTCTGGGGAGCCAGACTGGATGTGGCTCTTGGCTGGAGGAGAGGAACAGGCTGTGCCGGGGAACTTGCAACTTGGAAAGTCTGTTGAAGAGGAATGCGGACTGGCAAACACCGATGCCTTTACAAGGCTACGTGGAAGGTAATTAAACTTAATTTATCTCTCTCTTTTTGAAAAAAAAAAAAAACCAAACCTTGTGTTTCTGTTGACTTAAAAATCACTCCCAAATAAAACATTATCCCTTCTTGTTATTGACTCAGCACCGAACAGCTGGGAAGCCAGAGATTCCTTACTCCATAGAAACTGTCTTGTAAAATGGAACAAATAAGTAACCATTTTATATTCCATCAGGTTATTCCATCATTAGAGAATAACAAGCCTAACCGTTTTTTTTCAGATGTCTCTAAGCAAATCTAACAAATATAAAGGAAGTTACCAAAGAGTTTAAAACTAAATCAATAAAAACAATTCAACCAATTTTATCATATTGTAAGGGCTCAAACTCTATAGGAATATATTCTATTTTTTAAAAAAATTTGCACACTGATGTCTGGAAAAGGAAAATTTCATTTGTAGGCAATAAGTGTAAATGACAAATTTGAGAATCATAGCAACAGACCATGAGCATTAATTTTCTTGGATAGGATTAAAATAATTGGGTGAAAGTTGTTTGTGCACTGAGAAGTCCAAAAGCAAGTTAACATTTCAATGAACAGTTTGGAAACATTTATATCATGCCTTATTATGCATGAGTGTTTTTTTTTTCAAGTTTATCAATGTCCTCAGAAAATGACTAAGTAGTTGTGAGAGTAAAGCTGACCCACCCACTCTGATAAAAAAGATGGTGCTTGCATGAGAGAAAAGTTCCTCTTTACACCAAAACAACTTTTTCCTATTTGTTCAGCTAAAAGGGGCTTGAAGGTTACCCTTTCAGGAGGGAAGAGCATAGAATTGACGTTTTCTTCCTGTTTTACAGTCTGAAGAATCTCCAGCGGGCACCAGTGTTTCATGCCTGTGAGTCTAACTATTCAAGAGGTGGAGCTCCAGATTATGGTTCAAAACCAGCTGGGCAGGAAAGCCCTCAGAACTCTAACTCCAAAATGAGCAGCAAAACATTGGGTTGGACAAATGGCCATGGTTGAACACCAGCTAAGCAAACCAAGTGAGTTCAAATGCAGGTGCCATAAATAAATAAAGTATTCCCTGCTACCTCGGATCGCACATACATGGTTTCTTTCTTTCTTGGAGCAATAATCTTGTGTTTCTATACATGGTTAATTTGTACTTATCTATAAGACTCCATTAAAACTTGTACCTTGATGACACTCAGTACTCACCCCTAATAGGCTCTACTCCCATATCCTTCTCCTGTTCCAGAATCCTTCCCCCGTTCCATCACCAACAGAATTGCTCATCTTTCCACAGCGTCGGGGTCTCAGCCCCCAGTGCTCTTTCGGCCCTCGGGAGAGACGGGGAAGCTCTCCCTGACTGGGGCAGGCCAAGAAAGGAGAAGGGTGGACGGTCCGCCCACAGCCAGCCCCCCCTCACCGGAGGACAATCAGACAGAGCCTGGGAGAATGTCTGTGCACTTCCTCCTGGGCAGCCAGGGGGCCGTCTCCCCGCCATCCAAGAAGCGGGAGGAGTGAGAGTCTTAAAAGGGCCTTGACTGTCCCCAGGCGTTGGGGGGCCTGGGGAGAAACAGGCCTTGAGGGGGGATAGGGTCGGGTAAACCCCAAGAGGGGGGTTCTCTCCCAAGTTAATTTCCCTCTTCCTCACCACTCGTTCTACGAGGTTTAGCGGCCGCCAGCCAAGGCATGGCGCGTGTCAAGGGCCCCCCAGACCTTTTCGGCCTGGGGGTCTGAGATGTCTACACCTATGCTCTGAAGCAGGAACCTCAGTCCCCTAAGCGCCGGGTCACCATGCTGCGTTTGAGATTGCCCCGTCTTTTCCGGGGATGCCCTCACCTCTCAGAACTCGCTTGACTTGGCTCGCCGATAGCTTAAACCTACGCTTCCTTGTGCCCCACGTTGGGCGCCATTGTCGGGGTCTTTAGCCCCCAGCGCTCTCCTGACCTGCGGGAGGGGCGGGGAAGCGCGTACTGACTGAGGCGAGCCAAGAAAAGGTGAAGGGTCGACGGACCGCCGGCACCCAGCTCCCCTCGCCGGAGGACAATCAGATGGACCGGGAGAACGTCTGCGCACATCTCACTTTATTGAATGACCTCCGCTCTTAAATAGGTCAGAGAGCGGCAGGAAGGGGCGGGGTGTAGCGCACCTAGCTAGGGACTGAGGGGAGGCCTGAGCTGTCCGTCAAGGGCCGAGGGACCAATCCTCAGAGGCGGCCGAATTCTATGTCCCAGCCCACAAGATCGCCTCTGGGTTCACCACCGGGCGCCATCTTGGCCACACGTGGTCCCAAAGCTGGGAGGCGGGGCCAGCTAGAACCGCCTTTCCGGTTCCGCCTAATAGCCACACGTGACCCCACCGGAAGACAGGCGGGGCCAACTAATTGCCTTTTCAGGATGCCAGGCATCCCGGCATGCCCCACACCACGGCACTGACGGCTCCTACCGGGACAGGGGCATGGCTCTTAGAATTGTACCTCCGACTCTCATCCAAATGTGAGCAGTTGATGTTTCAAAGACCATCAAGGGGCTGGGAATATGGCCTAGTGGCAAGAGTGCTTGCCTCGGATACACGAGGCCCTGGGTTCGATTCCTCAGCACCACATATACAGAAAATGGCCAGAAGTGGCGCTGTGGCTCAAGTGGCACAGTGCTAGCCTTGAGCAAAAAGAAGCCAGGGACAGTGCTCAGGCCCTGAGTCCAAGCCCCAGGACTGGCCAAAAAAAAAAAAAAAAAAAAAAAAGAACATCAAGACGTTTCCTTTTTCATATGCCGGTTAATGAAGCAACACTCTGTAGTGTGTTTTGTTTGTTTGACTCAGTGTAACTGCAACCCCGACCCTTCCCTTCCTCCTATGCGAGCTCCTCACACGCTGCACTGTGCATGGAGGCTTTCACAGTTTGTTGGGTGGTGGCAATTTTGTTTTCCCGCAGCAAGTGAGTTTCGTGATGGCCCAGGACGGTGCCACTCCGTCAGCCTTTACATCCCAGCCCGTGTCTCGAGCTGGTGTGCAGGACGGACATTCTATTCCTGGACACAGTTGCTGGGTGAGTAGCATTTTACTTCCTATTGGCATGCGATTTAGAATTTATTTGTTTGTAGTTTACAATGGCAAATGGCCTTCTTCTCTTCCGGTTCTCCCTCTCCTCCCTCTCCTGGTACTGCTTCTTGACTGGCTTTTCTTCCATTCTACCCCTCTCAATGTAGGGCTCAAAAATCTCATAATGCCGCTGTAGTGACTAAATGCTAACACCTGCACTCTTCGGTGTGACCGACTTCTGTCCTCTCACAAAGGGCCTCTTCGCTTCCTGCATGCTCCGCTGAGGTTGGCGAACTGCTTTATTCCAAATTGGCATTTTCTACCCAAAAAAGTATGCGCACTCCCCCCCCCCCTCACACACATCCACAGTTACTATCTGAGAAGTTTTACCACGACCCACCCCTTCCTTTTTCATAAAAATAGCTGTCTTGATGTACACAAATTTTGCTGCCTCTGCTGACTGGGCTGGGGGTGTAGAGTGTGTGTGTGTGTGTGTGTGTGTGTGTGTGTGTGTGTGTGTGTGTGAAACACAGACAGGGAAAGAATGAGGTATGTGGCCAGATAGGTACAACATGCAGTATATCTTGAAACTGTCTAGATTGTGGGCTAGCCTGGGAGGCTCTGCCTCAAATGAACAGCAGTGATCCCAGCACAAATCAGGCTAGTCTCTTAAAGAAGTCCAAATACAGTGTTATTTAGTGAGATAAATATTCAAAGAGGGAGACATAATTAGACCAAGAAAGAGGAGTTGGGAAGAGGACTGGTGAAAAGGAGGAGATGAGGGAGAGAGGAAGCAGCTGGTCACACGAGCAAAACAAGCAATTGGCCATGGCGGTGGAGCTCAGAAGAGAACAGAAGCTGGAAGTAAGGAGATGCAGGAAAACGGCCAGCGTGGAGGCTGAGCTCGTTGGTAACAGGTGGGAAATCAGGAATTAATGACCCTCTGCTGGTGTGAGCACAAGATAATCAGGTCACCAGCGCCATCTGGACAATAAACGACCTTTCCGGTCCGGACCCTTCCAGCAGTCTGCACAAAGTCAGCTGTGACATGTGCTCCATTCCCATTGTGCCTGGTGAGCAGGCACTATGCTACCCCTCCCCACTTCCCCAGGGGCTGTAAGAATAATTACACATGCCGTTCGAGGGATCCCGAGTATATCTCTGGGTTATCACGCTGGAGAGCCCCACACACATTCATTCCTTTTCATTAAGTAGTAAAAGACAGTCACTTTCAGAGGGACCACACAACAAAAATAACCTTCAACCTCTAGGACCGGCGCAGAGCCTTTGGTGCAGTGTTGTTTATGGGAACCACATTTTCTATTCTTTCCATCACTTCAAAGAATGATTGAGCATCTTGCTTTACTTGAAAAGAAAAAGAGCTAGGCTTTTATCTTAACCAGTTTCATACATACTGAGTCTTTATTTCTTGTACAAATTGTTACTGAATTGTGTTTTATAATTACGTTTCCTCATTGACAGGTAAGATGGTGTGTTAACTGCAGTAATTAATTCAAGTGTACTGCATATTTATTGAAAATTACTTGGCTTATCTGGTCAATACTCTATAAATTAATTGAGATAATTGATTTCCTGTATTCATGGGGGAAATAAAAAAAAAAAACAGGGAGCCTTATAAGAAATAACTGTAGAACTTAAAATCACATCTTGAGAGAGACAGCATACTTCTCCCTGAACTTACCACTAATCATTATTTTCTTCATCTCCAATCTTCATTTCAAAGGTCCTCAGTTCAGCCTTGCTTGCCCTCAGCGTTCTTTTCTGGGTTCCTCTTTGCTTTTCCCTGTTGTTCTGTAAGACCTGGCCTCTGGTTAATCCTGAATTTTGCCCCTTCTATTACTAGAATATTAGAGCCATCAAAAATAAAATTTATGAAGATACATGTCACTAGATGTGCATTGTCTTTGACCTCAGTTTGGTAGATTTATTTGCATGCTATCTAGGCTGTCATTCTTATTCCTATAGGGAGTGAACAAGATTACCCTGCTCTTTCTGAGTTCTTAATTTAGGCCCTACCTCATCAAACAAGAATTTGCTCTCTCTCTCTCTCTCTCTCTCTCTCTCTCTCACACACACACACACACACACGTGTGTGCTCGCGAAGCACACCTCCTGAAAGGATCCTCCATCTGAATCTGATTCTGGCTTTTTGTTCAGTTTCAGAGGCTGAGAGTCCCAAAATGTAAACTCACCAACTTCCTGTACAAGAACTGTGAGTATCCTGGGTAGCATATTTCTTCTTCTCTTGATCTTAGCAAAGCCTTTGTTTCGAGATATCATGGTTAAACTGAAGATCAGACCTGGATGTATGTTTTATTACTTCCAAATGAAGGATTATTGCAAAGGCCTTTGCTTGCTACATAGTGATGAGTAACTAGACCAGGCATCAATTCTGCCCCTCTATGCCTGGCCTCACTCATGCCTGACCCCGGAGAAGCAATGAGTAGGGCATAAAACACAAACACAACACAGCCTTTTTAAAAATTACGAACCAGCAGTTCTCAAGTAGGTAAAACTGGGCTCCTTCTGTTTCATCTCAATGTGGTCCGTAAAAACTTAGTGCAAAAATTATCCCACTCTAAGTTTTAAGAAAATAATACACAGTAGCCTAAATATTTTAGTACTTATTAGTTGAAGATTATAAAGTGCTATCTCTGAAAAACAAAATATTATTTAAATTATAGAAAGCTGGGTGTGGTGTCTCGCACTTGTAATCCTAGCACTCAGGAGACTGAAGCAAGAGGATTGAAAGTTTCAAGCCAATCTGTGCTACATAGTGAGATCTTAACACACACACACACACACACACACACACACACGCACACATTTCTTTATTTAATATATCTAAGAGAACAAATATAAAGAAAAATATCAAATATTATTGTTACAAAATAAAGTCCAGCTGTATGTTATAATAGCATATTGTTGAGTGATTTAAATCAATGAGTTAAATGTAACAGATCTTTTAATTTGCCAAAGATTTTTATCTTTCCTCCGTTCTTCTAAAAGAGAAAATGATTCCCGTGACACGCAGGTGGTATCTTGTGTAACTCAAAGTTGCCATTCCCACATAATGTAGTGACAGTTCTAATATAGTAATAATGGTCATTATTTGAATAATATTTATAAGGTGTCTTAAATAGAACTTCATATATGACAGTTTCCAGAGAGCAGGGTATAATTTCTTCTTATTTTATAGGTGAGAAACTACAAATATTAGCAGTGCATTAGCTTCACAGTTAGTATGTTATTAAGTCAGACTAGGCCAGCTTAACTCTAAACAATGGGTTTTCACTACTGAACTGTAATTTAGTGTTCAGACACTTTTCTGCTTCTGCTTTGCTTTCCTACGTGCTGTTTATCATTGGACTTTGAACATAGCATATGAAATAGAAATCATAATGTCTATTTTGCAAGCTAAAATTCTGAAACTTAGAGAGGTTAAATAACTCCCTCAAAATTACTTGGCTAGTGAGTACAAAGCTGGGCTCTCGATGTCCACCCTACTTACAGCCTGTTCTAGCAAGCGGCCTTAAGTCACAGGCCACCTATGGGAAGAGACACAAAGAAAAGTTTCAATAAACAACAATAAAATGTTTTCAAGGTGATCAATTCCCATAGTTTTAAAGATAAATTGTATATAAACCTCTGAGAATTAGTAATCATAGATTTAAGGCTAAAACTGGTCATTTATGTTCGAAGAGGTCCTCTGAAATTCCAGATATGGCCACATATTTTTCATTGTAACCTCCAATTTCACAACGTTTCAGTCTTAAAATCAATATCTGCAAACATGAGCCTTATTCAAAGTATACTTTCTATGGTCACATTAAGTTTATATTAATTATATTCACTTCTCTGAAAGAGCACCATTAGGTCATGGGAATGAGAGAGAGACGGCAGCAAGTGCTTCTTCAAGGAAGTGCTGCAGAGGTTGGTCTGTGTTGTTGACTGGTTTCTGTGAGAGAAGATCTTGCTCTCTAGCCTAGGCTGGCCTCACTCACTCAGGTTCTGCTTGCTTCAGCCTGTCCAGTGCTGGCCAGAGGTTCGTGTTGAGTGATCACCATCTCTCCTGAAACAGGATTAACGTGCATAGACATGGGAGATGCTACTATTCCTCCTTTTGTTATCTAATGTACTCTAGATTTCACATATGCAGAACCTGCCTTTGCTTTCCCTTTGTACACATACTGTCAGATAACTGAAATAAGAGCTCTGGACACACCTTAGCAGTTATAAGACACAACTGTAGAAATGGTGAAAACAAGGTCTAAAAGCCAGCATCAAGGGCTGGGAATATGGCCTAGTGGTACAGTGCTTGCCTCATATACATGAAGCCCTGGGTTCGATTCCTTAGCACCACATATATAGAAAAAGCCAGAAGTGGTGCTGTGATTTAAGTGGTAGAGTGCTTTGCTTGAGCAAAAAGAAGCCAGGGACAGCGCTCAGGCTCTGAGTTCAAGCCCCAGGACTGGCAAAAAACAAAAACCAAACGACAACAGCAAACCTTCATCAAGAGAAGAGGTTATGTTTCTTTGGGTCTGGCTCACTTCACTTAGTATGACTTTTTCCAAGTCCTTCCAGTAGTGCAGTTGGATTTAGTGGCACATAACTGTAAACTCAGTTCTTGACAGGCTGAGGCAGGAGGGTCAATCCCAAGTATGTGGCCAGCCTGGGCTACGTAGTGAGCCCTTATGTCAAATAAATACATAAAACTAAAAATTAACACAATATATTGTGCAGTTATATTGGTGAAAAAAAGACGTCTAAACAGAATCAACAAAGCTTACTGATTTTCGTAAATTATATCAGTAGTGAATCCATCATGTCCTGAACTTTTCTTTGTTGGAAGACAATTCATACAGTTTTAATCTCATTGCTTGGCACAAATCTGTTTAGATGAGTTATTTCTTCTTTGTTCGGTTTTGGTACACATATGCACCTAAAATTTTATTCATTTCTTCTAAAGTTTCCAACTTATTAAAATGTGAATTCCAGCCTCTGACTGACCTGAATTTTATTGGTGTTTTTGTGATACCTATCTCTTTTCTCACCTCTAAATTTGTTAATGTCTCAAACCCCTTTCTTTTGAGTAGTTTGGCTAACGATTTGACATCCTTGTTTATGTTTATCCAAAGGACCAATGTGCTGTTTCATTAACCTTTTGTGTTGTTATCTTAGTCTCCATTTTGTTTCTGCCCTGATCTTTATTATTTCTTTCTGTCTACTGTTTGGATAGATTAGCATAATAGAATACCCAAAATTTCACATATTTGTTTATTATTATGGTGTATCCATCCAGAGGCAAGATTGTAGGATTATGTCTTGAGGCCATCCCAGGATAAAAGTTAACAAGACCCTATCTCAACAAATAAACCAGACATGGTGGCTCAATCCTGTCATTCTAGCCAGACAGGACAATCCTGGATAGAAGCTAGCTTCAGAAAAAAACATGAGACTTTGAAAAATAAAGCAATAAAGAGGCTAGGGTGTCACTCAGGTGATAGAGGGGCTGGCTGCCTAGGAAGTGCAAGGCTCTGGGTTCAAATTCCAGTATCACCAAGAAATAAAATAAAAATAATAAATTAATAATAACAAAATAAAAATGGATTTAGTATATCCAGAACAGCTCCATTAAATGATCAGATATTCTAATTTATTGACTGCAACTTTGAAGATTTAAGGCTATATTTTTAGAAAAATAGATTAAATAATGAACATACATTTACAAGTTATTCTTCAGAATAATTATAGTGACAGATCATAGGCAAACTGCATAGCACTGCACAGACTGCCAAAAGGTCTGCTTGCTTATAGGACAGAGCTGAAACAAAAACACAGAACATGGGCTGGGGATATGGCCTAGTGGCAAGAGTGCTTGCCTCGTATACATGAGGCCCTGGGTTCAATTCCCCAGTACACATATACAGAAAATGGCCAGAGGTGGCGCTGTGGCTCAAGTGGCAGAGTGCTAGCCTTGAGCAAAAAGAAGCCAGGGACAGTGCTCAGGCCCTGAGTCCAAGCCCCAGCACTGGCAAAAAAAACAAAAAAAACACACACACAAAAACACAGAACATCATCTTGTTCCACCTCAAATAATGCTTCGCACTTCAAGGACTTTCCATGGATGTGCGCATGTCTGCAAGTGGCTGCAAAGCTCCCTGTGTATTTATTTTGCGGCTACAAATAAGCTTAATGAGTAGACAAATTCACAAGTCTGGACTCGACAAACCATGATAGTGTAGCATATACATAGAGCAAAGTCACCAAGCTCTGTATGGGAATGAACATATACCAACTTCATCACCACAATCTCTGGAAAGGGAGGGAATGGGGCGGGGTGTAGGAGAACTAGAAAGAAATCTGCTTTATGTAGGAGAAAGACAAAAGTAAGAAATAGATGGCTGATCATTTTAAGTGTTTGTCTAAATGTTGAAATATTTCATACTTTAAAAACAAAGATTGCAAGCCGGACACGGTGGCCCCTTCCTATAGTCCTAACTACTCAAAAGGCCAATAGCGGAAGCCAGCGGTACAAGGCCAGCCTACGAAAAAGCTCACTAGACCTCATTCTAACCAATAAAAATTTGGGCATGGTGAAACACACTTGTTATCCCAGCTCCACAGAAGAATGAGAAGGAGGATCATGGTTCAGACCAACTCAGGGACAAAAGCAAGACCTTATTTGAAAAATAAAATAAGCCCAAAGGGCTCGGGGCGTGCCAGTATACTGTGCAAGCGCGAGACAGCAAGCTCAAACCCAGTGCCCAAACCCAAGCAAACCAAAACCAAAGCCATGAAACATGTCAACGACTAAAAAATACTCCATTTGCAGATGAAATCTAACAAACGATTTTATGACAAAAATGGTCAATGATTAAAGTCGATTTTTTCTTTAAAAAATAAGGGAGAACAATTAAAAAAGTGTACACGAATTGCAAGCAGGTGTAGGAAAGCAATGGTTAGCTTTCCAGACTCCTTCGTAGGAGAAGGTAAATTGGAATAGGGCTGTTACAGGTAATGAATGAGATTATATATCCTACACCCTACGATGCACAATTAGTATTTGCTGGATTTTCTTGGAATTGACTTGCTTTCCTTTTCTCTAATTTAATTGTACCGTCAAGGTGATGTGCAGAGGGGTTACAGTTACACACAGAAGGTAGCAAGTACATTTTTTTTTGGTCAACCTTGTTACCCCCCCACTTTCCCTCCGCCCCTCCAAGTTGTACAGCTAATTTCCAACACATTGTCTTGTGAGTGTCACGGCTGCAAGTTGGAATTGACTTTCTTATTTGAAAGCACACTCAGGCACTAGCGTCAGAAAGAAACCTGAGTATTTGCTTGAGTTATCAGTGGTGATTTGCCTGTCCGTCACTGGTTCTCCCGTGCTCCGTGGTGACGTTTTCCTTGTGTGTAGAAGCGTCTTTACTGGTAGAAGTTTGATGAAATTTCACGAGTGGGAAAGCGGGCACGACTGCAGCACGTGTTCTCGGTGCGCGCCATGCACCCTTGTTTGCCCTCAGCCTTTACTTGGTTTAGTGTCTGCACTGTGACAACAGACAGGCTTCTTTTGGATGCCAATTTTTTTCTTCATTCCACTTCAGTGAGACTTACGAAGGCCAGAGCCACTGGCAAAGTCAAATGGCCACAGCATGTCTAACTTATTAAGCAACCAGGCTTCTGTGGAAGCTCGAAGGCCACTCATTCCATACGCTTTTGTAGAAAATGGTGCTGTCGGTTACCCTTCATGTTAAATAAATACCTGTGTTCTCTCTCGCTCTTGACCCCAAATGTTTTATTTCTTTAGGATATTTGTTTTCAATTGAAGTGGGTGGAGGTGTTCATTTGGGAGCTGGTAGTACTATTATAGGGAAAATGTATTAGTATATCTTTAACCCATATGTCTCTTTTTCAGCAAAGCACATATTCCCTAAAACAATGTTCACTTACTTACTGCCAGTTGCGTGACTTCTGCTAATTTTACACTTAATCACCTTAATGGTTACAACATATATGCTTTGCAGTAATTACTGCTGACTGTTTTGGAAACTTAAAAAAAAAATGGGTATCTAATACAACATCATTAAAATTATAATTGATGGGTCTGTTATTGTTAATAAATAATACAGACCTTGGGGTCTACATATGATTTTTTTTAACATAATTGAATGAAATGATTGCTTCAAAGACACAGTTTGGTACATCATCGGTATACTAAAGCAACATTCAACAACTATTAAATAAGCAGCTAATGTGTCCCAAGGACTGAAGTAGGCAGAGGGCCTTGTCACCACGGCGAAGAAGACAACCCCTCGAGAAGAACACAGTGTAACGGACAGTGCAGACGTACGCACCGATAGGGCCTCAAAGTCACTGTGCGTCGGGTACCAGAGCAGCACAGCCCTCCGCTTAGAAACCTGGGAAGGACACAGTGGAACTCAACCTAGTACTTTTCCAGGCAGAGAAAGACAGGGTCATTTTAGGCAAGGAAATAAAGGCAAACCAGCCTGAAAGAGCATTATGTGTCTCGGGTGAAAATTCCCATATAACTCTGTGTTTTTGGAACATTGGGTACCCGTGGGGATGAGGCTGCAAAGCAGAGCGTCCAGCTTGAGGAGGACTTTCAGTGTCATGTTAAGGTGTTTGGATCGCATTCTTGTTCTGTGGGCGGCCCATGAACAGTTTCCAAGCAGTTTGTACTGACACAATCAGACTTCTATTTCACAAATGGAACTCTGGCGCCCAGATGTGTCAGGAATTGGCAGGAGAGTCTGGAGTCAGGGAAGTCAGGAGAATAGTTCAGAAGACATGTTCTTCTGGAATTGTTTAATACCCACTGGCTGGTGCCATGAAGATGGAACGCCTTGCTATTCCTGGTTTCTTACTAACCTGGACCTGTCCCTCACTAGTTCCCGTTAGGTTTTTGGCCTTTGACTATAGATCCCATCTGCCTTCTATAATCTCCAGCTTCTGCGCTCAATTCCAACTTCCAGTTTCTTCTTTTTTGCTACAGGCTGTCTAAACTCAGAGACGGATTGCCCGGTGAATGCACAGTATCGGAGCCTAGGAGGCTGGACTCCTGGAATGCAACCTTCTGAGCCCAGGGCTCACATTCCACCCATTCTGCTGTTCTCTTGTGTTAGGACGAAAGACTTGAATGTTGACTAAGAATGGCTTTTTCCATACTTATCCCTTTCAGGTCAGCTCTGTCTCCCACATAGGATGTCATGGGCTAAACAAACCCTCGTGGGAAACAATAGACAAAGTGTTAAGTAGTGTATTGGCTCTTAATGCTCTGAGTCGAATTGACAACGGCAGCCCAATTCACTGGAGAATGAGACATATCCAAAAGAACCTACATAGATTTTTATGGTTAGACATGACACATTAAATATTGACTGGCCAAGCTGGACACCAGTGACTTTTACCTGCAATCCTAGACTCAGGAGGCTAAGATGTGAAGACCAAGATTCAAAGCCAGCCCAGGCAGGAAGGTCAGTGACACTCTTATTTCCAATTAACCACCAAAAAACTGGAAGAGGAGCTGTGGCTCAAGTGATAAAGCAGTAGTTTTGAGCCAAAAAGGTTAGGCACATTGCCCAGGTCCTGAGTTCAAGCCCCAGAACTGGTACAAAATAAAAAAACTGAATGACTCTCTGGGCACTAGTGGCTCATGGCTGTAATCCTAGCTACTCAGGGTGCTAAGAGCTGAGCACAATGGCTACAAGCCAGCCCAAGCAGCAAAGTCCAAGAGAGTCTTATCTCTAATTTACCATCAAAAGGCTGGAAATGGAACTGGGGCTCAAGTAACAGAATACTAGCCTTAAGCACAAAAGCTCAGGGACAGTGCCCAGGCCCTGAGTTCAAACCCCAGGACGCACACACAAATAAATTGAATCACCTTAGGTTAACTCAGTCCCAAGTGAAAACTTAGCTGATCCAGGACAAAGGGCATCTAATACCTTGTATTAAGATGGATTCCTTAAAAGCAGTGCTGCTCAGTGAGTCAAGCCCAAGACCAGCAAAGAATGCAAACCTAACAGTTCTGGTGAAAAACCACTGTGGCTGTCACTGTTGAATCAGAGCCTAGATAGATAGTGTCAGTCCTAATGGCCTCTTCATCTCATACAGAGCATACAAGAGCCCAGACACTGGAAGTTTACTTAAGCCACAAGCCACCACTCAGACCCAAAAGAGCGCAAACACATGCTTATGGACACAGAGAATTCTGCCCCCTTCATTCCCCTTAATCTTTCCTCTCTTTTCAGCCCAAGTTGCTTAAAGATAATATTTGATTAGCTTTATAACTCAAATCTCCCTTTTCTCAATGACTAAATACACTTGTTGGAGTGTGCTGGGGTATTTCAGGGATGAAAAGACTCAAATTCGTATGAGTTTTCTGGATACAGGTACCAATCCACCATCCCGCCATTTCTAGGGGGGTGTGGGTAAAAGAATTCCACGATTATAAGGATTGGGTGAGGTCCATAGTAGAAAATGAAAACGAACGTGACTTTGTGCGTGCCTTTTGAGCCCATACACTGTGGTTGCCACTTGTATATCTGAAACTACTGCAGTTGGAATTGATGTGCTGTATGTTATATTCCCTGTTTCATAAGTGCTAGAAGGAATTGCTTACATAGAAAGAACTGCTAATAGAATATGTAAACTACTAACAAGCCATCTGTCCAGACTATCCAAAGAAGGGTGCAAACACCCTGATAGCTCACTTGCCAAAGTGTAAGTTTCTCTGATGGTGGTTTTGCCTGTTGCAAAATCAAACCAGCTTCCCTGAAAGCATTCGTGAGGACGCTGTTCTGTGATTCAGTTAGTCATCTCCCTGACATGGCTACCAGGCACACTTCTTTCAGAAGCTGCTCTTAACTGTCTATTAGGTTCCTGTTCACACGCATGCCTGATCCGCAGAGGCCTTATAACTTCAGCTTGACCACTTCTCTTGTTGTAAGTCAATTAAGACTCAACAACTAATGAAGTGTGAAGGGTACAACTTGCCTCACTTGTCAAATGGAAATGCTGTATTGTGAAGAACATCGCCAAACTGGCCCCAGCAGGACCTGGACTTTATATGCAGAAATGGCATCTAAATAAGGAAAACCTTATTCCCCATTAGACTACCTAAAGCAAAGCCAACTCCTCCATTCCCATAGCTGATATTCATCTCATGCAACCCACATGGTGCTGCAAACAGCCAGGGCAGGCTTCCCAGGCATTCCCTCCTAAGGCAAGGCTTGCAACCAAGTACGCCAAGTAAGTGTGGAACATCAGCTTGTGAGGCTACACTGGAGATACTGTTAACTTGTGGCCTGAATGATGTAGGTTATTAACAACAGTTACAACCCCAGAACTGTACTTTTTGTGTAAAAACTATGCATTAATTTGCTTGACTGAACTGATTTCCATCTTAGAGTTCATTACACGATATCGGAGGGTGTTTTTCAAAATATCTCCTTCTCTGGTGCGGTGGTGTTTGCCTGTAATCCAGGTATACGGGAAGCAAAGATAAGACTATTTTAGTCCAAAGTCAGCCCTCAGCAAAAAAAAAAATGTAAGGTCCTGGACTAGATACATGGCTCAAGAGGGAGAGTGCCTGCCTAACAAACCTAAGTTCTGAGGTCAAAGCCCACTGTTACCAAAAAAGGAAAGAAGGAAGGACGGAAGGAAGGGAGGAAGGGAGAGAGATAGATTATCTTTTCTTTAAACTACTATTAAGGAGGGTATGTGATTTATTTATGTGAACCATCAGGATACCTTTCCCTACTCCTTCCGTTATAAAGGCGATATAAAATACTTCCCTGACCTCAGCTAAACTGCCCAGTGGCACCACTTTAGCACTGAGTTTAGGTCAGTTTCAATTTGCTAGCCACAGTTGTTAAGGATGATAGAGTTGTCCTAGACTTCTTCCTTGCAAGCCAAAGTGGAATCTTTCCAAATGCTAAGTCATTCCACTGCACCGAGATTGATGCCTCATCCAAGTAACTTAAGGAGAAAACAACTTGACTCTCTACTGCAGACAGTTTATAGGATCTGTAGAGCTAGGTGAATCTGACACCTTGCAGGCGTGGTTGAGGTCAGCATCACAGAAAGACCCCATTCTCTTATTTAAAATTCTCATGGAAGTGGCCTTACTTAGACGCTTCATGAGACTTTTTACACACTATTTGGTTCTGATCTCCTGTGTCAAGGTTAGGGTTAGAACTGGGATTCCATGATCAGTCTGGCTGATGGGATGGCATGTATACATGACACAGAAATATGAGGAGGCAGCCGTGGGAAAAATACTCCTGGATCCCATGTGTTTCTGTGTTCTTGTGACTAAAAGCACTGCTTCAGACTCTCCTTTTGACAATATTTGTATGTGTTTTTAGATCAAACACCCTTAAAAATAGAGATGTGTCTTTCTAGAGCCAAAGGACAGTCTTATTGCTCACAAGGAAAAAGTCCAATTTTCTAGGCTAACGTTAACTCTCCTGTCACACAACCCATGGTGGGTGGAGTTCTTATCTGGCCATTGAGGTTTAGGAAGACGGTACAAATTCCAACTCTGGTTTTTTTTTATTATTATTATTTCCCTATGTAATAGTCTTTGATCCTCACTCACAGTCTGTGTCTTCTGACAATAGCCATATAACTAACTTGTAAAATTACAAAAGATGTAAAATTCCAGATTTCCTTCATAGGTCTTAACAGAAGGCCTGTTGCATTTTGGCAGATTCATTTTTAAATGATGCAGCTCTCATTATTTCTGTCATTAGTTCATGATTCTTGCAAAAGTAGAACCAAGCACTTTGTAGTTGAAAACCCAAAGCATATAATATACAGTAGTTACTTTCAAACAAATAGTATTTTAACTGCAAGAAAAGATCAACATAGGGCCGTATGCCAGTGTAAGGCAAAGAAAGTAATATTTGGAAGCTGATCTACAAACTATTTAATACTACCATAATAAATGTTAGTTTATCCACTCCTTTTCCTCTTCACGTAGTTTTTTTTTCAATTTTATGTATAGAATTAGCATAATGAACGTGTCACTGAGTTAAAGATCGTTTGGCCAGTTATTGTTTGTGGGGCTTTGCCAGATTACCCGACAATGCTCTGAATCTCAGATTTTTCATCTTTGAAATATGAACCAGAGTGTGAAAAATAAATAGATTTTCTAGATGGTTTGATTTTAAGTTTATTCCCTGGGGCTTATTTTCAATAAATGATAGAAATAATTGGTAGTCAGGATGGGCAATTACTTTCTCAGGATTTTTTTCTCCATTTATTTGCCAGACTATCCAGACACGCCAGTAAAGATTTCCACAACTGTCTGCTTGTCTTTGCACATGTGCAAAGGCTTCATTTTTAACCCCCCTTGAATTCCGAGACAGAACCTTCTGTGAATGAAATGCGAGGGAGGAATGTTCCTCGGACAGAAGGTCTTTTCATTTGCTGCTTTTACCAAACACAACCATCTTTCCTTTGGCCAGCACATTAGACAAACAGGAAAGTTCATTGATTTCCTACTTAATACAAGACACAACCTTGCCAAGGACGTGCTGCCCTTGCCAGGGCTGGCGTCAGAAGGAGCACACCCATTGGCTTAGACTGTGGTGGGATTTTTCCTGAAGGCAGTACAGTAGCCGTAGGTAAAGAAATGATGCATGGAATTTATTTGTCTACCTATTCAGTTAACGCCTTTAGGGTCTATTATAGCAACTAATGTGAATACCCATATTATGACCTTGCACCTGGCCCACAAGTGTCTCTTGGGGAAGGCAGATTTCCAGTCAATCATTACAATTCGGGTGAAATTGTAAGTGGAGAGGTGAGTGCACAGCGAGCTCTTCTGCTCCAAGTCCTTCAAGGCTTCCCAGAGCAAGGGATGCTTCAGCAGAAACGTGGGGAAGTTATAGGCAAAACGAAGTAGGAAAAGAACAAGGCTATTCAAGCAAAAGAAAAAGTGTATGGTGAGAGGTATACCGGGGTAGAGGGTCAGTTGCTTCAGGCGGCTGGAGTCGAGCTTTCGCGCTGTGTATAGGAGATGAAATGGAGAAGCGGTGGGAGGGGTGGGGAGTTTAAAGATTCCAAAAAGTTGAAGCTGAGTAGGAAGAGCCAGCAGGGAGTCCAAGGGTAGAGGAAAAGAGACAGTTGCTACGTCAAGATCCTAGGGAAGTTAGAGGTTACGCATACACTGGAAAGCTCATCACAAACAAGTCTGAAACTACAAACAGGATCCCTCCTTCCTCTTAGAAATATGCATAAAGAGAAAACACATGCAAAAAGTAAGCCTATAAGGAAAGCTGTGGAGAGCCGAGTCTTTCGTTACGTTAGCCCTAGAAGTCAAGGAAAGGATAAGCTTTATGAAATCTGGGGTGGTCAGCAATTTAAATGTTTACTCATTCTGTAATTTCTTCCTTCCTCCATTCAAAATATTTATGTGCAGACATAAAATCATGAGCCAGACAAAATCTCCTTTCAAAAAGTATTTAGTTCTATTTAAAAAAAAAGTATGAATCTTGAGCTAGGTACTTGTGGGCTCGCACCTGTAATTGTAGCTACTCAGGAGGTTGAGATCTGGAATATTATGATTCAAATCAGGCCAGAGAAAAAGTCTGAGAGGCAATTAATCAGCAAAAAGCCAGACTAAAGGCATTGCTCAAGTGCAGAGAGAGCACTAGCCATGAGCAAACAAGCTCAGCCTGTGTGAGACTGTAAGTTGAAGCCACATTAGCGGCACAATAACTAAGAATATCAATCTGGTGGGTAATAGGTACTTAATGCATGTTTTATAGAATGAATAAAGTAAGTCCCACAAGACATGTTGAAATATAATTAGAACAGCAGGGAAAGGTATACTTTCTAGGCACCTGCATATAGAAACTGGTGTGGGTACGGACATTTAGGCAAAAAAGAACACACTGGCAAAATCTTGGTGAAAGGATAGAAGATAAGATCAGGAATAGTAAACTATACAGCAAAATACATACAGAAACATACAGAAACATTAATATAAATGTTTCTGTAGGTTTTCTTTGTTCTTCAGCATCAAAAATAGTGGTATTTATTGTGCTGGGGAAAATAAAAGAAAAGCCAACATTAAGGGAGAAAGGTAAGCCCCAAAGGAAGAAAGAAGAGCTTCACAAATTTTCTTATGTCCAACAAGGGGTGTAAGAAATTCCTCTCTCCTTGGAACAAGGCAGAGGCAGAGAAATAAGTTTGCAAAGAACAAGCGGCAGAGACATCGTTATTGCTGTGACTGTAATTGACAAAGGACGCCTTCTGTTTTTATTTGTGAAATGGGCAATCCTCTCATGAAGTTCATCTCAGGGCTGTCCTGTCCATCTTAACTGTCCTTACTATTCCATCCTTGGAGAGAAAGGAATTGAGAACACGAAGATATACACTTGAATAAAAACGCACCACACCTATGACAGTTCCAGAACAGGCTAATATTACTTTCATTGACAAAATTTAGTTTTCTGACATTAGTGAAATTATGAATAAAAATGATTGTTTTTGAAAGTTAGAAATTATTATCAATAAAGAAGATCATGACTCAAAGCACAGCGTCCTAGTTTGTAAACACATTTCCTAATGCCTGGAACCATGGGTTGCAGAGGAATGGCTGGGTCAAGATGGGAATGGGGAAGATTGAAGGTGATCTTAGCTATATTGGTGAAAAGCAAAATTGTTTCCCAGGATTGGACTGTGTCCAAAGATCACTGGACTCTTGCTGACAGGGTTTATTCTTTTGATGCTAGCATCTGAAGAATGAGTGGAACACGGTGACTCAGGCCAATAATCCTAGCTATTCCAGAGGCTGACATCTGAAGATGGTGGTTCAAAGCCAGGCCGAGCAGGAAAGTTTGTGAGACTTGTGTCTCTAATTAATCACCAAAATATTGGAAATGGAAGTGTAGTTCAAGTGGTAGAAGTCTGATCTTAAATGAAAAGGCTCAGGCAGAGTTCACAAAGAAAGAGTAGTGAAACTGCGTGCTGGTAACTAGTGCTAAGGAAGCTGAGATCCAGAGCCAGCCAGAGCAGAAAAGCTCGCTCCACTCCATTTCCAAAACAACCAGCAGAAAGCTTGCTCGAGGGGAGGCTCAAGGTAAAGTGCTAGCTAAGGGAGCAAGAGAACAAAGATTGAGATCCTGAGTTCAAACACTGGTGCCACCATTAAGATAATGATTGTTACTAATTGAAATAACATGTATGCATATGTATATATGTTAAATCCCACTAGGTGAGTTCATAATGCTATTTGAAAAAGAGAAAAATACTTAGTCATCTTTCAAGGCAGCTATTATATAGAGTCCTTACTTTAAAAACCAGCTATTAAAAATAGTAAGAATGCATCCTTCTTTCCCAATAAGAATCTATAGCACCCTAATGTCCTGCATTAAACAGGAAACTTCTACTTCATAGAGGAATTATGTGAAGGAGTAACAAAACTGAATGTTCCTAATATATTAATCCTTGATCAATTCTGGATTCAAGTGGGGATGATGGTTTGTATTGAAATCATTATGGGAACTGAAATTGTTTGAATGGTAACAAGGTAACATTATATGTATTACTTTCTGGCCACAAGGAGAAGAAATACATAATTTTATTATAAAGGAATCAAGAGGGATATCCCTAAATCTGGTGGCCAAACGCTAAAGAACTTACACTGTACAACATATAATATCTCCTACCATCACATGAAGTACATAATGCCCACCCATAATGTAATCTCAGTAGGAAACTTAATCTTAAAAAGCCTTTAATATCTAATGTGGGGATTGCAGAAAGTACCTAATTTCTAGATTGCAGCACTACTCAAACAAATACATGTGCCACATTTGTATGTTTTTTTAAAAAAAATTATGGCAGCTGTATCTAAAAAATAAAATGAAACAGTAAAATTAATTGAAATAATTTTTAAAATGAAGAGCCAAGTGTAGTGGCTCATACCCGTAATACCAAGTACTCAGGAATGCGGTTTTTGAGGCTAGCCCCAACAAAAAATTAGTGAAAGCTCATCTCAATCGGTAAACTAGGCATGAATACATATACTTGTCATCCAGCTTTGTGGGAGGCATAAAGGAGGCTCACAGTCCAGGCAGGCCTGAGCAAAATCCATGAGACATTACCTGAAAAAAATAACTAAAGCAAAAAGGGCTCAAGCACCAATAGCCCAAGTGGTATAGAACCTGCCTAGCAAGCCTGAGACCTTGAGGTCAAACCCTAACACCATCAAGAAACAAAATGCTTAACCTATCCAAACTATCATCGCTAACATGGAACTAATATAAAAATTATCACTGAGGCACTTTACATCCTAAATTTAGTGTTGGTGTGATGCTTCAGGAAAATTCAATTCAGACTAATTACATTTATTTCTGGGGGACGGCAGAGATTGAGACAGGGTCTTGGTATGTTGCTTACCCTGCTCTCAAACTTGTGCTCTTCCTGCTTCAGCCTCCTACATGCTAGGATGATAGGCAAATGCCAGCCCCTGCTAGACTAACGACATCTCAAGAGCTCATTAATTACCATGTTGGACAGAACAGAGCTGGAGGAATAAAATAGGCTCAGCATTAATTCTCATGTCATAAGTATATCAGCTCTAATATACCAAATGATATTTTTTAAAGTTCTTACCTAATAGTTAACAATGTTACTGAGAGAAAAATGAGTCTTTAGCAGCTCCGTGTGACTCTAAGGCTGTGATATTGTCTGGCTCTGTCTGCATTCTGCTTCACAAGGCCCAGGATCCCGGGAGGTGACATGATTCAATATGTGTGCTTTCCTACCCAGCCCATATTTCCACATGACACCCAAGGACACCGTTCCTCAGAGGGCTGGCTCTTTGAAAGCAGCTATAAAACGGACATCTTGGCTTTCTGTATTGTTTTCTTAAAAGCACAAATGTCCTGGCCAAGTCACAGTATGTTCTTACCCAAACTCTCCCATACAGCTAACATGACACGATATTTTTCCTTCTCTTCCTGTCATTAAACTGTAATGAAGTGTGGCTGCCCCAGCTGTTAGAGTTGCCATGACTGCGTGGTGACGGGCTCATGCACTCCCAAAGCAGAAAACCCCTCCTAGTCCAGGGTGGAGGACAAAACAGATCCATTTCGCCGTGTTTTTATACCAACGACAATTTCGCCCAGGGTTGAATACTATTATCATATTACATGCCCAATAGGATTGAGGAAAAGAAAGGGTTTATCTGGGGACACCGTTTCAAAGCCATGGGGCTTTGGGCCTGTAGTGAGGCAGAGACCTGTGGCAGGAATAGCTGCTTACTTCAGAGCCAGGATGCCAAGAAAGAGAAAGAAGATAGAGATCGAGAGCCTCCTATCTTCTTCAAGGGATATCTCCAATGACCAAAAGGCTTCCACTAAAATACTGGAAAGAAAGCAATCTTTAACCAGGCAATGGTGGCTCGTGTCTGTAATCCTAGCTACTCATGAGGCTGAAATCTGAGGATTCCCAGCTCAAAGCCAGCCTGGGCAGGAAAGTCCATGAGACTCTTTATCTCCATTGAACCTAGAAAACTGGAAGTGGAGCTGTGCCTCCAAGTGGTAGAGCCTTGAGCTGAGGAGCTCAGGAACAGTACCCAGGCCCTGAGTTCAAGACCCATGACTGACTGACAAAAAAAAAAAGCAAGAAAGAAAAAAAGAAAGAGGAAGGAAGGAAGGAAGGGAGGAAGGGAGGGAGGGAGGGATGGAAAGAAGGAAGGAAGGAAGGAAGGAAGGAAAAAAAGAAAGAAAGAAAGAACCTGATCTTTGCAGCCATAGTAAGAATAAAAAGTGGGCCAACAAAACAGGAGGCCAGGTAGAAAAGATGATCTCTCACGCTGATGTAATTGTGACAGACAACCTTACTGTCCACAGATGGGTCTAGAAAGATCAAAAGTGGCTTAATGAGAAAAACGCCTTAAATTCTGGTGGAAGAGGGCCTTCAGCCTGGAGTCTCACTATTCTTGAACTACAGAGGTTTGTTTAAGAGTGAGGGCATGGATTTTTCCCCTTAGTAGGTAATCTTAGAGTTTCAAAGGATTCAAATGGAAGCCTGAGTGACCATAGATTAAATGAGAATATTAACAGCTAATACTTTTGTTTTGTACCAGTTCTGGGGTTGAACTCAGGGTTTGGGCATTGTCTCTGAGTCTGTTTGTTTGTTTGTTTTTGCTCAAGGCTATCTATCACGTCAGCCACACCTCCACTTCTAGCTTTTTGGTGGTTAATTGGATATTTAGAGATGCACAGATTTCCCTTATTGGACAGGCTTCAAGTTCTGATCCTCATATCTCAGCCTCCTGAATGGTTAGGTTACAGGCATGAGACACTTGTGCTGCACAACAACCAACCTTTGTGTGCCAGTCCTGGGCTTGAACTCAGGGTCTGGGCACTGTCCCTGAACTCTGAGCTCAAGGCAAGGGCTCTCTCCCTTTGAGCCACAGCTCCACTTCCTGCATCTTTTGGTAGTTAACTGGAAATAAGAGTCTCGGTGGGACTTTTCTGTTGAGGCTGGATCAGATCACAGGTATGAGCCACCCGTGTTTGGCTTTAGGTCATTTTAAAACCATTGGACCACCGTATACCCTTTGATTAGAAAAATTAAACCCACCTATATTTAAAGGAAAGTATTAAAGGTAAGGATTTATTATTGCCACTAAGTTGATTGTTTTATTACTAGCTTTTGTTTGTTCCTGTCTCCTCTCGCTCTTCTTCTGTGATTTGGTGGATTTGGGGAGGTTTGGTTTGGAGGTTTTTGGTGTATATTTTTGATTATTTAAAATTTCTACTTCTATCTCACATATCTTCCCAAATATCATTTTAGATATTTTTTTTTGCATTTGTAAATGGTACTTTTCAGTCTGAAAACTAAATGTTTAGCTTTTTTAGAAGTCAGTGCCTCTCCGTGTATCTCTGACTAACCTCAACCTTGAAGACCTTCCCACCTACCTAAGCCTACCTCAGTTGGGATTACTCTTCCTTTACCACTTTCCTACTTCTTGAAAAAATGGATATTATCTAAGTCAAATGTTGTGAAGCACATCTATAATCCTAGCACTCAAAACGCTGAGGCTGGATGATCACAGACTGTAAGTCAGATTGGGCTTCATACTGAATTTGAGACCAGCTTGTAGACACACACAGGGTCTCCAGAGCAAAAAGATGGAGATCTGTCTATTCCCTATTCTGGCCTTGAACTCCTGGACTCAAATGATCCTTCTGCCTCAGGCTCCAAAGCAACTGGGACTACAGATGCATTCCACTATAACTAGGTTCATGATTTCTATTTCTTAACTCAATATCTATTTGGTTAATATTTTGTTTATATATAAGCAAAATGTATGTACAAAGTACTTTTTATATATCTATGTATGTGTATATTATATATATATATATTTACAGCTCACTAAACTTGTTTAAGATGATTATCTTGACTTTGTTGAATGGTTTGTAGGTATTACTTTCTTTTCTTTTCTTTTTTTTTTTTTGCCAGTCCTGGGGCTTGGACTCAGGGCCTGAGCACTGTCCCTGGCTTCTTTTCTCGCTCAAGGCTAGCACTCTGCCACTTGAGCCACAGCGCCACTTCTGGCCATTTTCTGTATATGTGGTGCTGGGGAATTGAACCTAGGGTGTCATGTGTACAAGGCAATCACTCTTGCCACTAGGCCATATCCCCAGCCCCAGGTATTACTTTCTTTAAGGTACATTCCTGGTGCCTTATTTTATTCCTTTTATTATTCCATTCATGGTCCTTGTGTTAACCCAGTTTCTCTAGACGAACAGAATCAATAGAATGTACACCTAATCATAAAAGCTACGATTGGCATTCAGGATCTGAAGCTCCACAGTATCACAATGGCTGTCTGAGAGCATGAGAGCCAGGGAAAACAGCAGATGCTAAGGATTTGTCAAAAGATTTGTGATGAAATCAAATCTAAGACTTAGACCTTCCTCAGGAAGTCACATGTATAAATTCAGACTAAGGAGAAAACACCTGGACTCTGTTGTCCATGGGAGAGAGTAGCAACCAATAGCATATCTCCTGAAGAATAACCTGCACCCAAGGGTGAGCTGCTCCCTTCTACTTTCCCCCCAACTTCTTGTTACACAGTGGACAGCTAACTATTAAATAGTATCACCCATATTTGGGGAAGACTTTTCCTCCTCATGCTGACCCATGTCAATCATCTCTGAAGACACCCTCATAGACACCCACAGAAGTGGGATTTAAAGTTTTCTAAGCATCTCTCAGTCCTATCTAGTTCACAACAGATGAGCTATTAGAGACTCCGATTGTGATTAAGGGTGATTGTAGAGGTATTACATTGGTATCTGTGCACTTGAAGAAGTAGGTACTTCTTCCTGTCTATGCAAAAGGGCTTTGGTAGAGGAAGTTCTTCACCACTCCGCCTATTAGAGATTTCGACTACGGGATGAGGTCTACAGATAGGCTTGCTTCTGCAGCCCTTGGGCTGACTTGTCTGATATGTAGGTGCATTGAGGATGGCCTAGTCATCGGAATGGGCCAGAGCAGACCACGAGTTTGGGTTACAGATATAACTTAATCTTGGATACATGGGCCCGGGAGCCTAGGCTAACTATGAACCAATCTTGCACGGGTGCAGGAATGGAGCTTAGGTCCTCAAGGTATTTCGGGGGGACTTAAGAGGCCAACTTAGAATGAAGGTTCAAAAAGACAGGCCTACTCCTATGGTCTAGCAGTAGGTCACTCTCCTTCATCTCCAGGGAGGATAGCTTCTCTCATTTTCTGATGCCAGTCCTGGGGCTTGAATTCAGGGCCTGGGCATTTCCCTGGAACTTTTTACTCAAGGCTAGTGCTCTACACTTGAGCTACATCTCCACTTCAGGCTTTCTTGGTGCTCGATTGAAGAGTCTTATGGGCTTCCCTGCCCAGTCTGGTGTTGAACTACCATCTTCAGGTCTCAGCCTCCTGAAGTAGCTAGGATTACAGGCGTGAGCCACTGGCGCCTGACTTATCTCTCCTCACACTGCCTGGAGGATGTGTGATTCAGGTAGTGTAAAACTACTCTTTTATCCTCTTCAGCATGATTTTTTTTCTTATTTCACTACATCAGTGCCATAATTTCTTGCCTGAAGTCCTTTGTTCTAATAATGATAATTTCATGCATGGGTGGTGGTTGTTAATTGATGTTTCTGTGAAGGAATGAACCCTAGAAACCCCTAATCTGCCATCCTGATAATGTCACTCCCTGAGACTTTAGTCTCTAAAAATTATTTTGATGTTCAGTAATTCAATTTTCCTAGCCAGTGATATTTTAGTGATCTTCCCCATGACTCTAGCTTTACAGTTCAGTGACAAAGTATAAAAATCTGTATTTTGCTTAGGTCTGCTCCTTGTATACAAAATTTACTTCATTATCTTAACTAGGTCTAACATAGATTTAATAACTGTATAATTTATGAAAACTGGATTAGAAATAAAAATGGTTAATTTTATTCACATCCAGCATTCATTCATGCATGCATTAATTACATTAATGTTTTATTAAGTATCAGCCAGATGACATAAACTCAACCAAAAGATTTAGAGGACGAAGCACTAGAAAAGATGATGCTTGATCCCAAAGGCATGACAGCTGTGGAAAAGAGCTAAGCCTTTTCAGTTCCACTAAGCTGTATTTAAATATATATTAAGGGACGACATTACAAACATATTTGTTTTTACATGTTGCCTTAGTTCAGGCTGCTACACCAGAATAGCACAGGCTTGAAGGCTTCAACAACTAACATTTATTTCTCACAACTCTGGAGACTAGAAGTCTGAGATCAGGCTGTTAGCCTGGTCAGACTCTTGGGAAGATCCTTTGTCCTTGTCATGTCTGCACATGACCCTTCCTTCGTGGAGAAAGAGCCATGTCTCTTTCTCTTTTTATAAGGAAATTAGTATTATCACAAAGATTCTACTCGCATGCACTAATTTAACCCAATTACTTTCCAAAGGCCTCCCCTCCAAATACCATCATAAGAATTAGTGTTTCAACATACAAATTAAGGGAGGATGGAACTATTCAGTGCATAGTACATGCTAAGTATTGTCTTGAACAAGTCAATAGTTTTTATACATATGAATCAATGTGATGTAATTATATTCTTTATGCAATAGTAATGGTACTTATAATATCGTCACTTATAATGCTCTTCAAAGTATTATGGTCCAGTCATGGATCTAAGTTTAATGTTTATCTGATGATTGCAATCTGGGTCCAATCCTGTCAGCCTGTGTCCAACTATTTATATATCCTTGTTTAGAGACAAGGTCAACTTTCTACATTTGATGGCCTTCGGGAATGCGAGGCTTCGGTCAAATGTCCCTAGTTGACTCCAGTTAGTTACTAGCACATTAGAATCAATTGCATATATGCAGTTACCAGCTACATATTTAACCATTAACTATAATTCAGTTTCTATTCATTTCTGTAAAAGTAGTCAACTCAGCAGGTCATCTGAAACAGCTGTGCTAAGAGGAAGATACGCCTTCAGAGTTCTTCCATTTCAAAATATCTCTGGAGGATACTTGCTGGTAGATTGTCCTGCATTATCATAGACTTAAGACCAAGAAAAATCCAGGAAGTATAGTGTCTCAGTTGTGCCAGGACTCTGAGTTTCAGTAGGCCTGAACTTACTAGGTCTTATTGGTTTGGTCCTACCCACATTCCTCCATTGGAATGTCAGTGCATTAATAAGTGTCATATTTATAACTCTGAATATGTATTTGATATTGTCTATATACTGGTGACAAGGAGAATACCATTAAAGTGACATTTTAATTCTTAATTTGCCAAAAAATTCAAAAGTTAGCGAGCTCTTCCTTTCACATCAACTATTTTTAGACACAGTTGGCAGGCCATATGGACATATTTCTAGTAAGATTTTATTTGAAAAAAGAAAAAACTACAGACAAGGACTAACACTCTCAAATTAGTACAGATTGCCATGTTGCCCATTTAGTGCCCACAGGATGTTTTCAACACTCATTTGCCCACGTGAGGAGAAAAATCTTTTCTCTCTCAGTAGTACGGTGGATACACACCTGCCTGTTTAAAATCAGGCCTACAAAAGGGGAACTACTAATGAAGTTGGTGCTGTCTAGACAAGGACACTACAGTGCACTGGTGGTTGCCATGGTAATGAGCAAATAAGCTCTTACAGCTTGGCTAAATAGTGGGCTGTGGATGCCTCCTTTACAATAGGTAATTTTCTCTTCCTTCAAATGGAGATTGCCAAAAACAATCCAACTAACTCTAAGCCATAGAATCATGACATCCAATAATGTTTCAGAATGGAAGATGAATGTTGCCCTGTAATGTTCCTTGTCAAAGTAATTCATTTTCTTTGCCATTTGTCAGCAGAGGGAAAAGTTTCTTATTATGTAGCAGATGAGTCTGAGCCTCAGAAATAATAATAGATAGGCAGGAAATGAAAGTGTTTTGGTGTCATTCTTTCATTTAGAGTTATGCCCTTGTTTCATTCAGCCAATAATTTCGGATCTCCGACTTGGCTCTGACCGAGAGCTAACCTCTGCCTGATTTGGGTAAGAGAATATCTTTTCCCTCAAGGAACTGATAGTTTTGTGGGTAACACATGGGCCAACCACTACCAAGCAGATGTGCATAAGTAGTGTTCATGACCTGCAGGACACTTCTGGAACACATAAATACAGACAGAACATGGCCCTGGACTGTCAAGCAAAACACCGCAGTGGGCAATACAGGAAGAGAGATAGGCAGAGTCCAAGCAGAGAGGAAGTTACAGGAATCAACACCTCAGACACGCACACACACACACACACACACAGACACACACACACACACACACACACACACACACAAAAGCCCTACATTCCAGTCAATTAGATAAAATAAATAAGGAAGCAATGTGTAGTACAGCAGTAACGAGAAGTGAGTTCACAGAAAGGACTAAAGATGTCGACATCAGACCTGAAACCCTGAAACTACTGAAGGACAGAGTAGGAAAGACGCTAGAACTTATAGGCACAGGTAGGAACTTCCTGAATAGAGTCCCAGGGGCACAACAGATAGGGGAGAGACTCGACAAATGGGACTACTACAAATTAAAAAGTTTCTGCACAGCTAAGGACATAGCCACCAAAATAGAAAGACAGCCAACGATATGGGAAAGGATCTTCACCAGCACAGCAACAGACAAAGGCCTAATATCCGTCATCTACAGAGAACTCAAGAAACCAACCCCCTCCAAGCCCAGTAAACCAATTAGGAAATGGGCAAAGGAGCTAAAGAGAGACTTCACAAGAGAAGAGATAAAAATGGCAAAGAAACATATGAGGAAATGTTCAACATCCCTGGCAGTAAAGGAAATGCAAATAAAAACAACCCTGAGATACCACCTCACTCCAGTTAGAATGGCCTACACTCTGAACTCAGGAAACAACAAATGCTGGATGGGGTGCGGGGAAAGAGGAGCCCTTCTCCATTGTTGGTGGGAGTGCAAATTAGTACAACCACTTTGGAGAACAGTATGGAGGTTCCTCAAAAAGCTCAGCATAGACCTACCCTATGACCCAGCCATACCACTCCTAGGCATCTATCCTGAACAACAGGATCCAGGGTACCATAAAGACACCTGCACATCCATGTTTCTTGCTGTACAACTCACAATAGCCAAAATATGGAAACAACCCAGATGCCCCCACTAAAGATGAATGGATCCAAAAAATGTGGTACCTATATACAATGGAATACTACACGGCAATTAGAGATGATAAAATAATGGCATTCGCAGGCAAATGGTCAGATCTTGAACAAATAATGTTGAGCAAGACAAGCCTAGAACACAGAACAAAGGCGCATGGTCTCCCTGATATATGACTGTTAGGGGTTGCGGGGAGAACAGTAGAGATCATGTCTGTAAAACAACAAACTACTTTTCAAATAGTATTTCCACATGTTTTGGTCAGCGAGTTTACATTATGAAATTTTCAGTAGGGGAGGTTTGTAGATGGGTACTCAAAAGGATTTTCCTTTAGATTTTCTGGAAATCTGGCCTAAAAAAGTAAAGCCAACTACAAAAAAACCAGTTAGAAAACAATTTAAATAAAAACAAGCCGTGTGCCCTTGCCGGCGTCCCTTCCGGTTGGAGCTGCCTGTGGAAGCTGCTCTTTCCTCCTCAGCAGCTCCTTCCCCAGCATCCTGTGGAAGCTGCTCTTTCCTCCTCAGCAGCTCCTTCCCCAGCATCCTGTGGAAGCTGCTCTTTCCTCCTCAGCAGCTCCTTCCCCAGCGTCCTGTGGAAGCTGCTCTTTCCTCCTCAGCAGCTCCTTCCCCAGCGTTCAGGCACACATGCGCTTCCCTGGTTCATGACCGCGTCTGCTGCTTTGCGGGGAATTGAAGACAGGGAGCAGCCGATTAAACATCACATTTTCCAGTGCCCTTGGGAAAGCCACACAGAAAACAGACTGTGTTTATACCTCACACCCCTGGGGAGGCGTCACAAGCCGAGATCAACGTAGGATCTTTCTTTCTCCTTCTCTTTATTCTCAAGGAAGAATCAAAAACAAAAATCCAAGCTGCACTGCCACCCAAAACAAACAAAAAATGTCGTGTCAAATAGAGACACACTCTCCTTCATGATGAATATGGATGGCGGGGACTTGTCACAGGGTCTGGAAAAATCTGATGAAAAGTTGTTTGACTTGGGGGCTCAGCATCTCTCCAGAACTGTTAAAGCTCACACAGCTAAGTCTGGCCGGCATGGGTGAAGCAACCCTCCCTTGCTTCCTTCCCACCCTCCCGCCCTCTCCTCTCCAGGCCCTGGGCTCCGGCAGGCACCTGTCCGTGAGGCGTGAGTTCACACGCTCAAGGTGAGGTGTGCACTCCGAGAGCCGGCGGCTCCAGCCCAGCCTCTCTGTGCTAGGCACTCTGCAAGATCACAGACACACTCCAAAAGCATGCCGGCTTTATTTCTGTCATTAGGAAACCATGATGGTTGCACCAGGAAAACTTTATCGTCCCTTCTCACTCCAACATCCTGTATCTTTCAAATGCCTATTGAGGATTCTTTTACAACTGAAATTCTACAGGAAAAAGATGTTAAATCAGTGATTCTCTGTCTATCCATCTCTCAATCTCTATTTTTGTAAGTGTGAAAATGGAAATGAATAATAAACAACAGCAAAACCCCCCGCGAACACTTTATAGATAAGGACAGAGCTCCTCTGCTTACTGCACCCATTACCACCCCTTCTTCCTTTTTCCTGAAGGAATGACTGGTATTATTCTGGGTGTGTTCTTCCAGATCTTTTAAAGACCACACAGGTACAGAAAATAGAGACAGTATTTTCGTTGTTGTCTTTACATCAGTGGTATTGTGTTGTGTTGTTTCATTCTTTTCATTCTATAGGCTGTATACGGTTGCTTATCCATCCAAGTGTGTCCTTATGGATGACTATTTATCTAGGTCATCCCATTTTTTTTCTAATACATTAGTAAAACCTGCACATCATGGTGGGTGAGTGGGTGTCTTTTCCTAAGGTAAACACTAGTAAGAGGAGTTACTGCATTAATTAATTAGCTTTAGACTTAGTAGACGTTGTTACTCAATAAAAAGTGTCTATGCCAAATTACACTGCTACATGGAGTCCATTTCCACAGGATCATGTAGAACATGAATGAGAACCTTCAATCTGAAAACAAACTGCATGCTAACACTTACTAGTTCTGGGAGTTTGGTTGAGATTATTTTCTCTGTGCCTCAGTTTCTACAAATGTAGAAGAGGAACACCGCGTTTCCACATGCTAAGTTGTTTTGGGGGTTCCTAGCAGCGCGACTGACACATGGTAAGTAGTCAACAGCAGTCCTACTCTGCTACTTTTATGCATTTTGGTTTGAAGCACGTCAAGATTTTTAACCAAAAGAGTCTTCAATCTCTCTCACCTTCCAAGTCACTCTCTGAGTCAGGATTTTTCCAGACCCAGAGGTTAAATGACTGCTGGGCTCACTGAACTCACACTTCTGTGCTTCTCTGTGAAGTGAAGCCAGCAGGGCTCTGGCTGCCAGGCTGCCAGGTCTTGTTTGTACAACAGTCTTGGGAGAGACTGATTTCATTAATATTTAAGGAGCAAAGTAGCTTCACCTTGATCTCATGTGTAAGACCATCCCTGGGGGGTATAGAAAAAGGACAAATAGCTAAGGGCCAACATCCCCCCAAAATGCTTTGATGCTGGTGAAATTGGGTTTAAAGTGAACACCAAAGACGGCTTGGAGGGGTGAAAGAATGCTGAAAGAAAAATTGCAGTGCTGAGAATGTAAAAAGAAAGAGAGAAAGAAAGAAAGAGAGAGAGAGAAAGAAAGAAAGAGAAAGAAAGAAAAAGAGAAAGAAAGAGAAAGAAAGAAAGAGAGAAAGAGAGAAAGAAAGAAAGAAAGAGAAAGAAAGAAAGAAAAAGAAAGGAAGGAAGGAAGGAAGAAAGAAAGAAAGAAAGAAGGAAAGAAAGAAAGAAAGAAAGAAGGAAAGAAAGGAAGGAAGGAAGGAAGGAAGGAAGGAGAAACCGTCTTTTCTCGTCCACTGTTGCCCAGTGGAGAGGACCGGAGTGTAAACAGGAGCTTGGTGGCCTGGGTCTTGTGTTAACCTCTGAGATCAGGTGGGGAGGGCAGGCAGCACCTTGCCCCTCCTTCCCTAGTTCCTAGTATACTCGCCTTCCTGCCACAGACAGGCTAGTGGACCTTCGTAAGGTCACAGAGATGGTGTCCGAGTCACAAAAGGAATCAAGACTCTTTTTCCACAGCCCATCGCCTGTCCAACTCGCAACACTCAATCCTTAATGCAAAAAAAGGCCATCTACACACACACACACACACACACACACACACACACACACACACACACACACACACATACACCCCACGGCCTGTTTTGGAGCGGTGAGGACATACGCTGCTGTTCGCCCTGGGGGCCTTGCACGTGCTCGGTGTGGCACTCAGTACACTGGGTAATCACAAGCCCGCGTGAGAGCGTCACCCACCTCCACCCAGGGGCCGGATCGCCTGCTCCTTCACGCGGCCTGCACAAGACGGAATGCTTCAAATAGCTAGCTCTCGACAGTGCCTCTTCGGGTCCCCAAATATTCTCCACATCGATTGTATCAAGACATTCAAATTTACCGGTGTAAATTTAATACCAAAACATCAAGATGGGCACAGTGGTTTGCGCCTGTGCCTAGAGATTGCAGTTAGAAACCCACCCGCCTGGGTAAAAAGTTTCAGAGATGTCCACTTCATGGAAAGACTTGGAGAAAACTATACTAAGCAAAGTAAGCCAGACCCAAAGAAACATAAGCTGCGTGGTCTCCCTCATTTGTAATCATTAGAATGTGCCTGTAAACCTACAAGTAAATCCAACAGATAGTAAAAGAGAAATGATTACACCTGGACACGATGAATTAAACTGCAATCTAAACATTCTTAAACATTCATACAGTGAGAACAAGGGAGGATATTCTTAGGAGAGGATCGCAAGGGCCCAAGAGCTATGTGCATAGGATCATAAAAAATGATGCTTATCAAAGTGAACTCCAAGAAATGGAAGAAAGAGGTTTTTTTTTTTTTATTGCACTGTTTGTGGTTGGTTTTTCTCTTATTCTTTCATTTTTCTTTGGTGTATTCCCTTCTGTCACTTGTTTTTTTTTTTTTATTTCTGTATACTTTGTCTTGTATATAAGTTTATCTGCTTTGGGGAGGGGGAGGGGAAGCACAGAAACGGTGGGACAAAGGGTGAACCAATTCAGCAGTGAAACCCAATAGGAAATACGTTGGAAATGAGCTAGACAACTTTGGGGGCGGACCTGTGAGGGGAAACCCTGGGAGAGAATGCGGGGGGACCCTGTTCAAAAGGAGATGTACTTATTCCCTGATTCATGTACCTGTAACCCCTCTGCCCATCACCTTCACAAACGCTGTTTGGTTTTTGAAGAGATATCTCCATTTTCACCAATAAAGAAAAGTTGGTGGTATGCCTGTCATGCCCGAGTTCAAGCCCCAGTACTGCCAACAAATAAAAAGCAACTTGACAAAACACACACGGAGTTTTACGGCTTATTCCAGCGTCGCTGAAGAAACAAAGAGTGTCCTCTTGTCAGCTTCTCTGACAAAGAGAGAAGATAGGATGTACTGATGGCCTACTGACTAATGCGTTTCTCCAACTTCAACACTGAGCTGTTCCCTGTGCTTGCCTGATTTTATACGTTTGACACCGGCTCCAATATTTCATGATTTCACATTGTTTCAGTATTTCTCAATTTTAAGTGGCACTTGTTTGTGTACATTTTGGTTTAGTCTCTTTGTAATTTTACCTCAGGTCTTTGTGCATACAAACATACTAGTTAAATATTTCTCTATAGATGACAAAACCCAACTGTAAAAGGAAGTTTCTGCAGAAGGGAGAGTGCACGTGTTTGATTTGCAAATGTCAGCTGGCCTGCACCTGTCTCTGGGAAGCGGGCAGGGAGAGGGGGTGCAGAAGCTTTGGCCCAGTGCTTGTCCCTGTCACCTGTGGCCGTAGAGCTCACCAGGAGGTTTCTCTGAGCACACACAGGGCCTAACTTTCCTGTGAGCACAAGCAGTGGGCATTACGGGCCAGAGAGCAGAACCCAAAAGCCAAATTGGTAGTTTTGGGGCCCGCAGTGTGGTTCCCCTGCCTCTGAATTACTGACCTTAAGATTCGCATCCCATGACTTAGCACTAAATGAAAAAGGGAGCGTTTGCAATCCATGTTCTTCAAATCCAACTCTAGCCTCCAGAACATGGACTGTGGGTTTGTGCTTCATCTATCAAGTCTAGGCTGGGTATGAGGGTCCTGCGTGATAAGGCGAGATCAGATGATCAATACAAATAAGAAAAAGAAGAAGAAAATACAAATTAGTTCCATGAGTCGATAGAGTTTTGTTGGCCTTTCTTTGCTATTTTCCTAGCTTCTAGAAAAGTGAGTGAACAGAGTAAGAGAATAGCTGCTTAAAAAAAAAAGATGAAAAATACTATTTTCTGTTCTCTGGATGGAGGTAGAAAAGAAACGGATGACTGACCACCTTTCTGTTAGAGAAACGATGTCACCACCCACCGTCCCAAAAGACAATCCCTTCCAAAGCCGGGCCGGGAACTAGCCCCCAAATACAAAGCCAATGACTCACCCAGTCCTCTATTGTCTTAGTCTGTTCTGTCATGGAAATAGCCAGCTTGTAGGCTACAACACCTAAAAAGGAACACATGACCTGGAATCCGGGCTGTCAGAGGGAGGCCCTGGGAATATGCAGCTTTAATGTCACTGGGAACTTGCATTACACCAACCCCACTGAAACAGGGCTGACAGTCGATTCTAACAAGCTGTTCACGTGACACCAATGAACACTCAAGACTCAGAACTCCCGGCTACTAGCTACTCCATGGTTCTTGTTTCAGCCTCCCATCCCTCTCTTCCATAGTAAGATTTTCCTTTTCTTCCTTTTTTTCCCCTTCCCTCCTTCTCCTCCATTTCTCTCTCCATGTGATTTTTCCTGCACCGTAGTTCTCCACCACAGAGTTCAGAACATCTGGATCACTGGGTCTTATCCCATGCACTTTGAGAACATCCTGTCCGCCATTTGCTTTGGAGAGGCAAGATGATGCTCATAAACAGACACTGGACAAAAAGGCTCATAGAAAATAGTAGTAGGGGGCTGGGAATATGGCCTAGTGGCAAGAGTGCTCGCCTCCTATACATGAGGCCCTGGGTTCAATTCCTCAGCACCACATATATAGAAAACGGCCAGAAGTGGCGCTGTGGCTCAAGTGGCAGAGTGCTAGCCTTGAGCAAAAAGAAGCCAGGAACAGTGCTCAGGTCCTGAGTTCAAGTCCTAGGACTGGCAAAAAAAAAAGAAAATAGTAGTAGGGCCTTAGGAGCTACAAGAAAGGAATCTAAATCCTTTGTTTTTACAGACAACAATGGTTACAGAAAAATACCCAAATCCAATACAGTTGAAATGCTAGAACTCACCTTGATCTCTGTAGACAAGCTTCCCTCTCTGTTACTCTAAGGTAGCGCTTATACTTGCAATGTAAGGGTGTGTTTACATTTAAGGTGTACTTCAACAGGATGTAACAGGATGTGCTTAAACTTCTCCCCCAACACTAGCACCAGGGTTCCGGGGCCTCACAACTTGAGCCGCGTCTCCAGTCCAGCTTTTTGCTGGTTAACTGGAGACGGCGTGGCACAGACCTTTCTACCCTGGGCTTGCTTCACTTCAGTTCAGGCCTCTGCCTCTTGAGCAGCTCGGATTAAAGACACATGTCACTCGTACCCAGCACCTCTGAACATTCCCATGTCAGAATAATTCTTACAAAACCCTCCAAATGGCCCTGCTTATGAATCTCCTGCCAAGAAAGCTCAGGCAGAGAGAGAAATTACATAGAGAAAGACCAAAGCCCAACTATGAACAATGAGTCAGGAAAAGACTAAGTTCCTTCAGCTCCTACTGCATAGCTCCAGGACGGACCCCATCATTCTCTAACAGGGTGCACTGCTGGGACTGAGAGAGGCGCTTGAGAAGGACAGCCCGGACTCGCCGAGGTGTGCCTTGCTTCTCATCCTCTGGACAGCTCTTCTGTAAGAAAGAGTGGTTCTGGGTGTAGATTTGGGATGTTGGCGCTCAGAAAGGGACGTCGCGGCACTACAGAAGTCCCAGCCCTACCTTCCTCCCCCAGCCCTCGGGATCAACGCCAATGCTGAAGCAAAGTAGTCATCCATGGAAAGGAAAGCCATTTTTTTATTTTTATTATTATTTTTATTTTTGGCCAGTCCTGGGGCTTGGACTCAGGGCCTGAGCACTGTCCCTGGCTTCTTCCCGCTCAAGGCCAGCACTCTGCCACTTGAGCCACAGCGCCGCTTCTGGCCATTTTCTGTCTATGTGGTGCTGGGGAATCGAACCCAGGGCCTCATGTATATGGGGAAAGCACTCTTGCCACTAGGCCATATCCCCAGCCCCACGGAAAGCCATTTTTAAAAGAAGCTTAGCAAGGAGAAGTTGCTTTCAGAAGGTGAAAGAAGCGGTCCTTGGGTCGGATGCACAAGTGTGCCGGGGAGCTCCGTGTCACAGAAGCCCCTTGGTGTTTCATACACCCCAAAACCTCAAGGCCAGGCCCCTTAGGGCCCAGGGGGAAGGGAGGCTGCGGACAGTGCTTCCCAGGGCAAAGCGAGGGTGCTCACAGGTCTGCTGGAGAGCCGGAGTCAGGCACGGCCTGGCGCCCTGCTGGCTCACCCTCTCCTTCCTCACCTGTAGGTATTTATTTTCCCAAGGTCTGAAAGGGGAGGTCAAGCCAGGCCAGGCTGAAAACAGAATGGTTCCAGGAATCTAACTGAGACGTCCAAAAATATCTCCCATCCCACTGGCAGCTATCTGCCCGGCCTTTTATAATCAGGTCATCCTACTACAAAAAAAAGTAGCGTGGTAAGGTTGCTTCTTGGAACACTGAACATAAAGTGAACTAAGTCCGTACCAAAGGCACAAGTCACACCGTGCATTCTATTGACATTCTTCTCATAAATGCGGCTCCTACAGTTTTGCCCAAATTTCCTTCCACTTTCAGGTCTTTGTGCTCATTTTTAAGGCAGGCAAATACACTGAAGCCTTACTTACGCTTCTCTTATTACATATCAGTTGCATAATCATGGAGTAAATGAAAACTTATGTAGCAATGGAATTCTTCTAGGACTTCCAGGAATAAACTTTCCTAGAGGAGGTCCAAAATGAAATCACCTTACACCGAGTTCAGGGCTTCTGGCAACAGTTGGAAGACACTAGTGTCAGTGTGTGTACTTGGGGCTGGGGATCCCTTCACTTGGGCTTTCTGTCTCCATGGCTGACTCCTTCCTAGGACACTGAAAGTGTCCCTGTGTCCCCTTTGACCGTCGCTCCTTAGCCAGCGTTTCATCATGACCAGCCATGAGTTTCTCGGAAGTATTTCTTTCCTCTGTACCTTCGTGTCCATTCGAACTGTTTGCACTGAAATGCTGGGTCTCGTTAGTCAATGCTTAGATTATTGAAGGGATCATTTCTCTGGTCTGGCTGAATCCAGTCTCTCTCTCTTTTAATCCGTCCCAGACACAGCTTCCGATCTGCATCCAAAGGAGAAATAACTTGACCTGTCTTCCGCAGCAAGGCAAACATCCCATGTTGTCACTTTTATTTCACATCACCTAACATACAATAGGCGTCATTTAAAAAGAGCAATGTGGAAACTAGCTTTAGGTTAAAAAGTCACAGACAATTCACATGAAAATGTTATTTGTGCCCAAAACACAATACCAACGTTAAAGAATTTTTTAAAAATCTTCTGAAAACATTTATAACATATATATATATATATATATATATTCATGGTTCATTGCTCACAACAAAATTTCAACTATGAATGAATGTTCTATAGATTGGGATCAAGATTTCAGCTCTACAAACAGAGAAAAAAAATTGGAAAGAAAACGAACAGGATCTGTTACTGTGGTTTTCTTGGTAAAGGCTGTTCTAACTGTGGTAACGTGGAATCTCAATGTTGTTTTGATTTGCATTTCCTTCAAGGCCAGAGATGTTGAGCTTTTCTCTATGTGTCTATTGGCCATTTATACTTCTTCTTCTGAGAAGACTCTCTTTAGTTGATTAGCCCATTCACTAATTGGGTTGTTGGATTTTTTTGAACTTTTTTTTTAAGTTCTGTGTACATCCTGGATATTAGGCCATTGTCTGATATGTAGCTGGCAAAAATTTCCCACTCTGTAGGCTGTTCTTTTTTCATTTGTTGACTATGTCCTTTGCTGTGGAGAAACTTTTTGACACAGTCCCATTTACCAAATCTTTCTTGGATTTGCTGCGCTTCTGGATCTTTACTGAGAAAGTTTCTGGGTAAAGTTTCTGTGCCCAGGAGCCTTAGTGTTTCCCTACTCTTTCCTGTAATAGTTTCGTGGTTCCAGGTCTTAAGGAATAATGAAGAAGCAAGCCTACAGCAGAGACTGCATTAAGAAATGACTGTTTTGAAAATGGAAAGTGTCAAAGGCTTGTGGAGCTCAGAGGCCTCAGGTACAGACAAGAGGAAGTGTTTTTCTGGAACAACTGCCATGATGGTGGTTTGGGCTTTGTTGTGCAAGACCCACATACGTGATACTGGTCTAAGCAGGAGCGGCACAGATCAGTGCAGATTAACGCAGGTGGTGCTCGCATCAGAAAAGCATGGCAGTGACTGGTGGCTGTTGATAAAAAAAAGACAAGTGGGGGTTCTGAACGCCAAGAGAAATGGATGACAGATGCCCAGAAGATTCAGTGTATCATCTTCCCAGTGAAGACTTCTTCCTTGACTTCCCCAGGGCTAGTAAGATTCCATTCTTCTCTGTGTTTGTGGTAAGCCTACCCCTCTCTCCGGTACCAATTACCTTATTGCATACATTTGATAGCAGAAGTAGCCATAAAAACAAAACAGTGTCATTTTATGATTGGATTTTAGAACTAAGATAATACAGCATCTGCTATAGTGCTACAGAGAACAACTTGAAATGTTTTTCATTATGCTCTCATAGCCCATCCATTCTGAGAAGCTTTAGATGGAGGAATGCAACCAGTAAAAATAGCTTGCATATTTTAGGTGTGGAGAAAATACTGATTAGAGATAATACTGATCATATTGCACAGTAAAATTCTAAACATCTTTTAAAAAGATTTTATTAACAATAGGTAGCATGGTACAGAAAGGAATTATGTTCACAACATATATCATATATCATGTACAGGTTATTCTAATATCCTAAAAAATGAAATGAATGATATGGTATATTTATACATAATAATTTTCTTATTTTCCCTTTCAGTATATGTGCACAATGAAATTCTATGCTTCCAGCAGAAAGAATGACATCGCCCCATTCGTAAGGAAATGGGAAGAGCTGGGAAAAAATCATATTAAGTGAAGTGAGCCAGACCCAAAGAAACATAGGCTCCATGGCTTCCTCATTTGTAATAATTAGCATATGTCTATATCCAAATAAAATGATGCTAATCGAAATGGACTCCAAGATATGGAAACAAGAAGATTTTTTTTAAATGTGCTGTGTGAAGTTATTTCTTTTTTCTTTTGATTTTTTCCCCTTTCGGTTTACCACCCCCCCACCCCCCCGCCACTGTTTTTGATTTGGTACTCTTGGTCTTGTATAGACATTTATCTAACTTGGGGAAGGGAAGGGGAATAACAAAATGGTGAGACAAAGAACAAAGGGCGAACCAATGCCACAGTGATACTCACAAGACACTATGTTGGAATTGTCTTTACAACTGGGGGGGGTGAGGAGTGAGGGGGGGAAGGAAGGAGGGAGAAAATGAGGGAGGGGGTAACACTGTCCAACAAGAAATGTACTAATTGCCTTACTTATGTAACTGTAACCCCTCTGTATATCACCTTTAAAATAAAATATTATTTACAAAGGGCAAAACAATGCAACAACGATGCTTACAATATGTTGTAAACTATCTGTACAATTTGAGGGGGGTTGAAGAGGGAGGAAGTGGCAGAAAAATGAGGGAGGAGGTAACAAATTTAACAAGAAATGTACTCACTACCTAATGTATGTAACTGTATGTAATGTATGTAACTGTAACCTATGCACACCACCTTCACAATCAAATTAAATTAAAAAAAGAAATTAATGATATGACATATCTATACATAATAATTCTCTTATTTTGCCTTTCAGTATAATGACTGTGTTTCATCCTATTACTACAAAGAATCATTCAAGCTACTTATTTTCAGTAATTATGAATATAATTTTGAGAACATACTTACGTTATTAATAGAAATGCATTATGTCAAATCATACAAGCAAATAACTCAATGTGAATCACTGTACAAAACCTCCATTGGAAATGGATTAACTTGGAATTACAGTTGATTTCCCCTTATGTTTTTATTAGCATCAATTAGTGGTACAGGGGGTTCATTTTGGCATGTCCATATATGCATACAATGTACTTTGATCAGATTTACACCCTCCATAACTCTCCCTCATCTTCCCTCCTTCCCAAATCAACCTCAGTAAACTTCATTGTTCCACTTTCATCCTTGGACAAAAAATACTTTGGCTGTATTCACTCTCTTTCACCCTCTGTATTTACCCTCTCCTCTTCGTCTAACACTGGCATCCCGGAGAAGACCTGCTTGACCTTCCTGTCATTCACGTTTCAAGTGTATGCTAATTGTTCTAAAGGGGTTTCACCATGGTATTTCTAACATGCACAAACAGTGCTTCAATCAGATTAGCCCCTGACGTATTCTCTCTCTCCTCCTCCCTCCTACCCTCCATTATCCAACAGCTTTCAGGGAGTTTCATTATGCCATATACTTGTCTACATTTTGGATGACAATTAAAAGCCCATGAATGTAGTCACAAAGGCCTTTGATTCAAACAATCATCCACACAAAAAGTGTATAAAATTATCTAATCGTAGGGAGGTTGGTAGGTGATGATGCGTGCTTGTGGAGAAAACAGTTCACCATTGAATATTTCCATGGATGTAAGTCAGATGTCAAGGAATCCAGCTACACGGGAACATCTACTTTATTATGATTACTTCATTATTATGCAAAAGGAAGGTGCAGCTCTCTCCAAGGTATGAAAGAGTACAGTGAGGTTGACAAGGCAGCTTCAGTTCCACTGTAGCAAGCTCCAGCTGTGGATTTCTCCTAGTCCGGGGATGAAAGATGGCAAGCTGTTGGGAAACAGCTGGGAGAAAAACTGTGAAAGTGTAGCGCTACTGAATAACAGAAAGAATGTGAAGAAGCAGTCATAATTAATATCAAGTGGTGATGATGAGCAGTTGAGTGGCATAAAGACTTTATGCCATGTGCTTACAAATCTACAAGTGAACCCAATGGATAGTAAAAGCAAAAATATTACACTTGGACATGATAAATTCATACAGTGAGACCAAAGGAACACATTCTTCAGAGAAGATCACAGTGGCTCAATGGCTTTGTCCATATGGTCATATAAAATGATGCTTATTGAAAAGAGCTCCAAGAAAGGAAACAGGAAGTTTTGATTTTACTTTTTGTGGGTGTTTTTTTTCTGGGTTTACCCTTTTGTTGCTGTTTCTCATTTCTGTACCTTTGTCTTGTATGAAAGTTTACCTGATTTCGGGAGGGGAGGGGAAGCACAGAAACGGTGGGTCAAGGGGTGAACTAAGTCAGCAGTCCTGCCGACACACTAGACACTGTGCTGAAAATGAACTACACAACTTAGAATGGGGAGGGGACCAGAAGGGGAAAATCTGGGAGAGAACAAGAGAATAGGTGGTGACACAGTTCAAAAAGAAACACATTCATTATCTGACTTACTTCACTGTAAAACCCTGTGTATATCGCCTTTACAATAAAAAAAATAAGACTTTATTCCAGTTATCTGTTATTCTGTTCCAAGATGGCGCATGCACATGGTCCGTGAAGCTAGTGCCGGCTCTGGGATAGGAACAGCTGGGCTGCCATCTGTGATCCCTCCCCCGTGGGGACTGTTTGTACTTCCTCACACCTTGCCAACCAGCTCCAACAGCAAGCTACAGGAAGCCTCTTCACGTCTGGGTTCGGAAATGAGAACACAATTATTCCTGCTATATTCTATTGTTGAAGCTCATGGAAACTCAAAGGAATGGGGAATAAACTGCACTTCCTGAAGAAGGACTATCGAAGAAATCACAGTATCTTCAATTTGCCATAGACCTCTGTGTTTAACGTGTAAAATTCTTTTTATTACTACATTTTTAAAAGCAACAACCTAAATATTCTTATTGGAGTCCAGGTAAGAAAATCAGCTGAGGGCTGGGAATATGGCCCAGTGGCAAGAGTGCTCACCTTGTATACATGAAGCCCTGGGTTCGATTCCCCAGCATCACATATATAGGAAACGGCCAAAAGTGGTGCTGTGGCTCAAGTGGTAGAGTGCTAGCCTTGAGCAAACAGAAGCCAGGGACAGTGCTCAAGCCAGGGCCCTGAGTTCAAGGACCAGGACTGGCAAAAAAAAAAAAAAGAAAAGAAAGAAAATCAACTGAAGTTTATAGAATGAAATAGTATGTAGCTCCCCAAACTAGTGGAGATATTTTGATGTAACGCTATGGACACATTACCATGAGATTATTAAGTTAATGATGTATAGTCTGCTCTTTGCTTTACTTTTTTAAAACAAAATGCTAACTTTTTTAAGCACAATTTTAACTTTTTTAGCACAATAACATTTCATAAATGTACATGAATGAAACAGCTCGGGTACATTCATCTTCACTAGGGTAATATCACCCCTAATGGGACAACAAATGTGTGTTTCAGCTGGGAATGCAATGTCTTTGTATATGGTATACATACATACATACATATATATATATGCCATATACACCTTCCCTCCTTCCCTCCTCCCTATCCCCCCCCCCCGAGTTGTACAGTTTACAGCATATGGCCTTGTAAGTATTGCTGTTGCACTGGTTTGCCTTTTACCCTTTGCCTCTCCATTTTAATGTTCCCCTTCTCTTCCCTAATTCAGACAGACATGTATGCTCTGGTTTCTCTTCGGACATTATAAATCTTCTGCCTTTTACACTTTATTTCTATAATTGTTGAAATTATGAGATCATAATAGTTATTAAAATTTAGAACTGAAAAATTTTAAAGAAAGTCGCATTAAAGTATTACTGAGTGAGAACTCTTATCCGCGTACGTTACAGTGCAATGAGTCTTATATTTACAACATACTGCAGGAAATGCGCTAACCATTTTGTTCTTGGCGATTCAAAATGGCAGCTGGAGTCATGGCCTTTTCTGCAAAGCTTTGCGAGGCGGCTGTTATTAGATAGCAAGGGAGGTGGTTCTCAAGAGCCAGGCAGGGCCGCACCTGCCTCATTCTGAAGGAGTAGAGCGGAGGCAGTGTTCCTTCTCTCACTCTCTGGGATACAGGAGGAGACACGAGACTCAGAGCTGAAAGTAGAATGAACAGCAAAAGGACTCAGCAACATCTGTGCTTGCAGCACAAGTAAAGCCCCTCCTGTAGCAACGGCCTAACTCACCCTACACGAGGATGTGCCACAGACACTTGCTTCCAAGTGTGGGTGCACACCACTGCCTTCAAATAGGGAGCCCCTTGTACTTCTCTGGACAGTTAGGTGGGAACTGTTGGTCCTCAGTCAACATTGCTTTAACGTGGGCTCGGATGCCTAGACTACCATATGCTAGGAGCACGTGGAGGCTTAGGCAGCAGGAATTTGTTTTCTCCTCGTTACGGAGGCCAGAAGGTTGAGATCAAGGAGCGTCCACGGTTCTGGGGAGGGTTCTCTTCCTACCTTTGCACGTTTGGCCTTCTCTCGAGTGCCTTTTCTTTACGGATGGATGCGTGCATAGCGTAGAAAGCTGGATGTAGAAAGCATGTACGTGCGTAGACAGCTCTCTCTCTCCCCTTTCTACCTCGCCCTTTCTTCCTTCATCCTTTTTTCTTCTCCCTTCTCTTCTTTTAAGGCCACTGATGTGATCTCATTTAAATAGTTTACTCTTTATATTAGTCCATTTTCTATTTGTTAACAAAATATACAAGGCTGAATAATCCATAAAGAAAATAATATTTATTTAGCTCATAGTTTTGGAGGCTAAAAGTTCAAAGAGCAGGGCACCAACTTTGGTGAGGCCCCTGGTTGCCCCCTATTCATGGCACATGGCCACAGACCTCTTTACCACAGACCTCTTGGGAGAGCCACGAGACAGCCCATAGAAAGAGATGCAGAAAACAGAGGAGGCGGCCTTGCTCGGCTACAGCGAACTGTATTCGGGAGGGAGAGGCCTGGAGTTCCACGAGAGCTACTGAAAACCACTTCTGAAAACAATGCCTGGTGACCTAAGAGCCTCTCCCTAGACACCCCTTCCCAGCTCCACGCGCGCTCACACCGAGCTCCTAACACCTGTGGGTGTTAGAACACACTCACGCGGGAACTAGAATGCCCCGAAACACCCAGTCTCCAAATACCATGGCACTGAGGGTCACGGTTTCAACATGTGGGTTGACGTGAAGGTATACCAGGCTGCGTCCTTAACACCTAGAGAAGAGAAGAATTGAAATATAACCAAGAAATCTTAGGCCGAGTATTAGGGAGGTTGTAATTCATATGAGAAGAATTTGAGAAGTAGAGGCATCGTTTCAAAAAAACAAAACAAAACCTGGCACTCTTACCCGACACTGCATTTCCCTCCAAATGGTAACTATCTACCTGGCCCAGTGGAAATTGCCTTTTTTTTTTTATAAGTTGAGGTAAAAAAAAAATCACAAACCACTAAAGTCTCCATTTGAACCATTTCAAAGTATGTAATCCAGTGACCTCTACATTCAAGTTGATTTACAATCATCACCAATTCCAGAACATGTCAAGAAAGAATAGTCATACCTATTAAATAGTCCATTCCCATTCTGCCTACCCAAATCCCTTGCACTGTTCTTCTAAAGTTTAGGAAATGAGGTTCTAAGGGTCCCCTCTCTCTTCTTTCCACCAAGACAAAAGGAAATGGCAGCAGTTTTTAAGCCTCTAAAAATACAAACTCAAAGAGAACTTAGTACTCTGTCTACCTCTCATCCTCAAGGAAAACTTCACAGTAAGAGTCCGAGATCCTTCAGAGGGTCTCATTTTCCAGTGTGTTTCCAAATGGCACCACAGAGCTAAAAATACACCGCTGCTACATCCTCATGCAGAGAAACCGTTCTATGTTGCACTGCACTTAGGAAATCCTAAGCTGTACTGCTAACAGAGTCCTCTGCTGAACAAACAGAATGGGTAATGCATCAGCAGGAAGGTGTTTGGTTTGTCATGATCATCCCAGCAGAATACTAGCTATGGCCTGGGGATTTTAACACAACAAATAGATCAAAAAAAGTCACAGGTGGATTTCATTTTTCAAAGGAAGCCAGCCATCAATTTAATACCTGTAAATTTCAAACAAAATGCACAGATTTCTAGCTTTACTTAAAAATATCAGACTAGGTGACCATTTGCAGCCATTGGCAACAAGTGGATGGAGAGGAGGCAAGAGACATATTTGATTTGTAACTGCATCTGGCTGGTCCATTTCCCTCTGTGTTACCGTGTGGCCTCCAATATCCTGGGAATGTCTTTCTTCTATTATAGAACAGCCTTTGGGCAAAAATAGCAAAGTCATAGCCTTCAATCACAAAGTCATCACAATGGCAGAAAGCTTGTATCTTATTTTCTACCACAATTTTGAACCCCATTGTCTCTTCCTTGACTTCTAGCCTGCTGGCCTTTGGGCTTCAGCTATACTATATTACATGTTCTGCTGTGTCTTCAGCTCCTCTCTAATCGCATGAACCTCAAATCTGTGTGTGTGTGTGTGTGTGTGTGTGTGTGTGTCTGTCTGTCTGTCTGTCTGTCTGTCTGTCTGTCTCTGTCGCTTTATACACATGTCTGAAATCACACAAAGAGTTGCACTTTGGACTTCAAATGCTGTTAAAATGAAAATATCACAGGTAAAGGGAAACAAACTCCCAGTCACCTCTTGATAAATGATTTTATCAGAACTTTCCCAAAGACATGCACAGGAAAAATCACAGGGTATGAACTAAAGTGGAATGAGCAGTGAAATCAGAGCATAAAATACAAGTTACATACTTCACTCTTAAAGAAAGAGAGGAAAGGAAAATCTCATATAATTTTTGCTGAATCATTTTTTTCAGAAATACATCAATTAAAAAATAAAATTGGGACAACACAAAAATCTTTGTGTGGTTTCAACTACTCAGGCTGTCACAGAATTTATATAATGACTCATGAGCACAGAGTTAAAATTCTTAGGTCATTAGGAGTTTCTCTGTCTCCTAGTATACTTCTTTACCCTACAGATAAAAACATTTTTATTCATAAACGCCATCCGCAAGCAATCAAGCTAATCTAACGCTTCACTTCTGGAATGTTTAACTTAATGCTCCTTATGCTTCTTCCTAATGGAAGTAATTTCCAGGTGGCAGACAGGTGCTGGTGTCTGGATCTTACGTGCCAGTTTCTCTGGCATTCAAGATGTCAGGACTCCAAAGGGAAAGGAAGCAGAGGCTCAGTGTATCTGCCCTCCTTCCCTGGAGAATGACTCGGAAAGCACTTAGGAGAGACAAGCTACTGGCCTCCTGAGAAGTATGATTCCCACAGGCAGTCCCGGGAAGGAAATGTGGAGTTTGTGGCCTGTGAGTCCCCAACTTTTCACTGTGAAAATCAAAATGAAAGAAAACCCAATCTGTCAACATGAAGAGAAATACCTGGCACCATTCTTTTATTTGAAGGTTGTGCTGGCTAGGTACAAAGAACAATGGAGACCCGGCTCTGTTTCTATCCTTAGCACTGATCAGATGTTATTTATTACGTATTTCTATCTCTCAGGCACTCATCTAAGTGTTTTACAAATGGAACTCAGCAAAAGCCTTATAAGATCCTGTGAGAAATATAGTATAACTATATTATAGTATAGTATATACTATATAATATATAGTATAGTATATAGTATATAGTATAGTATATAGTATATAGTATAATATAGTTATACTATAGTTATACTATACTATAGTTATAATATAGTTATAATATAATATAATATAGTATAATATAGTTATACTATATTATACTATATACTATTCTATATACTATTATACTATAGTATATAGTATAATATAGTTATACTATATTTCTATATACTATTCTATATACTATACTATATACTAGTCTATATACTATACTATATAGGAGGAGGATGGTATTAGGGTTTGAACTCAGCGTCTTGTTTGGTAGACAGACAATCTACCACTTGAGCCAGGACCCCAGCGTTTTTTGTTTTTATTTATTTATGTGGTTTTTTTAAATTTTTGTTTTTTTCTCCAGGTTCACCTCGACTGTGATCTGCCCATTCCACATAGCTAGGATAAGAGGCTTGAGCCAGAGGCATGAGCCACTGTGTCCACTTCTTATTGGTTGGAATGAGGTCATGTGAACTTTTTGCCTGACTTGTCTCAAACTGTTATCTCCCTGATCTCAGTGTCCCAAACAGCTAGGATTCATTACAAGTGTGAACCACTAAACCCAGCTTCGTTTTCTTTACAGTCTCCTTTTACCTTGACGTTGCTTACCTAAGGCAGATCCTTACTTCTTAATGTCCTATAGCTAATCTGTGACTAACAGCTGTCCCACTTACCCTTGTGGTTTCTTGCTTCTTCTATCTTGTGAATTCCTGCAAGTCTTCTGAGGGTTGCTTCCTATAAAACTCTTAGCACTTCCTGTGCTGACAACTCTCCAAGATCCTTTATAGTATATGGTCACCCAGGTCCTGAGTTCAAGCTCCATGAAGCTAAGGACACAATTATTTGAATTGGAAACATGAACACTATGAGAATGTCCCCACAGTGAAAACAAACAAAAATAAATGGGAGTCAAACAGGCCTGGAGGTACACTTTTCTCACCCAAGGCCTAAGTGAGTGGGCAGTCAACACCATCGCTGAGCTTCAGATGCCCCATGCTCTTTTTTTTAAATTAAAAAAATTGTCAAAGTGATGTACAGAGGGGTTACAGTTTCATACGTAAGGCAGTGAGTACATTTCTTATTAAACTTGTTACCTCCTCCCTCATTTTTCTCCCTCCTTCCCTCCCCCCCCGAGTAATACAGTTGGATTACACTATATAGTTTTATAAATATTGCATTGATTTGTCTTTTACCCTTTACCTCTTCATTTTGATGTTCCCCTTCCCTTCCCCAGTTCCAATAAACATATATTCAACACCCAGGGTACTGAAATCATCAACAGTGAAATCAGGGGCAAAAACCATGGAGGGAAAAAAGACAAAAAAAAAGTAGCATAATTTCAGATGGTACCCTGCAAATAACAAGGAAAATGGTAAACCACTTATTTCCATTACTTCGAGTTCATTTCACTTAGCATCATCTTATGTGTTCATATGTACATAGCTATTGAGGTATTGTAATCTTCTGTTAACATCCTAGATGTGTACTAGTTATCACCAATGAGGGAAACCATAGAGTCTATGTTTCTTTGCATCTGGCTCATTTCATTTACTATAATTTTTTTTTCCAAGTCCTTTCATTTCCTTATGAATGGTGCAATGCCATTCTTTCTGACAGAGGCATAGAATTCCATTGTGTATATGTGCCACTTTTCTCGATCCATTCATCTACTGAGGGGTATCTGGGTTGGTTCCAATTTTTAGCAATGACTAATTGTGCTGAAAGGAATACAGTTGTGCTTTGTGGCTTTAATGTGTTCTTGCTTGTAATCTTTTGAGGCTGCTGGGTCATAGGGGAGCTCTATGTTTAGCCTTCTGAGGAACCTCCATACTGCTTTCCAGAGTGGCTGAACCAGTTTTCATCCCTACCAACAATGATATAGGGTTCCCTTTTGGCCACATCCCCTCCAACATTTGTTATTGTTAGTTTTCTTGATAAAGAACATTCTTCCTGGGGTGAGGTGGAAACTCAGTGTTGTTTTGATTTGCATTTCTTTATAGCCAGTGATGTTGAGCACTTCTTCATGTGCCTCTTGGCCATTCTCATTTCCTCTTCAGAGAAGTCTCTCTTTAAGTTGTTACCCCCCTTATTAATGGGGCAGTTGTTTCTTTGATGATTTGTTTGGGGAGAACTTAATTTTTTGAGTTCTATGTATATTTTAGACATGAGGCCCTGTCTGTTGTAGGGCCATTGAAGATCTTCTCCCAATCTAGGCTTTCTGCTTAGCTTGTAAGCTATGTCCTTTGCCATGCAGAAGCTCTGTAGTTTGATGCAATCCCATTTGTCCAACCTTTCTTTGATTTGCTTTCTTACCACACACTGTTGTGGTATTTGACCAAAGTTGTAATTATTCAGCCAGAAATTACTCTTTGAACACCACCGTGTGCCAGACACTGCTCCGGATCTGCAGACACAGTACTGACTCCACGGAGTTTGCATCATGGAAAAGGAAATAGCAGTAGAGAGTACCTAGCTGCCATAATGACTTAGCCCACACTGAGTGAGTTAAGCAACAGAAATCGACTTTCTCACAGTGCTGGAGGCTGGAATCCCTAGATGACGGTGCCAGGTGGTTGGGATTTGGTGAGAGCTTCTTCTTGGCTAGGAGCATGATTTCTTGTTCTAGCCACACATGAAAGGGAGAGGAAGGAAAGCAACCTTTCCAGTGCCTTTTCTTTAGAAAGTCTCAGGGTTGCGGCTTCACATTAGCCTAATTGGCTTCCAGTGGCGCATCATCACACTGAGGCAAACGGCTTGTACATTCTGGGTCTTTTCTTTTCAGCTTGTAGGTGGCCATCCTGTTGCTGTGTCCTCATTTGGCCATTTCCATTTGGGCAAAATTGGAGTTTCTCTTTTGGTGTGTCTACATTGAATTAGGGTCCACCCCAAAGACTTCATCTTAACTCTCTTAAAGACTTTGACCAGGGGCTAGGACTTAGCATATGAATCTGCTAGGAAAATAGACACAATTTATCCCTAATTCAAGGAATTATACTTGTTAAGCCACCAGGTAAATTAGTTTATTGATTGCCCATAGCAACTTTCATCATCATCCCTAGTACACAGGCAAGAAAGAGGAAGATGTAGAATTATGACTTTGACTTACTCTACACAACACTTCTGCAAGCTGCCAGTTCCATAGCTCTCCATCCGTTATGAACTGTGAGTTATGCATTCAGTTATGAGTCTCTAAGTCCATGTGGACAAGAATCAGCTGAAATAGAACAGTTGCTCTGTACAATGTAGAGCTGTAACCTCTACCATGCTATGGCCATTTAGTTGACATAAAAAGTGGAAAAGAGATAAAGTGCCTTGGCACACAGAGACTACTTTAGTACCTGATATTTGCTTGACAATTTTTCAAGAGGACTGTTCATATCCAATTAAAGACATCTCTGCCAGATTTTACCCAAAAAACTCTAATTTGAAAAAGTGTTGGCATGACTGGTCACATTGCTGTTGAGAAGCAGGCAGACATTGTAGCAACACATTCTTTTTACAAAGTCCTGTTCCAGCTTCACCCAAGTAGAAACTCGATTTGGCTCTCTCACTGATACAGCTGGCCTAGGGAATGTAATTCTGATTACTTTATAGTAGTGTACTCAGGAGTGTCTTGCTGGACCAAAGGAAATAGCTAGAAAGCCCACAGATTGAGAGAAGATCTTCACTGGCCATACAATAGACAAGGGCCTCTTACCTAAAATATATGCAGAAGTCAAAAAATTAAGTCCCCCCCCCCAAAAAAAACAAATCCTCAAAGAAACAACTGCCCCTTAATAAGTAGGCTAAAGCCTTAAGGAGAGATTTCTCCGGAGAGGAAATAAGAATGGCCAATAGACATAACGTCTCTGGCCATAAAAAATTCAAACTAAAACAACGTTGAAATTCCACCTCATCCCAGTTTAGAATGGCCATTATCAAGAAATCTAATAACAACAGATGTTGGCAGAGATGTGGTCAAAGTGAATGCTACTACACTGTTGGTTGGAATGTAAACTTGTTCAACCACTCGGGAAAGCAGTATGGAGGTTCCTTAAAAGACTAAACATAGAACTCCCCTATGACCTAGCAACCATACTTCTGGGCATTACCCAAAGGATCACAAACAAGGCCATACTAAAGCTACCAGCACAACCATGTTCAGAGCAGCACTATTTACCATTGCTAAAATGTAGAACCAACTCAGATGCCCCTTTATAGATGAATGGATCAAGAACTTGTGGTATCCTGGGGGCTGGGGATATAGCCTAGTGGCAAGAGTGCCTGCCTCGGATACACGAGGCCCTAGGTTCGATTCCCCAGCACCACATATACAGAAAACGGCCAGAAGCGGCGCTGTGGCTCAAGTGGCGGAGTGCTAGCCTTGAGCGGGAAGAAGCCAGGGACAGTGCTCAGGCCCGGAGTCCAAGGCCCAGGACTGGCCAAAAAAAAAAAAAAAAAAAAAAAAGAACTTGTGGTATCTAGACACAATGGAATTCTATGCTTCCATCAGAAAGAAAGACATTACCCCATTTGTAAGGAAATGGAAAGACTTGGAAAAAATCATATTAATTGAAGTGAGCCAGACCCAAAGAAACATAGATTCCATAGTTTCACCCATTGGTGATAATTAGTATCTGTCTAGAGTAGTCCTAGCAGAGGATCACAATAGCTCAATAGATATGTGCATATGATCATATAAGATGAAGTTAAGCGAAATGAACTCCAAGATATGGAAACAAGAGGTTTTTCATCATTTTTAAATGTACTATATGACACTATTTCTTTTTGTTCATTTGTTTCTCTTTCCTATGGTTTATCCCCTGTCATCACTATATTTGATTTTGGTACCTTGGATATTGTATATACATTTACCTGAATTAGAGAAGGGAAAGGGAACATCAAAATGGTGAGACAAAGGATAAAGGGTGAACCAATGCAACAGCGATACTCACAAGGCAATATGTTGGAAATGAACTGTACAACTCATGGGTTGACAGAAACTAGGGGGAGGAAAGGTGGGAGAAAAACAAGGGAAAGGGTAGCAAGTATGACAAGAAATGTGCTTACCACCTTACCTATGTAACTGTAACCTCTCTGTACATCACAATTAAAAAAGAAGATATCAATATCTTACTGTAAGTATATGGAGGAAAGGTGAGAATAAAAGTGTGAGAATGTGATTAGAAAAAAAGGGGGGAAATATTAAAGGGTACCATTTAACTCCAGGTTATGATGTACTCAGAATCAATTAGAAGGGATCAAATCTGTTTGGATCCCAAAGAAGTCACTTGAAGACATATTCTACTCACTATAAAAATTTTTTTTATCATGTTGATACATTACTTCGTATTTTAGAAGAGGGATTATGATACATTGACAATACCCCACTTGCTCTATTTTTTCTATATATTACACATAGATACATGTGGGGGAGGGGCTCTAAAACTTTAGCCTAGAGTCAAATATAATTAGCTTTATCTTTTTTACTTTTTTTCTTACTTTTTAAAGTGTGCATTAACAGAGTCACCCAGAAACACAAGCAGAAGTTCAGGAGGCCTGATGCCACCAGGCAGCTATTCAAGATACTAATTTGTAATTCCATAAACCCTGTGAAAACATGGACTTCTTAGGACCTGAGACTACTAATGGGGTCTTTTAATAGCAAAAGCCAAAGCCAGCAACAATATGAACTCTCTACTATGTGAAAAGAAAGTACGAGTGAACAGAACCACGTGCTAGATTAGAAAAAATATCTAGAACTTCAGTGGAAAAACAACCGTATTGATTCTTCCACGGACATACCCACAGCCGGTTTTATGATATTACACAGGAAGTCCAGCTCAATGCTTTGTAATCTGATCGTTGCAGCCGGATCTTCCTGTCTGGATGAAGACAGCATCCAAATCCCAGAAAAACAAAATCAGGGTAGAAGCCCCAGCAGCTGCAAATAATTTCTGTCCACTCATCAGGATGCATTTTTGCTTTCATTGCAATTATGGTCTCAAAGCTCAGAACTAAATAAGGAAATAACACAAAAACATTCACTTGGACAATAGTCACACAGTTGTTGGATTCTGTGTGCAAAACTCAGTAAAGAAAATAATTAATGACTTTTAAAAATGAACTCAGCAGCTGTTGCATGGAGCAAAACAAAATGAGTAACTCCTAAAGCTCTTTTACTGTCTTGTCTAGGTTATCACTATGCACTCTCTCAGAGTAAGATTTTCAAAAGGTGTCTAGGGGAACCATGTTCTGTATTTCAAAAGCAAAGTGAGACTATATACAAGAGGAGAACTCTATACTCTGTTTAGAAGATACAAGTGGAAAAGTAAGGCTAGTAAAAACTAAAGGACCCGCTCTGTACTGTACTGCTGATCAAGGCTTCCTGAAGAAGTGTTACATTTCGGCAGAGAGGCTGGGATTGCAGACAGCTCCCAGGCCTGGGTCTGAAGACCGTCACCCACGTAGAGCACTCTCCAGGCCAGATGAAAGGGAAGCTGCCACCTGGAGTCAAGAGTCACCACAGTATTTCCATGGTAACGTTAGTAAATTGGAAACAGATCTTCTACAATAGCCATTTTAATAATATGGAAATGCATTTATCTTAAGGGTTAAACATGAGTGATGATTTCCTGCTTATTCTGGGGGATCCAGATACTCACTTAATTTTTACCATCTTATAGTCAACAGGAGAAATAAAAGGATAGGATCAGAGTTTTTACAGGGAGCTCTAAAAGGCAGTAACATTAGACTGTGTTACTTCCGTTTTTGTAAATAATAAACTTCAAAAACTGTTGGTTTGTCTTAGTTCAAGCGAATAGACTTAGCAAGACACAATCTAAATGGTTACATTTATGATGGGCAATTTTATTGGTTCTCATTGTGTGGGGGGGGGGGCTTGAACTCTGGGCATGAGTGCTGCCCCTGAGCTCTTCAGCTCAAGGCTGGCGCTTTACCACCTGAGCCACAGCACCACTTCTGGTTTTCTGGTGGTTACTTGGAGATCAAAGTCTCCCAGACTGTCCTAACTGGGCTGGCTTTGAGCCTCAGTCCTCAGATCTCAGCCTCCTGAGTAGCCACTGGCACCCGGCTTATTGTTTGTTGTTTTTAATTTTGGAATTTGGGTGGGGAGGGCCAAAACTCAAAGCCTCACACTGGCTTGGCATACTCGGCTGGTGCTCTAACACTTGAACAAGACCACCAGCCCAGGTTTTTACTAGTCAATTGGGAATGGAGTCTTTTGGAGTTTTCTGCCCAGGCTGACTTCGAACTATAACTTTCTAGGCCTCAGCCCTGTGAGGAGCTAAGATTATAGGAATGAGCCATCAGCGCTTGACGAGTTTTCTTGTTTTAAGGGCAAATAACTTATTTAGCAGATGTGTCTGTGGTTAAAGCTCAAGAAAAATTAATTCTTATCAAGTTTCTTGACAACATAACATTGAGGGATTTTTTTTTCCACTTGGAGTTCCTCCTGGGACAAAATTAAATATGGTAGGGCTCAGGAATTCATGTCTGATGTTTTTTCCTTAAATTTGATCTTTGGCAGCTTTCTAAAACAGCAGCATCTTCTTTGTTGAGACGTGATTCTCCAGCTCCAAAGGCAGCTAGCCCGCTGATTCTAAGCAATGCAGACCTTGCCTCAGCTAATTCCTAGAACGGTGTCGGCCTCCCTGATGACGTTTCTTTTTAAGCCATAACCTGTAGGGGAGACAGCCCTCTGGATATGGGCCTTTGGCTCAGCCCCAGAGCGAGAGATGGCGAGCCGCGAGGGAAGGCCCTTGTTATGAACCCGGGAGTCCTCATCACCGTTATGTGGTGATGACAGTGAGTTGAAACCAGATCTTCCCCAACAGTCTTTATAAAACGTTTAATCACAGGAAAACCCCTCTGTCAAGGTGAACAAAGGATTCCAAGGCCAACACTCCCCTAACCAAGCCCAAATCCCATCTGCACGGAAGGTGACAGACGTGCCTTTCACTACCACACCCCCTGAAGCTGCTCCAGGCCTGTGGTCATGTTAATGAGCAGCACATCCAGCTGCTTTCAACTGCTTTTATTACTGGGTAATAACATGAAACAGAGGTCCTCAGCTTATCCTTCACCTCATTATATCCCTTAGAGCTTGTGAAAAGAGTGGGGTTCAGGTGTTGTTGGAAGTGAGGAGCAAGGGAGTCTCCTGGATAACCTGAGGTGAGCAGGGGACGGGCTGGAACTCAGCAAATACTAAGGCGCCGTTGTCCATGCAGAGCAGAGAGCTTCCTTCCTTCACGAAGCTGAACAACGGGGAGAGCCCAGAGGGCAGTGCTGGCTTTGTCAGGCAGAGCAAGATTAGCAGTCAGGGAGAAAATATGTAACCGGAGCAGGCTGGATAATCTCCATTTGGGTATTCCTGACATGCGAAGCCAAATAATTCGATTGCTATTCTGTATCCTGTAGGATGTCTGCCATCGCTCTTAACTCTAGTTGAAGAGGGAGCGGAGATAAGTAAAATACTTAAGACGGGTGGGCACTGGCACAAACACTCGGACTGGGTGCTGTCCCAACACAGCCGATAAGGCTGTTCCGGTGCCTTCTGGATGAATCACAGGCTGGCTGCAGACCGTGGAAAGGAGTTGTATGTTGAAATGATTGTATGGCGTGACTTCTTTTATGTTTTCAAAATAATTGCTGTTAGCCATTAAACAGACAACCCCTCACTGACAGGCAAGCAGGAGAGGACGCCAGAAAATGACCAAGCGGCAAGTGAAGAAATGGATGGGCAAGATGAAGATGAACTGGAATAGAGTCGCAGCGAAAGAGATGAAAACCAAAGTGTTGAGAATAAATTCAGGGGTGATGGGAAAGAAAATAAAATTTGAGTATGATAACCAAGTTGAGAGAGGTCATTTACTAAAATAAGGAAGAGTAGGGAAAGGAGAAAGCTTAAGGGAAAAACCACGAATTCTCAGCCTGTGTGTATTATAGCCTCCATTCCCTCACTTCCTCCACGAAGTCCTCTAACATCACCTCAGGTAGCTGAGGTCTTCTTCCCAAAGATCTTCCTCAGAATTCTTTGCTTATTGTACTGGTGAGAATTGTTGCCACGGTGTATTTCTGTGTGGACAGGCCAGTACTGGTGACTGAACGCAGGGCTTCATACTCTCACCTGGCATTTTTGCTCAAGGCTAGTGTTCTACCACATGAGCCGCTGTTCACGTCCAGCTTTTTGCTGGCTAATTGGAGATGAGCGTATCACCAGCGTTTCTGCTGGGGCTGGCTTTGAACAACAGGCTTCAGATCTTATCCTCCTGAGTAGCTAAGATTACAGCTGTGATCCTGCACAGTGTGTTCTTTTCTTATATCCCCAGCACCAAGGTAAGTGCTAGTACATAGAGTATGCAAATGTTGATTAAGAAAATAGTAATGGGTATAGGTATATATGTATATCTCAGCTATAAAATAGGCTAAGGAAAACAATAAGTAAGGAAAAGAATTTGGGCAAAAATGACTAGTTGGTAAAGAACATGGTAAAATTTAATGAATGACTGCTTTCCTTCTATGGAAAATACAAATCTGGATTAAAAGTATCTACATTGGTATTAATGTTCTTTAGCCATTTATCTAATATTGTTTCTTTATAAGACTTATTTCTGTGCTAAATTAAACCCACAAAAGGTAAAACTCTAACTGTAAGTCAACCACAGGTAATTAAATTTAAAGGGATAAATACCAATTTAGGAAGGCGAGCTTTGCTACAGAAGTACAAAGAAGTGTAAGATACTGCAAGAAGATACCCTTAAATATTTGTCCAAAAACCAGTGCAGAACAAAAAGTAGAGGGTTAATTTGCACATTTGGGGATCTCTTAGTTAGAAACATTTTAACCGGTATCTGGTCTTATTCATTATTGATTAACAGATTTAGTACATATTAAAGAGAGCTATTTCTGCATTTACAAAATACAATGCAGCTTTCTCTATCTTTCAGTGGATTAAGCAGATCGAGATATTTTGGGGAAATGAGCTACGGTGATAAACTTTCTATCTCCATATCAAGTCATCCTCAGTGGCTTCTCGGTCTTTGAGATCTATAAACCACAAACAAAGGAACAGATACTGAAACTGAGGTGACAGTGAGAAAGTATTTCTGTGTAAATCCCCATCTATTCTTTTATAATGGCGGGCACATACCATGTATCACGTGTCAATGTGTTGATTTTCTAACATGAATTCTTCCCAGAGCCTCTAGGGCAAATGCTCTTCTATCTAACAAATCTAGCAGGAACAATCCCTCTGATGGTTTTGTGATAAACACTTGGATATAGATGGCTCTGCCATTACTGAATTATTATCTTTTAGACCCTAATGATCAAATCCTCCTTCCGTGTATTAAGTGAGCGTTTTAGAATAAATGGACAAGCCATACTTTTATGATTTCTCTCTTTCCACCTGACAGACCGACTTGATTAGTTTTGGTGGGCACCATACAATTTATTGGCCCCATATAATGCACACTTACAAGAGAAAAGAAATTACTGGGTTTGCTGAAGATTCATGGTATATTTTCTATTTCCTTAGATTCAGTGATCCTCAGCTAGCCAAGTTTATCCCGATTATACTTACCAAAACACCTTTACTGCTAGTTCCCACACACCTTTGAGATTTTTCACTGTGGGCATCTTTTTTCCCTTATATAGAAGCATTTAAAATTTTGTAACTATGAATGGAGTGAAGAGCTTACTAATTCCCTCCATAAAAGCTCGCTAAATTACTCCCCCTAGGGAGCACTGTCACAGGGAAGAGCGCCAAGGGTCAATGCGGGGAGAGCAACTGGCTGTTGTGTTTAATTGTGGGAGACCGCTGGCGGGATATTCTCACCCCCAGACAGTCCTCAAGAACTGAGCGACTCAGAAAAGACGCGTGTACTTGTAATTCGTTCTCTTCAGGAGAAGAAGCATATAGGCTGCTGAACCTTGCACCAGATATTCAGAAAGACAGATGGTGCTCAGAGTCACCATGCTTGCCTGCACGGATTTAGGCACCGTCAAAGGAGACTCAGAGCTCTCCCAGAAGGCAAACCCCAGTGCCCTCACCAAGAAGCCGGTTGAGAGAGGGGCCGTGTCTGCCTTGTTCGTGGCAGAAGGCATTGACATTCTCCACTTGGTTTAAACAACGCTTTCAAAATACGTATGTATTTCCCTGTTTAGCTGCCACAGGTCTCCTACAGCACCCACCTTTTCTTTTCCTGGGTGCTTTGGAGCCCCCTGGCACCATGAGCCCCGCCTGGTGGCAGGTGGCGATGCCCTGAACGGCCGTCCTCACGCCTGGGGATGGCCAAGCACTCCAGACTTTAAACGCTGGCATCATTCCCTAAGAAGACAAAGCGAAGGTGGGAAGGGTTGAGCTGAGTAGAAACGAGACTCCACGCCGCCCCTTCGGCTTTCACACGTGGCTGCCTTCCCGTCATTTGACAGAGCCGTCGTGCACCCATCTGCAGACCCGGGGACTGGCTTCTCCTGGCATCTGCCGGGGTGGCGCGGGGAGGGCAACCTCGGAGCTCCCAGGGAGAACCTTTGGCCGACCCAGCAAGCCTCCAGGACTCCGAGCTCCCAGGGACGGCAGCAGGCCGGAGCACCTGTGATGCGACAAGGAGCACCGGTGCTCCATGGAGGACCCCGGAGCAGCCGTGGTGAGGGGGAGGTGTGTTTGGGTTTCTTCCCAGGAGCACAAATCTCCTCAATAATTCACAGACAGGAGCAGACAAGGGTTGCCAGAGAGACTAAGCGGCTCATAAATGTGCTACGATTCTTCTTGTTCAACCTGACTCCTTCTTGGCTATGGTCATAGGGTCTGGAAGCTATTTCTATGACTAGCTAAAGACATAAAATAGACACACCCGATGATCAGTTGAATACGCTTGAGCAGACAAGCTGACATTCTGTCTTGACAGAGATCGAATGTAAACCCAAATAGTTTATGCTCATTGCTTTTCTAGTATGTGTCACATACGACGCGGAGCTGCGTAGACATAGCGTCTCAAGTGGTGTCCGGCACAGCTCCACCAGCAAGTATTTGTCTTTGCTATTTTACAGATGGGATAACAAGGCTAAACAATGTGTCTGAAAGTACACGGTTGGTGAAGTGTCAAGGACAGCATGTGAATTCTTCTCTATCTGTCTCCACAGTTCAAGTTGCAAGCACTATACCAGCTACTTAATAAAGCTATCAATCTATTATAGTCAGCTCATTTGGGATTACTACTTGTATGCTAAAATATCCAATAGCTGAACTAGAATAACGTTTGCACTTTTTTTTCGCCACTTTCAATTTTCTTCCCAAGTTAGGAATTGGTAGATGTTGCTATGGCAACATTTCCTATCCTTTTTTTCTCCTATTCTTTGTTCTCCTTTCAGATTACCCAGTGTGATGCGTTTCTCTCCAAGGCTAATATGTGTGGAAAGCTGGACTTGGGACTACGCATCACATTTCAAACGGAACTGGATTTCATCTTGACCTGGCTTTATAGCCATTTCCCAGTTCCCCATTGCCCTAGACTGTCACTTTTTGTGTCCATGCGCTGACTTGGCCATTGTAGGTTGGCTCCTGATATAACCTCTCATTGGCTTGAAAATTGTTTCTCTTTCAACTTTCCTCAAGTATGTACAGTTCCTCTCGCCTTTGACTCTGATAGTTCACGAATAGTTGCAGGCTAATAATGATCTCATACTACCAGCTCCTACCTTTCCTGTATTTCACTTGTGCACGCAGTTTTTATTCTGATCAAAATGATCTTCAAAGGCAGGGTCCAAATATCCCTTTTCTATCTTTCCCATATGTGTAAAGACTTTGTCCCATTCAAAACTAACCCAACATGGGATTAAGTACTATGTAGTTGTTGTTTTGCATAGCATACTGTCAAGCCTTTTGCACTTGATAAACATGTAATTAATTTAGTCAATAGATTAATGAATACTTGGTCAGTGGATGAATATCTAGGAAAGAGCTGATTTGGGCCAGTAATCCAGTTATGCAGAAGACAGAAGTAGGAGGATTGGGATAGGAGAAAGGCCTAGAACAAAAAGTATGAGAATCTGTGTGAAAAAGAAGCTAACAGCAAAAACATCTGGGCATGTGGACCAAGTGGTAGAGCACATACTAGAGCAATCACAGGGCCTTGAGTTCAAATCATAGTACCACTGAAAACACACACACACACACACACACACACACACACACAGAATGAGAGAGAGAAAAAAATATACGGGTGAACTCTAATTTGGTTTCTTTCTTTTTGTACAAAAAATAATAGTGGCTGGTAATTGGCTTTGAGTCACCTGTTTGGTTTATGATATTGTTATAGTATTAATCATGATATGCGCATATGGGCACATCTTCTGTACATCAGCCACTAGACTGGGTACTTAAAGAATTTTAATCAAATAGTACCAACAGAAATAGAAGCTAAGTGTCAATCTTCTTTTACAGAAAAGGCAGGTCAGACATGCTCATTGGAGATCTCAGGATATTGAATGTGCAATCTGGGTTAGATCTCCTACCAGCTTGAATCCAAATCTTGGATTTGTTTTTTACACTGTGACACTAATTCCTGTTAAAGACAATATTATTTTTAAAATTCCCTTAAAGTTTGCAAATGTTTTCATAGGATCAAAGAGCTAGTACATTATCTTTTAATAATCCATTAAAACAGACCAAGTCACAATACGGACTGCTATTTCTTAACTGGGAAAGGACTTTGAATAGAAGGAATTTAGAGAAGTTGATATGATAAAAAAAAAGAACCTGAAAATATGTAAAGTATAGGCATCTCTGATAAACAGACAGATGAGTCCATAGTTCAGAGTCTGAGGTGACCAAATCCTGAGAAGAGAATACTTAATGCCCAATGAGACTTAGTAACAGATAGATAATACAGAAGAAATGCTTAGGACAACAGGGCTGGGCATGAAGTGATAGGTGAAGAGAACAGAGTCTCCTACTTCACAGATCCTTAAAGTGAGGCACAATTACAGGTTACAGGGAGAAGAGGCAAATTCTCAGTTGTACTTTCTTCCCTGTCTTGGTTCTGGTGACAGGAATGGGACTATTCATACAAGGGAAGCAGAAGAGGTTCTGCCCTTCAATGAGGTCAGTTTGAAAGTGACCTAATGATGGATAGGGCATTTTACATTCAAGTAAAACACAGATACACTTTAACAAGTAAAAGCACAAGATTGAGTAAAGGAAAATCAACCATCCCTAGGAATCAAAAAATTAAAATTATTTGTGAGCATTGGTACTTCTTGCTTTAGGTCCATTTAATAGATAAAAATTTGTAGTAAGAATGACAGTCAGATGCAAAAACGGTCACTAGATTAGGGGATATATTCTCATTCCAGGTCCATAGGTCACTGTGGAGTTATCTGGGCACATCTGCAAAAGGACTGAAAAGGTAACTACGAGTAGGGGTGAATAATACCTAAGTATATTGTGTCTATATATGAAGTGAGCATAGGGAAAGCACTGAAAGCCATGGGAAAAAGAGAGAGCAATAGAGAGGGCTAATAGAAAGGATTCATCTAATCAAAATACAATATATACACATATGATCCATCAGTAAACACTTGCATAATTAATATACACTAGTAAAATTATATTTTCTCCCTCAACAAAAATATTACAATTTAGGGGGGATTGAGGAGGAGGGAAAGTAGGAGAAAAATGAGGAAGTAGGTAACAAGTTACGTATGTAACTATAACCCCTCTGTATATCACCTTGACAGTTAAATGTATACACATACACACACACACACACACACACACACACACACGCTAACCATCTAGCTAAAACCAGTGGCAAGTTGTCTTATATTATCTGGAGAACAGAGGATTGCCATGATCTAGCCAAAACTAGCTGCTGGAATTGGCCTTGAAATTCAGATAGGAACAGCAAGAAGAAATATTGATGGAGGGCCTACTATTGAGTATTTGTATGGCCCACCACTCTCAAAATTCCTATGTTGAAATCCTCATCTCCAAAATGATGGTATTGGGAAGGAGACCTCTGGGTCCCCTATGTTCTAAGCTATGATTAAATCACAAGGGTGGAACCCTCATGACTGGAATTAGTGCCCTTATAAAAGAATCCCCAGAGAGCTGCCTTGCTCCATCCATTCTGTAAGGACACAGCTAGAAAACAGCATCTGCAGGAGGTAGGCCTTCAGCAGACACTAAATCTACCAGCCCCTTGGTCTTAGACTTCTTGGCCCCAGATCTCAATGGATAAATTACTGTGTTTTGTTCATAAATTAAATCATATATATATACCCATACACACACATATATATCATGGGGCTTGAACTCAGGGCCTAGGCACTGTTCCTGAGCTTTTTGGCTCAAGGCTAGTGACCTACTACTTTGAGCCACTGTTCCACTTCCAGTTGTGTGGTGGTTAAGTGGAGATGAGAATCTCATGGAGTTTCCTGCCTGGGTTGGCTTCACACAGGGATCCTCAGATCTCAGCCTCCTGAGCAGCTAAGATGACAGGCGTGAGCCACCAGCTCCTGGCTACCATTAAATTTCTTAAGTAGCTCTTGGAGTCTGTCTCTCTACTTAAAGAATATATTTTTGAGGTCAGACATTTCCATATTTGGTCATTAGAGAGCTTAAGAAATTTAAAGATGCAGTTTTCTCCAATATAAAGTAGAAATTTTCCTTCAAGTTGCTTCCAGAAAGCCACTTTTGCATTATTGTCCAAATCTCCTCTTCATTGGTTATCCTTTGAAATATGGCTGTGTCCTTTTAATGGCTGGCACAGAAAGCCACAGAAATCCCCACTCTCAGATGCTGGGACGGGCTGGCTGGGCTCGGGATCCCTTTCGCTTTGTGCAGGTTTCCTTAAGCCGCAGCTAGCTGCAGCCTCCTGGGCAGCTTTGCTTTCGAGGACTCCCCTCCGGCCGCTGACTTGCTAACACTAAGTCTGCAGAGGTGCCCAGGGCTCGTATTTCCCTAGGGCTCGCTCTAGAACGGAGACAGAAGGTCCAGGACAAGGACCGCGCAGCTCTCTGGCCTCAGGTCAGGAGGGCTCCAAGGTAAAAGCCATGTTCCAGGAACTGGCCTGATGGCACACCTTCCTCTTCTCACCCGGTAATGCTTTCTCCACTTCCTCCCTGCTCCTCTGGGGGGTGCCTCCTTAATGAATGACTTCCCCTTGAATCAGCCTCTCACGCTCGGCCTCTGGGGAGGCTGACCTAAGACACTGGCTCAAATGAAAATTGGCTGGGATGGTTCGGGTGAGGCTGCAAGAGGCAATCGCAGAGAAGAGGGCACGGAACCGCCGTGAGAAGGACACGCAAAGCACGCAGGTCTCACCACTCCACGCGCCTCCGTAGTCAGGGCACTCGTGTTTGCCTCCGGCTAGGACCCCTCCTACTCCTCTCCCCAAAGACTCCTTCCCTATGCTGCAGGTAGCCTGTCCAAGGACAATCAAGTCACAGACATAAATCTGGTTACCTAAGCATGTCCTTTCCTCTCAGGCTGCAAGCAATGTGGACATGGACACACACACAGACACACGTGTGCGCGCACACACACACTGCTGCTTAAGTCCTAAAGTGGCTGAGTGAATGAGGCTGAGTGAAAAATGAAAGTGTATGCAATGCAAATACACTGGCGTATTATGATTATCGTTTAATATTCTACACTTAGAAATACTCTAGCAGGTAGGTAATATCAAAATTGTGTATGACCGCAGAAATATTAGGTGCATCAATAGATGTTTTACGCCCTTTTCACTGGATAGTCCTTCCTTCACATTGCAGAGCGGATGACTGAGGACAGTCCAGCGTGCCTAACGTAGGTGTGCGGGGCTGGTGAGTGGGGGAATGGAGTGGTAACACCCTGACCATTAGCCACCTCTACCCTTTGATCATGTCAAACATCCTTAGCCCATAGTGATACCATAAAGTACAAACAACACACAAACACAATCAAAACAAATATTTGCGAAGTAATACTGGTTCTTCGTACCTGCCATGAGCTCCATTGTTTTCTAGTAAAATTGACTCTATTTCATTTTGTTAAAATGCTACCTCAACCAGCTAAATTGATTTCAGGGCTCATTAATGGGTTATAACCGGTGCCTTGGGACATTAGGGATTTACATCTAAATGCTAATTTTGCCAAAAGAATTGCATCTATAAGTCATTATCACCCACCAGCACCTTGTTGTGTAGCTGCTCAATATTCATGCAAGAAATGTGTAAGCAGGGCGATTTGTTGAGAGCCAAGAATGATGATAAAAAACAAACACACATAAGAATGCTCCAACACGTACCTTTAAAGACAACATATTATATAGGCCATATAGTGGAAATATAACTTTAACTATATATTTATGTATTAAAGTTATATAGATATAGTAGAGTGGTGACGATAGGTAGGTAGGTAGATAGATGATAGATAGATAGACCAACATAGATAGAGAGAGAGAGAGACTTTCTTAGAACCCTGATTGTCAGGGAGAGAATCAGAAGAAAGCCCCCCCAGCCAGAGCTGCTGCCACAGTCACCCCGGAAGTGACCTCAGCTGCCCCTCCGAGCCCCCCAGGCCACAGGGCACATAGCCAGCCCAAGACTCACTTGCTGTAGTTGACACCACTGCCTCTTGCCCTGGAAAACCCAGGTGTGGATAGAGTTTCCTATCACCACCTCCAGAAAACATCAACGCATGACACAAATCTGCAGAGGAATGCAGGGAAGAAGGGGAGAATGCAGTCAGGAATTCAACATGGGTCACACAAAATGAACAAGAGTGAGGGAAAGGGTGGGTGGGGGAGGAACGGATGACGTAGATCGAGGTGCACTGTATTCATCAACTGCTTTGTGGAATGGCAACTCCTTTCTGCAACTATTTAAAGGTAATTATAAAAGAAAACTATTTTAGTAAATAAATAAACCTGCAGTGGTTATCCCTGACTTTGCACTTGGGCCCTATGATTTTGCAAGGTGGCTAATAGCTTAACTGGCTTTTTGGTTACTTGCTTGCCCACAGTACTTTCTCCCTCTATGCTGTGATTTCCTCCGTTGTGCTAATTCAGTAAGAGCAGAACTTGCTTCACAGGGCTGCTTGAGGACTAAATGAGTTACAGTGGGCTAAGTGCTTAGTGGTGATGGGCTCTTAATGTGAGGAATTCTTTAAAAAGGGATCTTATTTTATTGTGGGACATTAGTTTAGCATGGAATCAAGACTGAAAAGATGGAGGAAGTCCCCAACCACAAGATGGGAACTGAGACAGAAACAAAGCGAAGCAAGACAAAAGAATGGCCAAGTCCGGTATGTAAGCAAGTAGACTAGTTTAAAGGTAAACTGAATCGTGAGACTTTTCCTCCTGGAGTTTAGGAATCTGCCGGAAGGGAGCCCAAGATAGGATGGAGAGAGGACGCAGCTCTGAGCAGACCTAAGGCTTTGTGCACCCTGGCCTGGAGGAGCCTGGAAGCCAGGAATCCTTGGGAAAGAAGCTCCAGAAGAGGCAGTGCGCAGGAGAACGGTGGCGTGGCACGGAAGAGCCGGGCAGGCACGCGATGCGGCTGCCCCTCAACCTTCTGAGAGGACATGGCATTCCAGAGCTGTGGGTCTCCAACACACTTGCCACCGCATGCCTTCGAGCAATTTTACAAGCTACCTCCCACAGACGGCTGTGTCTGATACTGAGGTTTGAATCAAAGGGTGTGCTCAATTGTCTATGCCTCCAGTCTCTTGGGCTTTTCTGTCCGAGCTGGCTTCAAACCATGAACCTCTAGATCTCAGCCTCTTAAGAATGAGGGTGACAGGTGTGAACCACTGGTGCCCAACTTACCTACAGAACTGAAGTGAACATCTAGAGTGTATCATTAATTTCAATAGTTAAAAAGGGAGGCATTTCTTTTTCTTTGTAATTTCAAAGCTTCTTTTTAAAAATTTTTAGAAATTGCACTTATAAGGAAGATGACAAAGTTTCCAGAATAAAATTGAGAAAAACAGACTAAATTTTCACTAGGGAAAAGAACACCCAACACTCTAAGTGTTCACCTGTGCCCTGTGTCAACCTTCTGCCTTTTGAATTCCAATCTCAGGAAAGAGAAGGCATGAGGTCTTTCATGTGTAAGGTTTTAAGGACTAAAGAAATAGTAGTTCTCTCCCTTTTGTTTTTCTGGAAGCTATCTTTTGCTCTAACACAATGCTCCTTCGTGAGTTGTGACATCTTAATGGTTAGTTCTCAATTTACCATAATCAATTTTAGGGTGATGAGATGGAAGGAAGCAAATGTAAAAGGAGAGAAAGTTGAGATCACAGGGACACTCAAAAGTGGCCAGCATAGGAAGAATACATTTTCATATGGAAGAATGGAATCTTTTTCTTAAAAAGAGCTCTGTTTGAGTACTCACCAGAAAATCTTGTTCCCTCAAGCAACAACCTTTTCTAAAGCAATATCTAACTGGATAATCATTATGTATGAGAGACTCAGAAAAACCTAGTTAAGTCACTCCTGAATTCCAGTTCACTGAACCTATGAGATAACATGAATTTGTTTCTAACTCACTAAACTTGAGGGACATTTGTTATGCAGCTATAGATAACTAACACATGTTTAAAAGATTGTATTCTCTGGCATTGTCAATCTTAGACTATTCTAAAAGATCAATCCTAAAACAACGGAATGGCAATTCCTCCATGGGTCTTCTGGATTATTCTCTCCTTTTTTTTTTTTTGAAAGATTATGTAACACTATTTAAAACAAATGATGTCTTTCTCATGAGGTTTTCTGAAAAAGGAGGTAACAGTTGTTCCAAGGTTTTTCTTTCCATAACCATCTGGTGAGAGGCTGAAATCACTCTGGTTATGATGAAACCAATTGCATCTCAATGTATCCTTAGAATAGTGTCCCCCAAACTGTCTTATAGGAAATGTATCCAGAATGATATTAACTGATAGTCTACAAAAATTAGGTGTGGGAGTGTGGAGCTAGGTAAGATTGAGATTCAAGTGAACATATAACACATTAAGGACTATGGAGAAATCTTTCTGCCAAGAGATCTGGTTAACTTTTGTTTAACCCTGAATTTCCCAAATGATGATTACAGATTGCCTCCATATGCTCAGATTGCCCCCAAACAAAAATACTTACGAGCATTAAATGGAGCACAAATATTCTGCAATATATAAACACATGCATGTTGGTAAGAAGGGGTTCAATATGATATACACTGAATGGAATATATTCGCATAAATGATTAAAATAACACAAAATACCATACCCAAAATAACACAGCCATCCCGCGATGATACAGTCACATCCATTATCTGAGTAATTCAATGTGTCTAAGTTTAGACTCAAAGTTTAAGTAAAAAATGGTGTAAGTCAAGAACTACCAACATTCAATTGTAGCAAAACAGAAGCCGTGCACATTATTTCAACCTCCAAAAATACAAACTTTCTGCAAGTTTCTTCTTTGCTGTTACACAATAACATCTTGCCTTATCTTCTTAAGAGGCTTAAATGTTCACTCTAAAATGTTGGTTGTAAAGAAAAAACTTCCTGCAGATATTTCTGTAACACTGGTCTTTGATATATAAGGCTATGAATTCAAATATCTATGCCAAATCAAAAGTCACGTCACTCATCTGTGACTTAGCCAGTTGCCACCGCCTCTCCCTGGTATCACCTCAGACACTAGGAAGTCCTTGTTTCCATCAAGTGTGGCCCCAAAGTCAAGCAAGTAAAGCTTCGTTCTCCTTGAGTGGGTAGAAAGATCACTTACAATTTGCTCTAACCTGACAAAGTCTTATAGGGTAACTGGCTCTTCCCTAGAGCTGGACCAAATCTGACACGCCTAGAATAAAAAGATCTTTCAGTGCAAGAGCCTCTAACCTCACTTGAGCATTACCACATTGAAGGGATTGTCTGACTGTTCAATACTTGAAGGCTTCAGTGGCAATGTGACTTATGGACACAAATAAACACACAAGTAATCCCACTTACTCCTCCATACCAACGGCTCTCGCTTTTATTCCTGCTTCTTGTACCACATCCAGCATGTAAGAGAGGAGGATGGCTTCATAACTCTGGCCCAAGTGAGGACACAGTGCTTTTCCCTAGTTCCCTTAGTACAAATGAGACATGCTATCATTTAGGTTATTTGGTATCTGACGAAATTCCCAAAAGAAAATCGTGAAATAATTATGGAATATTCCATACGTGGTCAAGCATCAAGAGAAACTACGGTTGGCCCTGCTGGCTGCCAAATCTGCTTGGCTTCTTTCCTAGTTTGTTCTCTGTTGATGCCTCCCTCATAAGCCTGCACTGACAGAAAGCTTACCGTCTGGGTCCACGGCAAAACAGCTAGCCTCTGCTGCCCATACCCATCGCTTCCCACCTTGCCAAGCTCCAGTTTTCCTTTGATAGAAGAAATCCTCGTCTCACTTTCCTAATTTTCCTAACATTTCCAACTAGTCAGTAATTCCATAAAGAGTATTGCTTAGCCCAGGAATATCTGAGTTTACGAACATCGGAAGCCTTCTTCTTCATTTAAGGCCAGTGCAAGGACACAGCTACTAGAACCCACCACTACTAGTACAGAGGCAACGGAGGAGGCAGATGGTCTCAGAAACCAGACAGGGTCTATTGGGTGGAGGAGCTGCACTAAACCTGAGAAGACCTAGGTTTCTTTAGCCTGTTATACATAAACTGCTCAAGGGCTTCTCCTCGGGTCTCAGGAGGAATGTATGGCTACAGTCCCCTACTGGGAACCATATACATTACCTGCTGGCTTACACAATACGTTTCCTAGTGTCTGATGTGTGAGGCTCACTACAAGTTTAGCCCTGGTGAGCAGCTGTCAGCACAAGCGGCAGAGCGACCTAAAGAAAACAGGACTGCCATTGAAAGCTACAGAAACCCGTGGTTCTGTCCATTACGAGCAATAATCCGTAAGCAAGGAGGCAGTCATTCCAGACACTCACCCACACACCTTTGGAGCCAGATGCCGCTTTGCCTGTGGGAGTTATGGTTCTGGAGGAACACATTCTGTATAAAGACCTGAATTACCAGGGAGTAGGCAAGGTGGGTGAGTAGGAAGAGGGCAGCAGAACTTGGAAAAGAAAGAGTACTTTTACAGCATTTCCAAGAAGCTTTAGTAATGATTTTTAGGAAGAGAAATGTGGATTGTACTACATTTTAAAATGGAGATTTGTCCCATTAGTTCCTAGCCTTTCCCACGCTGCATAGCCTTCAGAGAAGCCAGGCCCTGTTCATGGCCATGCAGGGCAAAGGTAGCGTCAGGAAGCAGGGAGAGAGGACTCTTCTGAACACAGAAGCTGGGTACTGAATGTACGTGAAGAGGACCTTAAGCTACCTCCCAGAAATCTCTGTATCCCAGACAGGCTTGGGCTTTACAGAGAGCACCAAGGAGCCAGAAGAGCCAGGAGCATAGTGACCAGCAGAAATCAAGACCTGAGGACCAGAGGAGAGAATGGATTTCTAGTAGAAAAAGATCCGGTAGGACACCAGGACAACTGCAGTCCTACACAGTATCAGGTAGAAGAAATGAATATATTTATGTCTTACTATTCAGTCGTAACTCCAGGGGGAGATACACGCATAATAAAATAGAATAGGATAGATAATAAAATAGAACCCAAAGGAATATAGGGTCCCTAATTTCGTTGAACTATTTTTTTTGGTGTTTTTTTTTTCTCCCAGTCCTGGGGCTTGAACTCAGGGCCTGAGCACTGTCCCTGGCTTCCTTTTGCTCAAGGTTAGCACTCTGCTTCTTGAGCCACAGCGTCACTTCCGGCTTTTTCTGTGTATGTGGTGCTGAGGAATCGAACCCAGGGCTAGGCAAGCCTTCTACCTTCTACCACTAAGCCACATTCCCAGCCCTTTGAATTGTTTGAAGGGTGCTTTTCTTGGTTTCTATGCACCCCGTTCAAGTGCTGCTCTCCCTTTGCCCTGACCTACAGGGCCTTCTGGGTCAGCTGCATCTTCCCATCCACATGTTTTCATGGGGTCAATGACCCAGTGGTTTAGGGTTCTAAAGGCCTTGTCACCTGTTTCTAACTTTCTGACCTGATTTTGACATCTTGGAGTTCTGAAACGTTTCTTGTATTAATTTTGTGTGCATTTCTGGCAGACTGGGCTTGCTTTCAAATACCAAGCTCGGTGTCTATCTGTGCCTCTACCTTTGCATTCCATTCTGGCTCAGCTTCTCTTCAGTTTCCCCTGGCCCAGTGTCCATCCGACTCTTCTTGGGTTCCCAGTGACCTTGGCTCTGGCCATCTTCAGCGGGGCAATGACCACTGCAGTCCTCACTGAGCTCTTCCCTTTTTGCTCACAGCTCTTTTCTGGAGTACACAGCCCTCCGTAATCTGATCCTTGCTCTTCTCGCTCAATTCTTCTGTCACTCTTCAGTAAGATTATCACATAGGGCACCAAACTACAAGATCTATTGTATGAACATTTGTAAGCCAAAACTATCTATATCACCACTATGAATTTATTATCAGTAACTATATCCTATTTTTATTTTGTTTCATGATATATTATTCTACTAGCCTCAATTTTTCCTGGTCCTGGGGCTTGAACACAGGCCCTGGAAGCTAACCCCTGCGCTTCTTTTGCTTAAGGATAGCACTCTACCACTTGAGCCGTAGCTGTATTACCAGGGTTTTTGTTTTGTTTTGTTTTGTTTTGGTGGTTTATTGGAGACAAGAGTCTCACAGACTTTCCTGGGCTGGCTTTGAACCATGATCCTCAGATCTTCACCCCCTGAGTACCTAGGATTAAAGACATGAGCACCAGTGCCCATGTAACCTCAAGTTTTAAAATGAAACACTGCATGGAGACAAACGATTTGAATTTAAATTCAAGGCTCACTATCTCCTTGAGAACAAACAGTGTGGTATAATCACTGTGAGCTAATCACATGAACCCCATAGGCAGAGGGCCTACTTGTTTGACTCTTAATTCTGTCACTTATTATATGCAGAATCTCTAGAGTCAATTACCTAACCTAGGCTTCAATTTTCTCATGCACAAATTGAGAGTGATACTGTTTCTTATCTCAAAGGGCCACTGTAATATTTAAATATTTTCATATCTATTAAGTGCTTGGAACAGAACTCAAGTATTTAAAAACCTCCAGTGAACACTAGCTACTCTTATGACTATCAGTGGATGGCTTAGGCTATAGCAGGTTTCAGTTCAGAGATCACCCATGGACTCTAACAATACTCACAAAACCTTTGGGCAAAGCAATTAAGATAGACGATGAGGCTTCTGTGCTGAATATAAAGAGAACGTCACACAATCACTGACAAGAGAAGAGTGTGGCCCTGCTATTATGCCTTGTAATAGCTAGAAAAGCATTCTGTCACAAAGAAGCTTCTAATTTTATTATTTTTCTCATAATCTGTCTGGAATAGACACATTTATTCTGCTTAATATTGCTTACAATTACCCTGTACTTTGCTCTTGGTCTATCTTTCCCACCTTCTTCTCACAACTACATTGATTCTTGAAGAAGAATCAAAGGAATACTCTCTAGCATGCCAGCTATATTTCTTGCCAATACTAATTATTCTCATGGCAAACACTGACAGATTAGGTAGGCTTTAGGAGAAGGATTCTACTCCTATCCTCTTTGGAATGATGAGGTAGGAAAAAAAAAAAAAAAGAAAAAGCTATCAAAGTCAAAATATCCATTATGCCAGCTTCCTTATAAGGTATTTTAGTGCAATCGGCGTTTCCCAGAGATGATACAATGTGGAAAATCCTCATTATTTGTGGATTTCATATTCATAAATTCGCCTACTTGCTGTAATTTATTCATCGCCTCTATATCAGTATCTACAGAGCTTTTATGGTTGTTATTTGGAATGCATTGAAATGCTAGATAAATAAACACACAGTTGTTTCACATGTAAGTTCTCAGCAGAGGTCACCTGAACAGGTGACAATCTCTCTCCTGTTTCGACTTGAGTACTGTAAGCATGGGTCACGAAGGGCCACACAGCTTACCTCTTCTTCTTGGTAATCTTTCTATTTAAAATGGCTCTCAGCAGTAAGGCTGAAATGCTATTTAATGTTTCTGAGCCCAAGAGAACTATGTTGCCCCTAACAGAGCAAATATGTGTTAGATAGCACTTTATTCAGGCATGAGTTTTAGTGCTCTTAGACAAGAGTTCAAAGTTAATTAACAACAATGCATATTAAATAAGATGTCTTTAAACAGAAACACAAGAAAGAAGATTGTATTTGTGTGTGCGCGTGCGTGTGTGTGTGTTAGTCTCAGTTGATGAAAATAGTATGGCCAGAGGCTTGGAGATACCTTGTGTTTCTCTGAAGAAGAATGGTTTAGAAATTTTATAGGGCATAATTACAGCAGACATGAAGAATCAAATCCAATTCAAAGAATTCTCCTTGCACAGTACAGTGGGTTTTCAAAACAAAACTCCTCCAAAGTTAATGTTCTTGTTATGTAAATTGAAACATTGATTTCAGGTTTCCACCTTTTTCTAGTAAACAAAGACGCCTTATGCACCCTATCTGAAAAAAAGACTGAGAAGTGCCACAAGTACGAGCTAGTGTAAGGAGAGATGGAAACGACCAACTGAAGCTGAAACAATGTTCAAGACGAAGTTCCGTCCCCGTCCACCTCCTGGTCATCTGGGCGTGTTTGAAGTGTCATCCTCCTCTGCGCCTTCTCCTGCCAGGGGCTTGACCTCTTCTCTCTTCATCACAGGGTTTGCAGATGCCAGGTTACACTGGCCAGGAGATGAAAGCTTCTGTTTATCTGTCTCCTGTGTTCCATGAAGAAGTGATTCAACCAACACATAGCCTCCTTTCCTACCTACGGCAGAAACTTTGGCTAAAGCAGGCATGGTTTTCCCCATCACATGACACCTGTCTACCTGGTCCCCGGCAGCCAATCACTGAGGCGGGCCCTGGCTCTGAAGACAGAGGGGACAGGAAGTCTACTGCGGAAAAGATTGGAGCATGTAAATCTACCTTCACTCGTGAAACCTAATGGAAGTTCAGGCATACCGAAGACTATCCCCACTCCAACTCCAACCACAAGTGCCCTTGGCACAACTCTCCGGCTCAATCATTTAGGGGAAGAGCTCAGCTTCACCATTACAGTTATGGTTGTAGGATATTACAGCCAAAATATGTGAATTAAATGCCAGGCAAGGGAAGAGACACATAGGACAGTGTGAGCTCTCCCGGTATGTGTGTGTAACACACACCTTCTCCTCTGTTTTCCATGGAAGCTTCAGGAAGACTCACAATGTGCAGTCACATCTTATGGAATAAGTTCCTCAGGGCAGGGATGTGGCGGTGGATGGTTGGGTGGGTGGGGGATGAGATAAACCAATTCCTACTAGAATACTGCTTCTGAGAGAAATCACAGAATGGCTATGGCCTGTTACAAGCAGAGATACAAACCAACACAAGGACATCAGGCTTCGTTTTTGAAGTGATTGGAAATGAGTATCCCATACTAAAGATCATCTAGGAAATTATCATTCGTAGCTCCTGTTACCTCGTTATAATCTGGAGTGAAAACCCAGCAGCTTGCTTGTTTGCATTCGTTAGCTAGGGATGCCACACCATACTACCAAATTGTATAGCTTAAACAATAGACCTTAATTTCTCCCATTTCGGTAGGCTGGAAATCCATGATCAAGGTATCAGTGGTGTTGAACCGTTGGCTTGTAAATGCCACTCTTCCACTGTGGCATTCTTCCTCTTCTTCTTCATATAATATTATCTCTGTGCATGTCTGTACCTAGACTGTTCTCTTTTGTTCTTTTTGGCGATATGAAAATTGAACTGCGGGCTCCACTTATTAAGCAGGTGCTCTATTGCTGAGCCGTGCCTCCAGCCCTTGATTTTGCTATGCTAATTTTCTGAGACAGGATCTGTCTGTTCGCATTGGCCATGGTAGGCAGTGATTCCCTTATGCTTCGTACTACAGCTGAGATTATGGGCACATACCATCAAACCAAGCAAGTCTGAGTCACAAACTTTTGGACTGGGCTAGTAGCCTCTAACCACAATGCTCCTGTTCTAATCCTTCTTAGCTAGGATTACAGATGTGAACCACTGCTTTGCAATCCCTGCTTATAACAAGCATATCAGTCATATTGGATTGGAGTCTACTCTAACTGTATTGTTTCAGCTTGATCACTGTTTGAGGCTCTATCTCCAGATATATTCACATAACATAAGTCTAGGGAATATAACTTTAACATAGGAATCTGAGGCTAGTGTTAGTATTTGAGATAGGGTATCTGGAAATGGAGTGGATAGCTAAAAACTTCAGTGTTCCCTGGCCCAGAGGATAACATACATGGACTAAAGTAATTCAAGATGTTGACCTAGCAGAACCTGACCACAGGCATAGAAACCTTTAAGTTCTGTTGTTCTTTACATAGATTGCATGTGTGCTCTCTGTCTATGTCAACACAGTAACATATTCATTAGTACTCAGTCTGCATTTCTACCACCACATGAGATGATTTTTTAAATTTAATTTCATTGTTATTGTAGAGGTGATATACAGAGGTGTTACTGTTACATGAGTCAGGTGATGAGTTCAATTCTTTCTGAACGTGTCACCCCTTCCTTGTTCTCTCTCAGCTTTTCCTTCCCACCACCGCCCACAAGATGAACAGCTCATTCCCCACACAGTGACTCATGCAATACAACTGTGTCTAGCGAAATACCATTAGTATAGTTGCTCAACCTTTCTTCCACCTTTTCTGTGCCCCTTTACCCTCCCAAATATAAACAAGCAAACAAGACAAAAGGAAAACAAACAAACAAAAGAGCCCAGCAATGAAAAACATCTCGTTTCCCTTTCTTGGAGTTCATTTCATAAAATATTCTTTCATATGATCATATGTACATAGCTATTGAGCAGGAAATGACTCTTGAACATCTATTCCAACATTTTGTAGGAGACCAAAAATGACTTTGGTTTGGTTTTGCCTTTCTGGTAAAAGTATGTGTCTCAAGGGTCACTTCTAGGCATTATTGTCATTAAACAGTTATATTAGCCTCATAAAAGACATTTTCTCTATTCTTTTATGATAAGTATCTTAGGAAAAATTGGCAGAGTGTAATAGCTGTTTGTTAATGAAATTTCAATTCCAGTGCTTGCCATAAAATGTTTAATACCCTTTAATATTTTTTTATTGAGAATGACATCGAGTAACACTATACTCAAATGATTCATGTTTGCCTCAAGTATGAGTATTCTGAGTTTTCTCACATTAAAAAGTCACAGTAGATTTGCCTTCCCATCTGATAAGTGAGAGTCATGGTCACATGTGATAAAGCCACTGATTCCGTCCCTGGTAAGACTGGAAAACTGTTCTAAAATCAGCTCCGCTGCGTTTCCCAATGCCTGTGAGCATCATCGGACATCTGCAACTCTGCAGGTGGCTTCGGGTGGCTGCGAAGGAAGTCTGCTCTCAAATAACACCCATAAGTATGATTAAGACTGAGTAGCAGAGACAGAGTACAAAACATTTGCAAAAAGAAACCTAAAATGATACAGTGGTTGATATTGTTTTTCAAAGACTTTAGATATACTACTTTTTAAAAGACTATCAGTTTAATAAAGTAAAGAAGCCTTGGCTTGAGGCTTCTGAGCACTAGATGTCCTCCCCTAACAATACATTATTATCATTGCCCACCTACTTAAGAGACTGTACAGAGAGGAAATTAAGCAGGTGTGTTTGGAATGCCTGAGGTCAGAGCCCTTGTCTACCTCTTAGGAGCAGCCAACAGTAAGCAAATGGCCGGTCAGTTTCCTAAACTGCAGCTCCACACTGACTTGGTGCTTACTCATCTTGGAGCTCGGAGGCTGTGGTGAAACCGAGTCCGTCAAAGCACCCTGCCCCTGGTACCAGGCAGCCCTCAATCGATGTCCTTTCCTCTTCTCTCCGTTGCCCCCTGTACATAGCTGGCTCTCACATATGCTCGCGCTCTCCTCCTCTCCATGTTCAGCTTTCTAGGCAGCGTTGACGATTGGCTCTCCTCTTAACACTTGTACTCTGTCCCTTGATGAATTCCATATGGTATTAAGATGGCTGCCTATTGTTACTCACTATTCATAATAGCTAACTCTTTAAGCATGGATTATGCCCCAGTTGTGACTCTTTTTGTGAAACATACCCTTAGAAAGCATGTTCACCCCAGAACTCTCCTGGGGACATAGCGCTCTGATGTTCCTTGCTTCTTCTGGCTTGTTCTTGAATGCTGGGCTTCCTCGACATTCTCTGCACTCCTGGGTGGGAAAGAGTCCATGTCCTTACCCACCCACTAAAGGCTGAATATGCTCAAACTCGAACCTCCAGCTTGAAATTCTGCCCTGAGCTCCTGAACCCAGTACTGCAGGGGGACGGTGGGCTTCCAATTGCGCCACAAAGCCAGCATCAGCAAACCCAAGTCCCTCTTCCCACGGCATCTCCTCTTGTATTCATGTCTGGGAAACAGTATCCCATCTCCTCGCCAATGTGCTAAGTGCTGGGGCTGCAGAAGCAACCTGAGCAGGGGTCCTGTCCTTCCGGAGCTCGAGGTCTAACTGGAAGATACACAAAGGAGAAGCACGCGTACGCCATGTTTAGCTTCCCGCGTTGTGAATTCTTTCCTTACACTAGTCCTACTCGAGCTTTACAAAGTTCAGTAACTGTCAGATTTTGTTACACATATTTTCAGCAACTTGGGGTTTGTTTTTTTTTTTGGCATTCAAGAAAATTATGATGAAGTCTAATGAGCTTTGCTTTCATGAGCTTGATACCACATCACTTTACACATTTTTCTTTTGTCAAGAGAGCTGATGAATATTCAGTGTTGCCACGTAGTTTTTATATTTGTTTATGCTGCATTTTATTCTCCCTAGGATTTATTGTGATGTTGGTGATGTTCTATGTGTCTGAAGGTTTCCAGACATTTTCTTGGATGACACTTTCATGCATAGTGTTTGAGACCACTGACTGTCCTTTCTTAAGATTAAAGTCTCTCTTGGCGGCACTATGATCTCTGGGTTTCTTCTTTAGATACCTCTTTCCTATTTTCTCACTCCTCTTTCTCCTTCCTTTAATTTCTTTACCATGCCTAAAACTTTGGATTTCTGACCTTATCTTGATAACATTCCTTGACAAAATTCTTCCCTACCACATCAAAGATTACTTTGATTTAAAGATGATCTTAAGATGGAGGTTTGCAGCAATGATGTCTGTATTCTAAATCTGCTTCTCCAAGCCTCCACTTACATTCAGAAACAGAACTCAACTTAGAATCTATTGCCTTCAATCAGCTCACCTCTCTCCACCTTCTAGCTATTGATGATTTTTGTTCCATTAGTTGTTTCTGTGTTTCAGACATCAAAAACATTTGCCTTTATTCTTCATATTCCATTAGTTAATGATTTCTTTCCTAAACTTTTTATCTTTGCTTTTTGTGCCAGACCCGGGCTCTGAACTCAGGGCCTTGGCGCTGTCCCTGAGCTTCTTCTTGTGTTCAAAGCTCTACCACTTGAGCCACGGTCCACATTGCAGGCACGAGCCTCCGCCTCCCATCACTTTTTATCCTTTTAAGATGAGGTGTTGCTGCGTTGCCCTGGATGCTTCCAAACTTCTGCCTCAGCCTCCAAAATAGCTGGGAGTAGTATGAGTTTATCGGACAACTTAGTTTTATTTTATTGGTTGTTTTGGATTTTCTCTCTCTCTCTCTCTCTCTCTCTCTCTCTCTCTCTCTCTCTCTCTCTCTCTCTCTCTCTCTCTCTCTCTCTCTCTCTAGCCTGGGTTGGATTCAAACTTGTATTACAGATGGTGAACTTTTCTGCCAAGGCTGGCCTTGAACCTTGATCCTCCAACTCTCCGTGTCCTGAGTAGGTAGGAAGGATTAAAGGCATAGCCACCATCATGAAACACTGATTTCATTATTATTATTATTATTATTATTATTATTATTATTATTATTATATGCTCGTTATCTTTAAATAGTTGTACGAAGGAGTTGCCATTCCACACAACAGTTTATGAGCACAATGCATCTTGATTAATGCCATGCCTTGCTTCATTCTCCCCCATCCCTCTTCGCCCAACCCCTCCCCTTCCATTTTCTTCATTTCATAGGCTGTGCATTGAATCTTCTGACTGCTTCCTCTCTTTACTCTTCTCCCCTCCTCTCTTTTATCTCCCCTCATACAGACCTGGGACGCAGCTCAATGGCAAAATGCTTGCCTAACAAGTGCAACATCCTGGGTTTCGTGCCCAGTACCAAAATGTAAAGAAAAGACAAAAAAAAATGAAAGAAAGTAAAAATGCTTAAAAAAACAACAACCACCAAGTACCACTGTCTTGAATTCATAAAATGAATTCATGAGTTTGTTTTTCTAAGAAATGATGCCATTTGAATTCTCCGCGGTTTCTTATTCAAGACTTGAAGAAGGAGAGAGAAGCAAGGATGGGAAGGAAATGAAAAACAGAAGAACAAAGAAGGTGTGGGGGGAAGGGAAGAGTATTTTTGCTGTAAGCGACAGACTCCGTTCTCAAAATAACTACAAAACTGGAACCCCTGACACCTCTAAGGAGGGATGTGAAAGCGGCACGGGCTTCAGCGGAGCTGGCGTCTCCTCAGGACAGCACGCCTCTGTTCCACAGTGCTGTTGGCCTCGTGATGGGCAGCATCCTCGTCAGGGTTTCCCAGAAGATGGGAAGGATGGCCACTGGTTTAGGAAGCCTATTTAAATAACATCTGTAAATTTCTTGAATTAACTCTGATTACTTCACCTTCAATCTTGTGCTCAACTCTGAGACGGTCACTGTGGCCAAAGATAATTGTTCCATGAAGGAGATGTGGGAAGCCTTCAAGCCTGGGGCATAGAGGAAATAACCTGAGCCCCACCTGGAAGCGCTGACCGAGGGAGGAAAGGAGACTCTCCAAAGAGACTCTGCTATCACAACACCCATGCATGTGTGCATAAGAAAGGCTAACCTTGAACAAGCTAGTGAGCAGGACAACCTGTTAATCTGGAATTTTCAATTGTGCTGGTCATCCATTAGTGAAATCTTAACAAGTTAATTGCATTTCTACCTTAGTTTATGTCTCAAAAAAAAAAAAAAAGTGAGCATAGAATTTGTCACCAGCTGCTCCCTGAAACAGATCCTGAAATGAAACCTAATGAAGAACTACTGCCAAGATGGCAAACGGCCCTCAACTGAAGCTCCTCAGTGCTCTGTTATGCATGTGGAGAGCTTTTGGGTTTCGGGCATTTTCATGTTCCATCTTATTTGAATTGAAGAACACAAAATGCAAAAGTTTTTCATTTTGTCCATGATGCATTTGTCCCTCAAGCCACAGTACAAGATAGTCTTTTGGAAGCTCCTTCTCAGTGGTCATCTGGCATTGGCTATTTTCCCTCCCTGCTCCCATTCTTCTTTAGTGAAGTCACTATGAACACAAGTGAACTCCCACAGGAGGGAGTCCTGAGCCAAAAAGGGTTGCAGTTCCTCTCTCCTGCACTTCCCTTCAGAGTACAGGTCCCCTCACCTCAAGGGCAGCTACCTCCCCCCCCAGATTACCTCTGCTCTGGAAGAGCAGCAGAAACAAAAAAACAAATCAATCCAACAGTTAAGAAGCAAGCAATTATTTCAATAAATGAGAAAAATAAGAATATGTCAGTCTCTTCATTACTATTCCATTTTTTCTATAATATAATTTAGCTAATGGGCTTAACTTTTCTGGGGCAATGGCTTTATATGTTTCCAACTAGAATAACTTTGACATTTTATAAGCATAAAATCAAAGATAACACTCATGGCGACAGCCAGCCCTCCACAGTACAATATCTCATAACTGTCTGCACACAGAAGTTGCTTTGATGTTTTTCTTAAAATTAATTAAACCATTGTCTTTAGACATCCAAACTATCACACTTGCTAGCAAAAAAAAAAAAAAAAAAAAAAAAAAGCCTCTCCGGTTCATTTTTCACTAATTCAGATTCTGTGCTCTTTTAATTAAGAACTGAAATTAATTGTCTTCGTACTATTAATAGGAAATATAAAATGGTAAGTGATGATTAGTCATCAGTTACATTCTAGAGGGATATTCATTGACTTTGAAAAATATGTTTTCAGTCTATCCCTTTAATATGAAGGATATGATGTAATTAAAATATGTGTTGAGTGCTGACTACAGGAGCCATGGTAACTGCTTTACACTATCTGGTTAAGTCTTCAGAACAGATCCATGAGATAGTGAATCTTCTCCGCACAGGTAGAAAAACAATATCGGATAGAAACCAACCAGGCTTAGGTAGGTTGGACTACTTGAAAACGTTATGGTGTTTTTGTGAATGCCAGCACCGGGGCTTGAACTCAGGACCTCTCACGCTTGCTCACTCAGAGATGGCACTCTACAACTTGAATCGGTTCCAGGTTTTCACTGGTTACTTGGAAACACGAGTGTCACCGACTTGCCTGCCTGGCCCGGCTCTGTACCTCAATTTTTCAGACTTCAGCTTTCTGAAGAGTTAAGGTTATGGACACAAGCCATGGGCACCTGGCTAACATTATGCTTTTAATCACCATGATACTGTATTCTTCCTCCTCCAGGAAGTGGCCACTTGACACTATTAAGAATGCCGCATTGATTTGGAAATTTCAAATTATTTTACACATTTCTTAAAGGAAGGACATCTTCTCAGGCGATATTTTGATAGCATATTTTAGTCATCATGCACATTTTTGAAAGTATTTAAATGCATTATTTCTTGATTTCTCACAAGCATTCTATCTTTTTAAAAATATTTACTTACTTATTGTCAAAGTGATGTACAGAGGGGTTACAGCTTCATATGTAAGGCAGTGAGTACATTTATTGTTCAACTTGTTACCTCCTCCCTCATTTCCCTTCATCTCTCCTCCCCTTTTCCCCCCTCCCCCCCATGAGTTGTTCAGTTGGTTTACACCAAATGGTTTTGCAAGTATTGCTTTTGGAGTCATTTGTCTTTTTATCCTTTCTCTCTCGATTTCGATATTCCCTTTCACTCCCCTAGTTCTCATACCTGTATATACAGTATCCAGGGTACTCAGATGAGATACAGTGATAGCGGGGGTACAACCAGAGGAATAGAATACAAGAGAAACAAAAAAAAAAAGCTACGGTTTCACGTGGCATGTTGAAATAATTACAACAATGATATACCACTTGTTTCCATAACATGGAGTTCGTGTCACTTAGCATCATCTTATGCGTTCATAAGGGCATAGCTATTGGGCTCTTGTGATCCTTTGCTGTGACTAGCCTAAACCTGTGCTAATCATTCCCTATGAGGGAGACCATATAGTCCATGTTTCTTTGGGTCTGGCTCACTTCATTTAGCATGATTTGTTTCCAAGTCCTTCCATTTCCTTACGAATGGGGCAGTGTCATTCTTTCTGATAGAGGCATAGATTTCCATTGTGTATATGTACTACATTTTCCTGATCCATTTGTCTACTGAGGGGCATCTGGGTTGGTTGCATATTTTAGCTATGACAAATTGTGCTGCGATGAACATTGTTGTGCTGGTGGCTTTAGTGTGTTCTTGTTTGTGGTCTTTTGGGTAGATGCCCAAAAGTGGGGCTGCTGGGTCATAGGGGAGCTCTATGTTTAGCCTTCTGAGGAATCTCCATACTGCTTGCCAGAGTGGCTGAACCAGTTTACATTCCCACCAGCAACGAAGTAGGGTTCCCTTTTGGCCACATCCCCTCCAACATTTATTATTGTTAGTTTTCCTGATAATGGACATTCTTACTGGGGTGAGATGGAATCTCAATGTTGTTTTGATTTGCATTTCTTTTATGGCCAGTGATGTAGAGCACTTTTTCATATGTCTCTTGGCCATTCTCATTTCCTCATCAGAGAAGTCTCTTTTTAGGTTTTTAGCCCACTTGTTGTGGGGGCAGTTGTTTCTTTGAGGATTTGTTTTGGAGGAATTTCATTTTTTGACTTCTGCATATATTTTAGATATGAGGCCTTTGTCTGTTGTATGGCTGGTGAAGATCTTCTCCCAATCTGTGGGCTTTCTGTTTATGTTGCAAACTATGCCCTTTGCCCTGCAGAAGCTCTGCAGTTTGATGCAGTCCCATTTGTCTAACCTTTCTTTGATTTGTGTTTCTGGGCCTTTCTTAAGGAATTTTCGTCCTGTGCCGAGTAGCCCAAGTGTTTCTCCTATTTCTTCTTGTAGTGTTTTCAGGGTATCTGATTTTATTTCGAGGTCTTTAATCCATTTGGAATTGATTTTGGTGCAGGGTGATATATAAGGATCTAGCTTTAGTTTGTTGCATGTGTTGAACCAGTTTTGCCAGCACCATTTGTTAGAGGCTACCTTTCTTCCATCCTATTTTTTTTAGCTCCTTTATCAGAGATTAAGTACCCATAGTTCTGAGGGTTCATTTCTGGGTCTTCAATTCTGTTCCATTGGTCCTTAGGTCTGTTCCGGTGTCAATACCAAGCTGTTTTTATTACTATAGCTTTGTAATACAGCTTGAAGTTTGGTGTTGTAATTCCTCCAGCACTATTCTTTCTTTCTCTCTCTCTCTCTCTCTTTCTTTCTTTCCTCCTTCCTTCCTTCCTTTCGCTCTCTCTCTCCCTTCCTTCCTTCCTTCCTTCCTTCCTTCCTTCCTTCCTTCCTTCCTTCCTTCCTTCCTTCCTCCCTTCCTTCCTTCTTTCCTTTCTTTCTTCCTTTTTTTGCCAGTCCTGGGACTTGAACTCAGGGCCTGAGCTCTGTCCTTGGCTTCTTTTTGCTCAAGGCTAGCACTCTGCCATGTGAGCCATAGCACTGCTTCTGGCCTTTCCTATATATGTGGTGCTGAAGAATTGAACTCAGGGCTTCATGTACACAAGGCAAGCACTCTACCACTAGGTCATATTCCCAGCCCCCAGCACTATTCTTTCTACTTAGGATTGTTTTTGCTATTCAGGGTCTTTTATTGTTTCATATGAATTTCTGGATAAGCATTCTGTCTTATGAGTAGCTGAGACTTAAGGACATCTCTCCTGCTTACTCTTAGTATTTCATATGTTATATTTCAAGCCTGCACTATCATTCATATTACCAATATTTTTTCTTTCTTATATTATTTTTATTAACATGCAACAATAGTACAAGGGAATTTTGTTTTGGTAATCACATAGACATAAATTCTAACACAATACTCTTTTCAGGAGCTATATTAAATTCTTTGAATATCAAAATTATCTTTTGTTAGAAACAGTATTTTCTAAATTTTAAATAATGAAAATAAATTGCACTTGATGAGTCTAGAAATACTTAGTCTCTCACCAAAGACTCATTATAATAATTTGATCTGTGCTGTAATACTATTTCTCTAGTGGGAAGATCAGGTCAATGTGTTCCACATTTTTGGACAACTTTGTATTTTGGATCAGAAATGTATGGCAGTGAACAGCTGTGGAGAACAGTGTGCTGGATAAATGCTGGCCAATTCTCATGAAATAATTTCCAATTGTTTTAGAACAAGAACTAGGCAAACTATGAGCCTCAAGTATTTGTTGCTACTCAACCCTGCCCTTTTAGGGTATGTATGAGAGAGATGCCTGGGTTCTCATTGGTTCTATGTCAACAATCTGTAGGCCAGAATCTATCTTAGACATTTCAATTTTACCAACTTCATCTGTGTCTTAAAGCCAGCAGAGACAAAAACAAGCCTTCTTCCCAGACAGCTGTGCCTAAAGACCAAAGTAAGTTGGTAGTCCAACATGTATCTTCATGGAAAAAATTCCTAAACGCCAAAACAAACCCAATAGTTGTCTCTCCTGTTCCCACAGTCTGTCACCTTTCCCAAGTACGGAACAGCTCACTCTGAGTGGACAGTATGTTCCCAGCTGTGTCTGACTCATACTGTGACTATGCATCCAAATCAGCATCTTTCCAGTGTGGGAAAAATCTGAACTTAATCAATTCCCTATTTAGAAGGCATTTCCAATTTTTCTCATCCTCTCTGGAGAACAAAAAAGACACCTAACTTGGACACTTGATGACCTAAATTCATCCAGCTTTGTAGCCAAGACCAAAACTTGTTGATGAATCTCTTCCTGGGATGCACAAAGAGCAAACGCAAAGAACAACAATCAAACCAAGAGTTTAAATAAGAAAACTAAAGGGATTGTTGAAGGACAAATAACAGGAAAAAAAAAAAGCTTGAAATTCCTTTCTCACCCAGAAATCTCTATAGCAATCTATTCCTATCACAAATAAGAGTGCTTTTGACTAACCAAGGATATTAAAGCATTCTCATTGTACAGCACAAACACTGCCATGTTAATTATGCTATAAATAGATGGACTATGTGGCCATAGCATGCAACACAGCAGGGGAACTCAAGATGATTGTATCTTGTATCAGTGATGGGTCAAAAGCTGCAGTCCATTGCAGAGGGAAAGACATTCAAAATTTAAAACCCTCTAGTTTTTTAGGGTATTAACTATTTGAGACATATAAAAGGATCTAGCCAGCAGTATCAGCATGAATTTTCTTCCCATTTATGGTCTTCCATGAGCTTAGGAAATAAAGCATTAATAGTGCAATTTAAATCTGAAAGTGTGCTATCCTCTCTCTCTCTCTCTCTCTCTCTCTCTCTCTCTCTCTCTCTCTCTCTCATAGGTTAATATTATCTTAAATTTGGTGGGGTTTTCCCCCACAAAATTCTTTATACTTGTACTTTATGTATCACAAAACAATATATGTAATTGATTGCTATATTCTAAAATTATAACTAAATTATATCATCTTGTATGATTCTTCCTACTTTTTGCTTAATATTATATTTGTGATATTTATTCATAATATAGAGAACACTTACTCAGCTAATAATATTAGAAACATTCTTCTGCATTTCTTTTTGTACATATGATAGAATGTTTCTTGAAGGCATGGGTCAACAAACTATACCTGTGGCCCAAATCTAGCTAGCTATCTGTTTTTGTAAGTTTTATTAAGACCTGATCATGTTCATTTTTGCATAACTATTGATGACTACTTTCATACTACCATGAGAGAGTAGAGTGGTTATGATAATAATTAATTAACTAAGGAGTTGAAAATATTTATCTGTTCTTTAAAAGAAAAATAGTTTGCCCGTGGCAGTGGCTCACGCCTGTAATCCTAGCTACTCAGGAGGCTAAGATCTGAGGATCATGGTTCCAAGCCAGCCCAGGCAGGAAAGTCCCCATGTGACTCTTCTCTCCAATTAACCACTCAAACGTTAGAAGTGTAGCTGGGGCTCAAAGTGGTAAAGTGCTAGCCATGAGCAAAAGAGCTCAGGAACAGTGCCCAGTCCCTGAGTTCAAGGCCCATGTCTGGTAAAAAAAAGTTTGTCAAGCCATTCTCTGGGAAATTAGCAGTGACATGGCTGGGTTGAAATCTCTAGAAGCATTTGGTTTTTACCAAACATCAAAATATCTCCAAAATAATGTATTAAATTATGCTCATCTCAATAATGTAAAACATCTCGTCCCATTTGAGATTTCACTGGGTTTTACTGTGTTCATTTGTTTTATGTTTCATTTCAAATGTCCTGGAGTTGCTATCATGTTTCATATCCACGGCGAGGAAATTAATGTTTCATGTTAAAACTACAAATGATAGAGTAAGAGTAAGTTGAACTGTATGTCAAGGCCAGGCTAAGGGGCAAACGTCGATCCTTTCCTATCTGATTCCACTTAGAGTCTCCCCATTCCTCAAACTCCACTGCCCATTCTCTCCCCCAGAAGCCCTTCCAAGCACATCGTGTGTGTGGATCATCTACCTCCGAATCTCGTGGACAAAGTTCATTTACAGTTTTTAATTCACTGCCTGCCACATACAACCTTCTACCTCCTTGCCACACAAATTAGAGTATTAATTGATGTCACAAGCTTTGATGAGGTGGAAAACAGATCAAAACAAGAAGAGAGAATGAGCTGGGAGCTGGTGTCTCGTGCCTGTAATCCCATCTACTCAGGAGGCTGAGAGCTGAGGATTGTGGTTCAAAGCCATCCAGGCAGGAAAGTCCTATCTCCAATAAACTACCCAAAAAGCTGCAAGTGGAACTGTGGCTCAAAGGTAGAGTGCTAGCCTTGATCAAAAGAAGCTCAGGGACACTTCTCAGGCCCTGAGTTCAAGCCCTAAGTCAGGCAACAGAGAGAGAGAGGGAGGGAAGAAGGAGAGACAGAGAGAAAGGGAGGGAGGAAGGAGAGAGAGAGAGAGAAACCTATGTGTTTTAATATAGGACACAGTCTCCACATTATATTCTGCAATGGCATTTCCCTACCGTTTACATAAGGACACCATTCCTATAGAAATGAGGACCAAAAAAAGGTTCCACCTGTGCTTTTGATTTGGTGATGCTCTGTGCCTAGGATTATGTTCTTTGATAAAAGGATATCAGCCTTTTATTCCTCTTTTTCTGGTCAGGCCATATGATACTGTTCTAAGCAGTGAATGTTTACTGACAGGCAAGGTTGTAACGCTCTTTGTCTATACTAAACTTGAATAGGTAAATAAGGCAAGAAGGCTGACAGGCCAGCAAGAGAAGAAAGAGTTCCATGGACAGCAGTTACTGGAACATGCCTAGAACAATGAAATCCCACTTGATACCTCTGTTTCACAGCAAGAGCTGTGGGTCTAATAAATTTAAGGGACAGGGGGAGGACAAAAGAAAAGAAGAGGAAATGAATTAAAGAAAGGAGATTAAAAAAACAACAACAACAGTAGAAGACAAAGTCAGGATAGCCATGAAGAAAAAAGCTAGTTTGTAAAAGTATCTTCAACAGTGAATAATCTCATCCCAGCCCCTGACGAGAATCAGCTGGGTGGTCTTCATTTCGTGGAGCAGCACAGGCCCCAAGCCCTGTGCAGAGGACGCCCCTTCTGGGAGGTGCCCGTGCTTTGGGCCACTCCCTGGCACGCACGCCGTGGTCATCGGGCACCCTGGGTTTTATTCCCTAAGTTTCTTTTGGAATTCTCTGCAAGGGAACAGGCCATAAGTAGGGTTCCCAAAGTATTTCTTTTTTACTGTCAGACTAATTGTCTTCTAAAATGTCCTGGCTGTGACTAGCCTAAACCTGTGCTAATTATTCCTTATGAGGGAGACCATAGAGTCCATGTTTCCTTGGGTCTGGCTCACTTCACTTAGTGTGATTTTATCCAAGCAGAAGATCACAAGAGCCCAATGTCTATGCCCTTAGGAACACATAAGATGATGCTAAGTGACATGAAGTCCATGTTATGGACAGAAGGGTTATATCATTGTTGTAATTATTTTCAACATGCCATGTGAAAGGGCACCTTTTTTCCCCTCTTGTATCCCCTTCCTGTGGTTGTACCCCTGTGCTATCACTGTATCTCATCTGAGTGCCCTGGATACTGTATGTATACCTATATATTCAAACTAGGAAAGGGAAAGGGAATACCAAAATAGAGAGACACAGGATAAAAAGACAAACCACTCCAAAAGCAATACTTGCAAAACCATTTGGTGTAAACCAACTGAACAACTCATGGTGGGGAGGGGAAGAGGAGGATGGGGGGGGATGAGGGAGGAGGTTGAACAAGAGTTGAACAAGGAGTGGAACAAGAAATGTACTCATTGACTTACATATGAAGCTGTAACCCCTCTATACTTCACATTGACAATAAAGGGGAAAAAGAATCCTGGCTTTTCAACTTTATCTGAGCATTCCTTCATTCTCAGGCATCACACGCTCAGAAAATATTTGCTGAGGGTCAACTGAGAGCTTAAGTAATGAAAATAAAAAGGTTAGACAGGCCTCTGTCCTCAAAACCCTCAGACACTTAAGTTTCATCATGAAGCACAAAGAATGAATGAGGACAGGAACTGAGTGTCTAGGGGGTGGGGCAGGACACCGTAAACTCTACCTGTATGGATCAAGGTAAGTTTTTTCAGGAAATGGTTGGTCTGGATTTTGAGGAAAAATGGTGAAGGGGAAAAATGATAGTCTTGGTTGAAAGAACAACACATATAAAGCAATACACATACATGTAGAGCCATGGTGTATTTAGGGAAAACATTTTGAAGGGATCACTCCCAGGTATGACAAATTCCAGCCTCCTGCGTTCAAAGCATCAAGACATTTACTTGGAAAATTAGCAACAGGTACAGAATGGGCTGGGGCAGAAAGAGGTGTACATGAAGAGGTTTCACGAAGAAACTGCGACTGTATTCTCTAGGGCCTCCACACCTCACTATTAATGAAGTTCGCTGAGGTGATAGCACAGCCAGTTTTCAGTTAAGCACTTGGTTACATCTCTTGTAATATTTTTTTGTCAAGATGAGAAAATCTAGGCTCTATGGTGGCACCTTTTCAAGTCGTGTGCTCATCTGCACATAGAAGAAAAACTGTCAACTAGAAGAGAGTTCCATCTTTTATGTCCATATCTAGAGGTAGAGCTGGAACCACCAAGTAAGAAATGTAACTAAGAAGCCAATTTCTGTTTTGAACTAGGAAAAAAAAATTCTAGAGAGTGCCTTGTATTAGTGGGAAATGGTAAGTGCTTCGCTTTTCACTAGTTCTTGGTTTGGTAGAAGTTATTAATGTTATCACCAGATTTAGAGTGGGTGTACTTGGATTTCATGTCTCTTTATGACCCCACAACTGTCAGAGAGTTGTACTTTTTTTTTTTTTGAGGATGGCCATATTCTAAATTTGGTATCATTGAGATGGTTTGTCTTACAAATGATAACTTTCTTTTCTTTTTTTTTTTTTTTTTTGGCCAGTCCTGGGCCTTAAACTCAGGGCCTGAGCACTGTCCCTGGCTTCCGTTTGCTCAAGGCTAGCACTCTGCCACTTGAGCCACAGCGCCACTTCTGGCCGTTTTCTATATATGTGGTGCTGGGGAATCGAACCCAGGGCTTCATGTATAGGAGGCAAGCTCTCTTGTATTCCCAGACCACAAATGATAACTTTATATTTCAAAGTATCCAAGGTTAGATTAGAGGATAGCAGTTACTTTTTAGTTCACAAAAAAACAAAAAATGCATCAAGGAGGTCAAAAGGGGGAAAAAGTAGAAAGAAAAACAGAGTAGACAGCAAGGATACAAAATAAGAAGTAATAAATGTCCAAAATGGAGAGCTCATGTCTGACAGTAGAAATAAATTATATTCTATGAGTCAATTATTCCCTCTTAAGTTTAAATGGTAAAAATATGCTCTGAAAAAAAATTCTAGTTTCATCTATTTTTCTTCCCATTCAACTTAACTTTATAAAGGTTTAAGATAGTATTTAAGACTGGGAGCTATAGTTCTACAACAAAAATGCTTTCTTTTGTTTAATTCAACATTGGTGAGTTTCAAATGCCTTTATAATAATAGCTCTAGCATGTAATTCCTTCCTGTGGTGAGTCTTATCTTTAGGAATCATTGAATACTAATTCTCTAATCTGGGTTTTAAGCCATATGGAAAATTTAAATGCTTTTGTGAACTAAGCAATAACAAAAACATAAGAAGTGATAACTTGCGTGGTGAAGACTTCTTGAACAAGACTTACTGCTTACTGTTTTGTTTGACATGGATTTTTAGATCATGTGTAATTCTAAAACCCGTGCTGGAATCATGAGCCAGAATATCAGTGAGCTGTTAGCTCAAATATTAAAGAAGAAAGAGCTGCTGAATCTGTCATTTAAAGAGAAAGGCTATTTCATTTTTTGTGTTTAATACGGTATTGGCTGTCATCTATACTATTGAGTGTGTTGCTGTGCGTTCCTTCTATTCTTAAACTGTTCAGAGTTCTTATCATGAAAGGATGTTGAATTTTATTGGATTTCTTTGTATCTATGGCAATAATCGTATGACTTTTGTCCTTCATTCTGTTGATATAATGTATTAGGTGAATTAATTTGCATCTATTGAACCATTCTTGCCTCCTTGAGATAAAGCAATTATTCTAAGTGATTCTTTTTAATGTGCTGTTGGATTTAATTTGTTGAAAATTTTCACATATACTATTCTCATCAAGGATGTTGGTCTCTAGGTGTTTGTTTTGTTTTTGGCTATGTCTTAATGCTAGAATCATAAAATAAATTTGGGAAAGCTCCCTCACTTTTGATTTCTTTATAATACATTGAGAAGAACTGGTGCTTTTCTTTACAAGTATGCTAGAAACAACCACTGCTGCTATTTTCTTGGTAGAAAACATTTTATTACTAATTTAATCATTTATTATTGGTCTGTTCAGATTTTCTGTTCTTATGGCTAACTTTTGCAAGATTGTGTGAATCCAATTTTATTCATTTCTAGTTTGCCAAAGGTTGGCATGTTCAGAATCCTGAGATAAGACTTGAATGTCGGCCTTCACCACTTTTACTCAACATTGTTCTGGAAGTCTGAGCCAGAGCAATTAAGAGAAAGAAAAAAAAGGGTATATGTTTCAGGAGAGGAAATTAAATCACACCTCTTTAAAGAAGATCTGATTCTAAATAGAGAAAAACTTACAGATTCTATTAAGATCATTAGAACCTACATTTTAAGATACAAAATCAGCATTAAAATATCAGTAGCATTTTTATGCATGACTGATACACTTTGTTAAAAAGAAATCATGGAAGGCTGGGAATATGGCCTAGTGTCAAGAGTGCTTGTCTTGTATACATGAAGCCCTGGGTTCGATTCCTCAGCACCACATATATAGAAAATGGCCAAAAGTGGCACTGTGGTTCAAGTAGGAGAGTGCTAGCCTTGAGCAAAAAGAAGCCAGGGACAGTGCTCAGGACCTGAACCTGAGTCCAAGCCCCAGGACTGGCAAAAAAAAAAAAAAGAAATCATGGAAACAATCCCACTCAAAATAGCTACAAAAAAAATCTGTAAATAAAGTTAATCAAGAAAAAAATACAAAATACTGATTAGAGAATTTAAGAAGACAGTAAAAAAAAAGGGAAAGACATTCCATATTTATGTATTGGAAGAGTTAATATTCTTAAAATGTTTATACTACCCAAAGCAGTGTATAGATTCCATGAGCTCTTCATCAAAATATCAATGACTGTCTTCACAGAAATAGAAACAAAACAAAACTTTAAGATTCAGACAGAAGCACAAGAGATTCTAAATAATAGAAACAAGTTTGAGCAAAAGATAAAGCTAGAGATATCACAGTATTTAATCTTAAAATGTTCTGCTAGAGTATATTGACCAGAATAGCTTGATAATGGCACAAACAACAACACAGAGACCCAGGAAACAGAACAGAGATCCCAGAAATAAATCCAATTTTCCAGAGACTAAAAACACATCAGAAAAAGGAGAACTTTTAAAGTAAATAATGCTTCAAAATTTAATATCCCCAGGCAGAAGAGTAAGACCTACACCTCCCTCTTATCCTATAACCCAAAATCAATGTAACAAAATCAAAGATCTAAATATAAGACCCAAAACTTTGAAACTAGGAAAAAATAAACATACTTCAAACCATCAATATAGATAATTATTTTTAATAAGATCTGAAAAAACACAAGCAACGAATGCGAAAATAGATAAATAAGATTAGACAAAACTAAGAATCTTCTGCTCGGGGCAAAAGAGATAATCAACAGAGTGAAGAAGAAAATTTGCAAACAATTGATCTGATAAAGGATTAATACCCAGAATATATAAGGAATTCTAAAGACACAACAAACAACAAATTATAAAATTTAAGACCAGACAAATCATCTCAATAGCCATTTCTCAAAAGAAGGAATACTATCAGCCAACCATCATTAGCCATTAGGGAAATGCTGATCAAACCCACAGTGAGACACAATCTCTCTCTAGTCAGAATGGCTATTATCAAATGGCTATTATCAAATGACGTAACAACTTTCAGGTACTAAGAAGGATGCAAAGGGTTCCCTTACAACCGTTATGGAAATGTCAATCAGTACGTACGTTTATGGAGAACAGCATGGAGATCCCTCAAAAATGAAAATAGACCTACCATTTGATCCAGCTCCTCTATTTCTGAGTATTTGTACAAATGAAATAAAAAAATCAACAAAATCAGAGTTACCCACATTCCCGTGTTTACTGTAGGACTGTTCACAATGGCCAGTGTATACAATCAACCTATGTGTCCTTTGACAGACGGATGAATAAAGAGATATGGTATTATACACAATTAAATAGTATTCACCCATAAAAACATAATGAAATCTTGTTGCAGTAAAAAATGAAACTGTAGATTATTAAGTAAAATAAATTTTACACAAAAAAACAAATATCACGTGTTTTTCTCATACATAGCAAAACTGTTGATCTGAAAGTGTAATAATAAGTACTATAAATGAAGAATGTAAGGATTAAAGAAGGTTGGAAAATAGCTACGAACATTCATAAACATGGGAGGAATGAATCTCAATGTGCTAAGGCATAGTAGAATACTCTGATTTCTCTTCAGACCACATAAATCTTTCGCTTTTACTAAGGCATAGTGGAATGACTGTGGTTCATAATAATGAATTGTATATTTTATGAAGACCTAGAAGGAAAGACTTTGAAGACTTCTAACATAACAAAATACTTTTTAAAAACCCAAACACAGTGGCATGTGCCTATAGTCCCAGAACTTAGATTGCTGAGCAGGAGGACCATATGTTTGAGACTAACCCGGGCAGCATAGCAAGATCCTGTCTCAAACTTCCTCCCAAATTTAAACAAAATTGAGATGGAGCTAGAAATGGCAGCTACTTTGATTTATAGTACTGAAACATCACGCGGTACCCCAGAAACAGGTATCATTTGCCGTATGTTAATTAAAGATAAAATGTAAAGTGAACAAAAGAGAAATCCTGCTTTCCTCAAATGAGGACTTTTTGTCCAGGGTGGAGTGACACAGTCCAGAGCGGGGACAGATTCAAGCTGCTCAAACGGCAGCATAACCAAGTTATCACCCTCAGCCGCCCAATGTCCTTGCTATGACCGCATCAAGGATGTGCTCTTCCAGCTTTGACCAATGACAACTCAGCTTCGTTTTTAACCGCTTGGAGTTCTTGCTGTGCCTGAAAAAAGAAAACCCACCTTGCTTTTCATGATCTTCTTCTAAAGACAAAGATCCTTTTGCTACAACGTCTATCATTAAGCTCAACATCACCGAAACCGGGAGATAAAACGCATGCCTCTAAAGACGCCTGACTTTTCCAGTTTCAATCCTGTTGTGTTGCTTACAGGAAGAGGAAAAAATGATATCACAGAAGAAATGGGCAAGCTTTCTGTTTAACACATGTTTCTCTAAGCTATGGTTCTGAATCCCTATGGCCTCTCGGAGCCAGAACAAATGACTCCACCAGGGATGCACAAACAGAAGACATTCATATGGGCTGGCAAAACCAAGACAAAAGAGAAGAAATGGAGAAAGCACTGTAGGACCTGAGAGAGTCAAGCAAAGGGAACTGCACTAACCACAGCTGAGTGGCAGCCTTGTTCCCAGACACACGGTTTCCACGGTTGTCTTTACTTCAGACATTGCTGTGGCACCATGCTCAAATCTGATGGCTTTATAGCCAATCTCACAGCCAACGTCTGTAAGCTTGGAAATAGGAACAGACACCATCAAACGATATCGGATGAAAGGATAGAAATGTAACAGCAAGAAGGCACCCATTGGGCTCAGGGATTCCATTTTATAGAAACAAAAACTGAGCCCTTGCTGTTGACATAATCAAAGCAAGAATCTGGTTTTAATTCTATAGTATCATGTCCAATCATTTTTGTTCTACCCAGCACTACCTATCTTTCTAAAAATTCAACTGAAGGGAATTGAATTTATACGGAGGGACAAAATAAACAGATATGCATTTTTAAAGTAATATGAAAACTAGTCCTTGTAAAACCATCACCTAGGTAAAGAAGTGAAACATGAGCAGTCTCAGAAATCTTCCCACACCCCTTCCACTGCCATTCACCACGTTGCTCTCTTGCTTATAGGACCACTGTTAATTTTCTTCTCTTCATAGGTTTACTACTTAGGTTTGTATCTCTAAACAGTGTATTGTTAGTTTGGTTTATTTAATAGAATCACACCATCATCTATGATCTTTTGTATCTGCTCTCTTTCCTTCCAAATACATATGTGTCTGTGTCTGACCTCTTTCCTTCAACGTGTGTGTGTGCGCGCTTGCACACACGCACACACGCGCATGCTGGCATTGGGTGTGGACTCGGGGCCATTAGCTTTTTCCCTCAAGGCTGCTGCTCTACCACTTAAACCACAGCCACTTCTGGCTCTTTGTTGTTCGACTGGAAATGGAAGTCTCGTGGACTCTCCTGACTGGGCTGGCTTTGGATCTTGATGGTTAGATCTCAAGCCTCCTGAGTGACCGCGATTAGTGGCATGAGCCGTCAGCACCCAGCTCCCCACAGATAGTTTGAGACTTAGCTAAATTGGTCATAGCATGGTGGTGGTGAGGCAAGTGAAGACATGCAGGAATACTGTGTCTAGGCAAGGCAGATTCCTGTCCAGAAGAATTTGATCCCCGAAAAAGCAAGAAACAGTTAAGAATCTCATCTCTCAGGGAAAGACTGGCACAAGGGAAAAAAGAAGAGCATTAAAAACTTAGAATGAGAGCATGGAATTAATAGTCATTTCCATTCAGTAGGACTTTGCCTTTAAGAAGTTGGCCATTGGACGGAGATTAATAAAGTATGGGGAAGAAATAGAAAGTTATACTTCCCTGGGGAATACCTACTGATTAAAGTAATTAAAAAGTCTAAAAGATAATGGCTCTAACTCACCACTTCATTGTAATCAATTTGCCTTTAATCTATGCTTAGTTTTGAAAATTAGGTAGTAAACACTTGAAATCATTGGTATTGTGATTTTTAATGTGGACCTGAGAAAATAAATTACTAACAGAAGAAGTGATATAATGCGAATACAATTTATTTGCTGTTGTTTATCAAGACATTTTCTGTTTCTAAAACTGATTTTCAGGACCAAAATAAAATATATTGCTTGTAAGATTAAAACAGAATGAAAAAGCAAAGTCCAAGAAAATGAGTAAACAAAGGCCAGAGCCAGGGGCTCACGTCTGTAACCCTGTCTACTCGGGAGGCTGAGATCTGAGATCGCCCTTTGAAGCTAGCCTGAGCAGGGAAAACCATAGCCTCTTATCTCCAATAAACTACAACAACAACAAAAAGCTGGAAGTAAAAGTGTTGCTCAAGTGGTAGAACAAAAAAGCTCAGGAGGCTGGGGATATAGCCTAGTGGCAAGAGTGACTGCCTGGGATACACGAGGCCCTAGGTTCGATTCCCCAGCACCACATATACAGAAAACGGCCAGAAGTGGCGCTGTGGCTCAAGTGGCAGAGTGCTAGCCTTGAGCGGGAAGAAGCCAGGGACAGTGCTCAGGCCCTGAGTCCAAGGCCCAGGACTGGCCAAAAAAAAAAACAAAAAACAGCTCAGGAACAACTCTGGGCCCCTGAGTTCAAGTCCCAGGGCTAGCTCAAAGGGAAAAAAAAGAAAAAGAAAAGAAAATGAAGGAAGCAAAGGAGAGAGGGAAGGGAGGAAGGAAGGAGGAAAGGAAGGAAGGGAGGAAGGGAAGAAGGGAGGGAGGGAGGGAGGAAGGAAGGAAAGGAAGGAAGGAAAGAGAGGGAAAAGGAAAAGAAAAAAGTGAGAAAATAAAGTAGAAAACAATTTCTACAGGAAGGGATTAACCAAATACAATGAAGAAAAAGAAATCCTGTAATTATCTGAAACACTCTTTTTAATTTTTTGTTGTTATTATAAAGGTGATGTGCAAAGGGGCTCTAGTTATATGTCAGGTAGAGTGTACGTATTTTTAGGACAATGTCACTTCTTCCCTCCCTGGCTCCCAGTTTTTACTGTGTTGTGTTTTTTTTTTTTTAAGTTTGTAGTGCTCTTTTACTTCAGTTTTCCACACGGATGGGTTTCCTCCCTCTTCAGACGGGTATGGAGAGTCACCGAGGTTACATCTAGCTGCCGACCAACGTGGCATTCAGTGGAAGAAAACCTGTGGACCGTGGGCTCGCCGTCTGTGTCCTCAGGAGGAGGCTCGCAGCCTGGCAAGGATGGAAGTCATTTCTGTTGTCACAACTTGGGAGAGAGAATCGAGGTCAGCTCTCAGCTGCAGAAGCCAAGGAGTGCCACGGGACTCTCCCACGGTGGGCAGAACACCCTCCAGTAAAGCTTCTCAGGGGCAGCAAGTGCAGCTCAGCTCGGGAGGGAGCGCTCGTGCCCCGTGGGCCAGGCCCAGGCTTCCATCCTCACCTTCTCCAGCACCCAGCGCTCCTGGTGTGTGCATGAGAAACCCTGACCTCATGGAGACGCAGAGAACCCAATGCACCAAGCCCTCCGCACACCATCACCACGCGGGGAGTTAGTTCAGAACTTTCTTCCACGGTTTTCTGTCACCACCATTGTCACCACCAAAAGTGTTCCAACCTCCAATTCTAGCTTACTGCAGGCAGTCGGCTGGTCTCCCGGCTCCTTGCTCTGGCCAAGACACCACGTCCGCTTTCACCTGGCACAACTCTTCCCTTCAGTGCCTTTCACCGCCGTGGCCAGGATGGCAGTTTTGCATCCTTCCATCATGGACACAACTGCAGGCTCCATTGTCGCTGCCCACAGCCAGGGACAGCACCCTGGGGTACCAGGCCCAGGAACTGAGACAGGAGAGAGGGTAGGAAAGGGGGCCCCCGGGGCCCAGCACTCACCCACTTCTGAACCCCGAGTTCCCGCTAACAAGCCTTTTTATTGAGTTCAGTACAGAGAGGAGTGCCTACAGGTATGTGCAGAAGCTAGGGTGGCAGTCTGTCCTGTGGTTACAACCATGAGGCAGAGTTTGCATGCGTAGAGATCATCCACTCCCTTATCCTTCGGGAGCAGAGGGGAGCGGTAAACGTTCCAACCTTCACCCAGGCTTCCATCTTCTCGCCAGCGTCTCAAGTTTTTAGCATCCAAACAGCTCTCAGGTGAGCACATGCAGGGCAGGAGCTTTCGCCTCTGTCTCCTAGGACCTTCCACAGGCCCCGGCTCTCAGCCCTCGGGAATGCCTGCCCCTTCACCCTTTCCCAGCCCTACAGCCTGCTGGAACGCACTATCCTCTACAACAAAAGAAGCACGCTGGAGAGATTTCACCGGGCTTCTCAGGACACACTAGGGCAGGAAACGACTTTCAACATGAAAGACTGGAAGAAAAAAATGGTTTCATTTTCTTCTTTTTCAACGAATCATGCTTTTTCACTTTCTAAAAGATAAAATCTCTAATGGAGATTTTCTTTCATGGAATTTTTGTATCAAAAGCAAGATAGCATAGAGATATATCATTCACATCTCTTTTAAAAATATGATTTTCTGTTCATCTCAAAATACATACTTATTATTAAAACATTTTTCTAGATAAAACCATACTACAGTGAAAAAAATTACGTTAAGATAAAGCGTGAAATGAAGTTAACAATTTTCCAATAAATTTTATTGGATAAGAAACTTACTCCCTTGTTTTAGATTATTTCCAAATCAATAACACGTTTATTACAGAAACTGGATATGTTTGGTCTGAATAGAAGAATTACCATGCCAAGAATAGTGCTTGCCCATCACCCCAGCAACTAGAGAGGCAGAGATGATGACAATTATCATTCAAAGCTGATGCAAGCCTAAGATTAATGAGACCCTCAACTCAACAAACAAGTAGATATGGTGGTGCATATCTATAATCCCAGTCATGGAATAGGCATGAGTAGAAGGATTATTTTCTGAAACAAGACTCTTCTCAAAACAGTAGAGCATAAATGTCAGATTTTAAATAAACCCAAAGAACTAAATTAAGCAGCCACACTTGATTGAACCTCGCATGAAATCTCTGTAGGCAGTTTGCAACTTGAAATGTGAACAAAATACTGGGATACTGATAACTCGAAAGTGATGGCGTGTGCTCATTCCCGGAAGGCTGCCCGCCTCTCGCCAGCATGTTCCCGGTGACGGGGCACTAAACAGCGCCTGCCCGGCGGTTTCGCTAATCATACTTCACGTCTCTTCATTACAGTTGCAGGTGACAAGACGGAATGAAAGGAGGGAAACACGTAAACATCATAAAGAAGAAATAAGCAAAAACAGATGCAATGCAGTAACTCAAATCCCAGACTGTGAAGGAACAGGCACAGGGAGGTGGGAACTTCCCAAATCCTTTGCACGAGAGGCTTAAAGATTTGATTCGGTTGTAATCTTAACACAAGTCACCCCCAAAAAGCAGCTAATGTGATCTTGGGACGTATTGATAACATTCAGTAGCTATAGTTAGGAAGACAAATGTTCTGTGTCCTCTGAAGCATGAATGATAATGAAGTGGTGATGTCTGGCCTGAAGAAAGTAAGTAGATGGATTGTTCTCTTTAAATATTTAAAAAGGTGTCAAGTAGAACAGCCTTCAGAAACTCAGTGAACAATGAGTCAAGTATATGAGGAGGTATCATTGGACTTTCTTCCTAACGATATGAACTTCCATCTTCCAGCAGAACAGCTATATCATTACACTGGACCAGCACTGACTTACACTGCATAGAGGTTTTTTAAATCCAGCCAAGGCGGTTGGGATGAATAACTAGAAAGAACTTTTAAACTCCAGGATTCTCTAATTTGGCATAACTCAGAAAAAGCTGAGAGTTATCGGGTAGAACTGTAACAACCCAGAGCTTGGTGAGTATTTCCTTAGTGAAGGAAAGTTACTTCATCCTTAAGAATTATGAAGCAAAACTCTAGTTCCAACTGCCTCTGTGGTTTTATCATCAATACTGAATCATACTTCTACACCCATTTAGTATGAAATCTAATAATAGAATTATAGGGACAAGTCTCTTCCCATTTTATGCCTCATAAAACTTTAAAATGTTTACTCATCCTAAACCTACATGGTAAGGGAAAGGGGGAGGGGGGGGGAATGAGGGACGAGGTAACAAACAGTGCAAGAAATGTATCCAATGCCTAATGTATGAAACTGTAACCTCTCTGTGCATCAGTTTGATAATATAAACCTACATGGTGATATTTCTTTTCAAAGTTATGAAAAATGTAGGTTTATGGGAGCATTCTTCCAGGAGTAATTTTTCAACTAAAATTAAGTAAAACCCTAACAATAAAGTATTAAACTAGCCAGGCGCCAGTGGCTCATGCCTGTAATCCTAGCTACTGAGGAGGCTGAGATCTGAGGATCGCAGTTCAAAACCAGCTGGGACAGGAAAGTCCCTGAGACTCTCATCTCCAATTAACCACCAGAAAAACCAGAAGTGGCGCTGTGGCTCAAGCGGTAGAGCGCTAGCCTTGAGCTGAAGAACTCAGGGACAGCGCCCAGGCCCTGAGTTCAAGCCCCACAACTGATAAAAATAATAATAGTGATAAAAATAAATCAAGTCTTGAGAACTAAAAGTTGTGACCTGATTTTTGTATTTGAATTTACTTTGTGTTTCCAAGACAGTAAGTAAAATAAACCTATCTGCCCCCCCATGTGGGTCTCCTCTCTACGTCAGTGTCACCCTGACGGCCCTTTGGTCTGAGTGGTTTCCAGTCTTTATCTGATCAGCATCCCTGCAGTTCTGCTGCTGGTGGCTTTGTATCACCAATCCACAGCCATGCTTCTTCTCCAACTCCTCAGGGCTTGAGGACTCTTGTTAGCTAGACCTGTCATAGCTCCACTGCCATGTCTCTTCTTTCTCTTAAGAGTGTTTAAAACGCCTTGGTTTGTACTTGGGCAATACATTCTTGGAAATAAACATGAGAGCACAGAAAACAAAAGGAAAAAAAAGACAGAAAAAAATTACATCGGATTCAAAAATCTTCCACACAGCAATGAAATATCAACTAAATGAAGTTCAAAGCTGTGGGATGGGGTAAAATACTAAGTGATTAATATCCCGAATACGTAAGAAACTCCAAAAACACAATAGCAAGAAAAAGCTTGATTTTAAAATGAGCAAAAGGGGCTGGGGATATGGCCTAGTGGCAAGAGTGCTTGCCTTGTATACATGAGGCCCTGGTTTCAATTCCCCAGCACCACATATACAGAAAACGGCCAGAAGTGGCGCTGTGGCTCAAGTGGCAGAGTGCTAGCCTTGAGCAAAAGGAAGCCAGGGACAGTGCTCAGGCCCTGAGTTCAAGGCCCAGGACTGGCCAAAAAAAAATAAAATAAAATGAGCAAAAGATCTGAACAGAACCGCATTACTAATCAGAGAAATGCAAATTAAAACTACAGGATGAACCTGTTAGAATGATGACGACCATGAGAAAGACAAAAGATAGCAAGTGTGGACAAGAATGTGGAAAAGCTAAGGATGCAAATTGGTATAGCTACTGCAGAAAATAATACAAAAAATAATCTGTCATGTGATAGAGCAATTACATTGCTGGGTATTTAGCAAAAGGAAACAAAATTATCATCATATTAAAATTATATGATCGAATGTATTAGAGCACTTGGAAAAAGTTACAAAAGCAAATGGGTCAACAACTCACAGTTAGATTCGGCTTAGACTCAAACTAATGATCGTTCCAACAAAACAATGAGAAGTTGAGTCTTCTCACACATAAAAGTTCAAGCACACATAAAAGTTCAAGCACACGAAATCTACAGGAGATGTGTTACAGCTTTGTTTCATTAGTTCCTAGGGGACCCAGTCCCCTTCTTGACTAGAGAGTTATGTTATGTTATTTGCAAGTTGCACTACACAAATCTAAGACATTTGCATCATTGTAATACTTATGTGTATATTAATCATTACAGTTTCCCTGCATCTGACAGAGTAGGTTCTAAATGACAAACGCATCTGTATGGGCCAGCAATAGAACAGTCGAACTTTCAGCTCTGCCTTCCCTTCGTGTTTCTGCTAAGTTAGAGTTTCAGATATCACATTCATTTTTCAAGCAGAATCCTAAACGAAAAGGTAAAACATGTGTTATCAGCTCTCTACGGTTTCTAAATTTATCTGGTACTATTACTGTCTCATTGATAGACCAGACCTCACGGACACACGTAGCTGCAAAAGGAGGTCTTTATTCTGAGATGCTATAGTCCAAAAAGTGGCACAAAAGCCTATCACAACAGACAAAAGGGATGGAGAACCACCTACAGCCAATGGCTCACATCTGTAATCCTAGCTACTCGGGAAGCTAAGATCTGAGGATCAAGGTTCAAAGTCAGCCCAGGCAGGAAAGCGCATGAGAGTTTTACCTCCAATTGACCAGCAAACAGCGTAAAGTGAAGCTGTGCCTCAAGTAGTAGAATCAGCACCCAGGCCCTGAATTCAAACCCCAGTATGGACACCTACATTTACACACACACACACACACACACACACACACACACACACTTATACACTCAAATATGCAAATAGACTACAAATGCAACTTGAAGCATATATGTACATAAATTGATATATTTTCTTTAGAAATCTTCATTTTCCATTGATATAACTAGAAGGTATATAAGTTGTTCTTGACAAAGGATTGTGAAGGATATTTTGCAATATTTGATTTGGGGATATTTTGAATTATGCAATTGTTATTAGAGCCATAAGAAATATTAGATAAGCTCTGTCAACATTGCAATAAATGGCTGAGAAATTTTTTTTTTTTTTGCCAGTCCTGGGTCTTGGACTCAGGGCCTGAGCACTGTCCCTGGCTTCTTCCCGCTCAAGGCTAGCATTCTGCCACTTGAGCCACAGCGCCGCTTCTGGCCGTTTTCTGTATATGTGGTGCTGGGGAATCGAACCTAGGGCCTCGTGTATCCGAGGCAGGCACTCTTGCCACTAGGCCATATCCCCAGCCCCTGAAAAATTATTTTGAAATATAAACTTTGCTACATTTAGAGTGATCAGCGCTTACAGAATATTTCTTGCAAAAATTTAATTTCCTCATGCAAATTATTTTTGTACAAGCCTGAATTCAATTTTACATCTCAATTAATTACAAATACAATGTTTCTAACATTTGCTGAATTATTGGAAGTTGTCACAGAAATCAAAAGTCGTGTTATAAATTTGTAAACAATTCAAAACAGATGCTTAAAACAGATGCTTCTATCATTGCATTCTCAATTATAAAAAAAAACAACCCTTAAAATCATCTTCCTTAATAATAATAGGTCTTTCTAAATGTTTTATGTGAAAATATGAATGCTCTTTTTCATGAGAAGTCAAAATCATCAAATTTACTTTCTAAGCCTGAGAATGTTTGCTTTTCAATAATACGGCAGCAGTTTTCAAACCCAGACATATTAAACTCTTTGAAGCAATGTAATAACTCCCCAACATGTTTATTTCAATATTCATGTATGTGGTTGAAGTTTTAACTTTTTATATTCTGAAGTTCACTGCCTTTAAGCCAGGAGTTTCTATGCAAGTGTTCAAGACAGAGAATTCACATTTGGGCACAAGCCACAGGGACTAGACCACAAATCTGACAGCTCCTTAGTACAGCCCCCATGCCGTTCCTTCCTCTTTCCCAGGGAGGCTGTTGGTGCTACCCTCAAAAACCTACACCCAGGTCCCAGATGCCTGCCCCATGGTCAAGGTACCACGGCACCCAGCATTGTCCTGGGCCGGGCCAGTACCCAGCACTCTGTGCCTGTGCTGTCTGCTGGTAGTCATGTCTGTGGCTCTGGACTTGAATGCTGTGCCCGGAGAATCTGCTTTGGTCATAGTCGTGTTCCTTGTCCCACTGGACTGCACCACAAAACATAAGCACCAGGTAAACTCGTCAAGAATGTAAAGAGCATCAGCAGAGGAGCTGAAGCTCAGGACTCAGCCTTCTTCCCCCGATACAGGAGAAGTTAATGAGGGTGTGGCAATTTCCTGCTGCCATCTCCCAAAGCACACGAGGAAAACAGCCTTCCTCCCTCTCTAGTTCACCGTGTTCTAAGTGTTCTCAAAAGACAGCCCTCAGGATGTCCCCTGACCATGCCATGCTAGACGCGGAAATCTCAATCATAATTTCCTCTGCATGGCAAATGTGCTGCATTGTTTTTAATGGTTGGAACTTATTAAGGCAAACCCCAGAGTGGCTTTGTGATGCTGTTATCTATTATCCACACGTAATAGTTTCAGGTATTGACTTTTGTGGAGGGAAGAAAATATTTCTTTTGTGTTTTCTGAGCTCTCAAAGGTGTTTTTGTTGTTGTTGTTGTTGTTGTTTTTTGGCCAGTCCTGGGCCTTGGACTCAGGGCCTGAGCACTGTCCCTGGCTTCTTTCTGCTCAAGGCTAGCACTCTGCCACTTGAGCCACAGCGCCACTTCTGGCCATTTTCTGTATATGTGGTGCTGGGGAATTGAACCCAGGGCCTCATGTATACGAAACAAGCACTATTGCCACTAGGCCATATCCCCAGCCTCAAAGGTGTTTTTAAGTAATATGGACGTTAGGGTCATTTGTCCAGGAAGGAGTCTGTGAGGATTTTCATTAAGGCACACTTCAAAAGTCCTCAAAGTTTTTGTAGTCTAATTCTTTATCTTTAAGAACCTTTCTCATTTTCTTTCTTTCCACAGAGCATTTCAGCTTAAGACTTTCTTTTGTGTTTATCACTTTATAATATGTGAATATGTATTTACATTTAATTTCTCCATGTTCTATCCAAGTTGCCAGACTTAATATCACTTTATCAACTCTTCACTTGTTATGAAGTATTTTGTTTTTGAAATGCACACACACACACACACACACACACACACACACACACACACCCCACATCAGTTAACTAGCATGGAGCATTTCCATGCTCCTAGTACTTCAACAAGCTGGTGGTCAGCCACAGTTGATACAAATACTGCAGCAATTCTGGCTCAGGTGTGCAGCTTTGTGCTCTTGTTGTGAGTATGTGCTGTATAGTTCTTCATTCCTTACTTCTTTAAAAAATGTTTTTGAAAGTTCAAGTTTGGTGTCTTTATTGGATGCTAGTGATTTGCAGGCGGAAATCTTTATTTATGATTTCTGGTCTGGTCAAGAGCAATTTTGTGTGACATTAATTAGTTAGTGAGCCCATTTTCTAAAATGCATACTACCTGACAAACGAAGTGTACAGATGCTGTAGAATAGCATGTCCCTGTAAAACTCATCCCCTTAACAACTATTGCTAGTCAATGTAACCCTAATTCTATTATTTGGCAGGAACCAGGGGTATATATTGAGAAAAGAGCCTATTTGAGTTCCAGGGACAGAGAACACCGAGAGCCAAGGTCCTCAAGGAATGGTGTGTCAGAGGAGAGGAAGTGAGGCTGTGTTCTGGTGTGGATTGGGCTTCCGCATGGGAGAAGTTTTGGGGTTCCGGAGGCAGGACCGAGAGGCTGAACTATGGAAGGACTTCCACTGAGCAGGAATGGGGATGACAGCAATTAATCAGGAATCACTTGGTTGCATGTGACAGACATGCAGCTTCAACTGGCTCAGGGAGAAGGGGGAAACCGGGATAGCAGGATGTCTTGCACAACGCAGTAACAAACCTGGCACGGAAGCGGAGAACAGTGAACCCCACTGTCTGTCATTCTGCCTTTGTGGGTTTATGCTCGGTCTTTTCTTCCATCCTGTAGACCAGGCCAGGTGGAAAACAGGAGACCAGCCTCCTCCCTGCCCGGGTCCCATCCTACAACCTCAGCACTGCACAGGGGGGCCGTGAGCTTTGATTCCATTTCTAAATTCTCCCCAAAGTACTGGCCAAGATATAGATATAGATAGAATCAGTTGGTTAACATGATGTTCTTTCAGGAACCCTGGAAATTAATGTCTGGGACTCAAGGAATTTTCATAAGGGGTGTGGTTCTAAGGAAAGGATTGGAGAAGAAAAATTATATTAAAAGTACACCTTATCTAGAGAACTAGCATTCACAAGCATAGATACTTATGCTAAAATTTAAGCCATATTTTGTGTTTCTTAACCTATTCAACTTGGATTACAAATGCTTCAAACCTCACATCAAAATGTTAACCTGAGATAGAATTGATTTGTTATTGTTCTTCCTCCAAAATAGTTACAGGCAATCCCTGATTAAAGTGGCCCGATTTACTATTTTTTTACTTTTTCATTGGTGCAGAAGTATCGCCACCTGACCATTTCGTTTTCATTTTCGTTTTACAGTACAGCATTCAACACATTACAACATTATCAACACTTGATTACAAAATAGGTTTTGTGGCTGGGGGCTGGGGGCTCACACCTGTAATCCTAGCTACTCGGGAGGCTGAGGTCTGTGGACGGTGGTTTGAAGCCAGCCTGGGCAGGAAAATTCATGAGACTCTTATCACCAGGAAACTACTCAGTAAAAGCCAGAACTAGTGCTGTGGCTCAAGTGGTAACGTGCTAGCCTTCAGCTAAAGAAGCTCAAAGCTCAGGGACAGTGCCCAGGCCTTGAGTTCAAGCCTCAGGACCAGCACACAAACACAGAAAACAATACTAGGTTTTGTGTTCTATTTTACTACACGAAAGCAGCAATAGCGAATGTAAGTGTTCTGCGTGTTCCTGCCTCCTGTCTTTAAATCAGCATATATAAGTCTTTCACAAATTAATCTTCTAGTTAAGAGTGAAATCTCTTTATAATGAGAATTGCAAGGAACTGAGCTGACCTCCAAAGTATAGCTTAGCTATGTGCATATTATGTTGAGGCTTAAGACTTTACCAGTTTCAAATAATAAACCATGTTATAAGGAATCATTAATGCCTTCTTAGAAACGATTGTGTAGCAGCCTCTGACTTAAATAGGAGTTCTGCCTTTTTCAGTGCTATAGTCAGGAGCAGAAAAGCAAAACTGCTAATTAAGCCAGGCGCTATAGCTTCTGCTTACAATCCTGACTACTCAAGATGACTGTGTTTGGGAGGTGGAGGTTTGAGGTCAGTCAAGCAAAATGCTCTCAAGATCTGGTCTCAACCAACAAAAGCTAAAGGTGATGACTGTGCCTATCACCCCACCACACAGGAAGTGAGAATATCAAGATGCAAGTTCATAACTCAGGCATACCTAGGAGACCCTACTTAAAATAGCAAAAGCAAAAATGTCTAGGAACATGGCTCCAGGAGGACCTAGCAAATGCAAGGCCCTAATTTCAAACCTGAGTTCTCAAAAAAAAAAAAAAGAGGAAGGAAGGGAAGGAGGGATGGAGGGAGGGAGGGAAGGAGGGAGGGAGGGAGGAAGGGAAGGAGGGAGGGAGGGAGGGAGGGAGGGAGGGAAAGAAAAAAAAAGTTGTAAAAATGTTGAAAGGAGTGACTTGAATCAAAATATATTGTATTCATAAAATGTTTTGTTAAATGGCAACAGCTATTTAAAGATTTGTGTTTTTTTTTTAAAAAAGGAAGATGATTCTAGCTAGGTTAAAAAAAGAGAAAATAAAAAAGTCATTTCCTTTTTTAAAAAAGTATTAATTTCTTATTAAGAAACTTAAAATTTTTTTTCTTACTAAGAAGCAGGTTCTAGGTCCGGGGGGAAACTCCACTTGGAATAATCTTGGCATTTGTTTCCTAGGCCATTCCTTTCGCCATTCCCCGGTGCCTCTAACTCACTAACCTTGTCTGACTCACTTGGCCCAATACAGGGGCACTTTTAACAGTCTGATGCTTTATTAAGCAACTATTAAATATTCAGCCAATAAACTAATTTCACAAAATGACTGTATTTATAAGCAGAGTCGAATATCACCCAAGGGAAACGAGTAGGGTTAGAATAGAGAGGTAAGCAAAGCAGCCTCGAGCTTGTAACTGCGTCTTCTTCCGAGCTGTCACTTCATACACATACCTAGTGGTTCTTCACAACCTAAAGCTGAGCAATGCCGATTCCTTTCACCCCAACTTGATTTCTCCTTGTCGATAAAGCTCAGTCCCTAAAGGACAAGGAAGTTTCTTGCTGAGAGTCAGCCAACTGGTTGAGGACACAGCTCTGAAGTCCATTCTGACTGCCCAATGTTTCTTTTGATAAATAGCACAATGGTTCTGCCTGGGAAAATAATTGCTTCTATCACAAGACGCTGGAAACAAAGTCATCTGGACCGTGAAAAATGTCAAAGGAAATGATCAGTGTCAGCAAACTCAATCAGCAGGATGAGATCAGTTTTGATTGGGTTTCTAGGCTAACCAGGCATCACTAGCACACTCTGTGAATTCCATCTGTCCAGGCCCCAGCATCCAGTTTCACACGACACACCACAAGTCTTTCTACTCCACCCAGGACGTTTTCCTAATTAGCAGGAACTGAGAGCATGTGGCGGGAGGAAGGGCAGGGCTGGCACCTGGAGTCTGGGAGGCTTACAGGATCAGCGGAGGATGCGCAACAGCAAACACCAAAGGCTAAAGATGACCGCGGCTTTAGGCATGGCTCACGTGGAGCAGAGCTTGCCACACGTTGCGCTAAGAGGTTAACCTGTGTGACCTCAACCTTTGCAACACTCCTCGGGTGTGCTTTGTTCTGACCCTCATCTTACAGATAGGAAAAAGGATAACTTGTTCATAACTAACGTGCAAATGGTAGAATCAGGGTTTATGGGCCAATGTCCTTCTGATTCCATTCTCAGTAGGAGTGTGTTTAAGGATAATCTCTCACACACAAAAGGAGGAATCTACAATTTTTATAGTCTCAGTTGTGGGGGTCGGGATCTATAATAACACAAAACAGAAAGGAAAAGCCTGTTGATTAAGCAAATCCAAGTCTCTGTCATTTTCCTATACGGGGCTTTTCCCTTTATGACATATTGTTGATTTTCTACTTCCTTACACTCTTTTCAGGTCCTGCTGTGTCCGGTTTTGGCTCCTTCTGCTTTTGATATCCCTTTTCAGTCCACCCACCCTCGCTCTTCTTTCTCAGTCAGATGAGAACAATGGCCTCTTTCAGAGATCCTGAAACTAAGAGCCTCAAAAGACAAACAAATCCATGAGTGAAAATGGCCACGAGGAAGAAGTACTGGGGGAGTTCAGTAAACAAAGAGTGTTTAAAAACATTTAAACATTAACACATTTAAAAGCATCCAAATTCACATTTCAAAAATGCTTGGGCTAAGCAAACTCATTTTAGGTCCAACATGCCCTGTGGGCCCTCCCTTTGCACCATCGAAATGATGGCTAATTTTTCAAATACCATAATTCTGCACCTTTTCCCCCTCCAAGTTGCCTGTTCCTGGCAGTCTGTTAGCTCTCTGAGGCCATGGATGGGATGTGACAGTCATAGCTCACACAGTCAACACGTGCCGAGAAGTAACCAAAGGGACAGGGCGCAGCGGGTCATGGGGACATCCTCGTTCACTCAGAACTGTAGCTGTCAGGTCAGTCTCATCCTAAGAAGAGGCAGGTATGGTATCCTCGTGTCCCCAGAACTGGAAGCTTTCTTCACTCAACACAGCTTGATGAGCAAGTAAGACTGAAGGGATTGGAAGATCACAGGAAACGTCCCAACAGAAAAGTGTTCTTAAAAGTCCCATCAGAAATTTCGTAGTTAAAAATCCATTCTTTTAGACTGTTTGGATTTTGTGTTTTTAAGAGCATTTTGTTAAAATGCAAACACCTGTGGGTAGATTCAGACGCTAACTCCTTATCACTGGGGAAGGGAAATAAACAAGACAGAAGGAAGAGGGAGAAGATAAAAACTATATAAAACCCTGTATGTGAACGTGACTCTAATCTCTCTCTCTCTCTCTCACACACACACACACACACACACACACACACACACACACACAATTTTGATATGCCATCTCCCTTCAGAATCATTTAAAAACTATAAGAAAACAAAATGAGCACCGCACATTTTTGTAAAATGTTGGGAATGCATACAGAATGTGCATTGACTGTTCACTGAAAATGAGCACTTAGTTTGCGTCTGAGAGTCCGAAGGACCTGGAAGCAGGGCCTCGGTGTGTTCTCTTCCGTGGCGAAGGGTCGGTGCTGAGCAGTGTAGGGCCTCCTCCCGCAGACAGTACATGCGATCCACGGTTGTCATTGTCATTACCCTGCCTAACGTGCCTACTAATGAGAGGAATCTGAGCTGCCATTTCTCATTGTGGTTTTACTAGAGACTTCTTAAGAAAGAAACATTTTTTATGATTATAATCCTAGGAGTAGGGAACGGAAGCACCCAATAGGAACGGTGTTTTAAGCATTTAAAGAAAAATGATGGTAGTGATTTGTAGTGGTCACCAACATCTGTGTTCTGTTGATCTTTGTAGGTCTTACCATGGTTGGCTCTTTCAGACTGAGACTGATGAAATGTAAATGATAGATCTCCTTGATGGAGTGCTTGCCAAGCCAAGTGTCGGCCCCGAGTTTAATCCCCGATACCGTATGCACAATAAAAACATATTCTCTTCATACTTTTTCTCCTAGCCAAACGCACAGATCCGCGGGCGAACCGGGGAGCCACAATTAGAACTGAACGGGATCGCTGGACGGCAGCATTGCACGAGACAGCTTATCCCCCGTTCACTAACGTGAACGTGCAACGTGTCACGCTAGGCCCCTGAGATGGGTGAGCCGTTCATGGCGACAGCAAGCCTGCCTTAAATAAGATAGTACATACATTCCAGAAGTAATACCCAATATCCCACAAGTCCAATAAGCAAAAAAATATGTCTTCTACTACTTTGTTACATTACTGTTTACTATCCAGATCTCTGTGGACATCTCAATCCTGGAATAAAATGAGGTCTAGGTGACACATGGGGTTATAATGATGACAACTCAAACAAGATTTGTTGCAGGGTCCAAAACTGTTGCAATCGGTGCATAAAGCTTTCCTGGAGAGGCTGGGGACCTAGGAATTGTTCTAGGAATGGAATGACCTGGAGAATTTCTTGTGGTCTACTATGCTCAATTACTCCCCTCTCCCAGAAGCTGTCTCTTTTCTTTGTGTCAATCTGTGCCTATCATTTGCACTTTTTACTCGTTGAACTTGAAATATCCTTTGCAGTTTTATACATTCCTTGTTAACATAAAATGATAAATTTAAGAATTATGGTGTAGCTATTTAAAAATGATAACGCAGGCTAGCCTCCCTAGCGAAAGATAACCTCTACTTCAGAGAAAAGGACTGAACTCTTGAGGAGGAATTTCAACTGGTTTGAATCAGGTTGTTTTGGAAAACAAAGAACAGGGACTCACTCAGACTAAGTCAAAGATAGGAAGTTAAATTTTAAAAAAAAGAAACAAAAACAGAGACTTCATGGGACTCCAGCAGCATAAAAGAGCAAACTGCAAAGAAGGCATTGCACTTGGGAGGAGCTCCAGCGACTTCAGCAACAAAATTCACACACCTTGAATGGCCATGCCATTAAGGGGACCCAATTACTTCCCACATCTCATTTCTCTTTGCGGAGCTTCTTAGTTCTCCATACGAGTAGACTTACTCAACACTGACTTCATCATTTTTCTGTCTCAAGACTTCTATTTACTGCTTCTCTCGTCTATAAAATCTCTATTTGACCCCTCAAATCTTCGTTATTTATCTCTGTGTAATCTTAGCTTCTTCCCTAATGTACCAGCAGCTTCTACCATCCCAGTCAACTACAGATGAGAGGAAACAGACATTGATCATACTGAAAAGGGCTATCTGGGATAATAGCTATGGTCCTAACTAATAACCAGCCCAACACCTACCAGCTTTGAAAGTCCCTATGGAAAGGCTCCACAGAGCTAGAGTACATAATTATATCCATGTTTACACTGAATTTTGTGTGAATGGGTAGGTAAGACAGAATGAATGAATTCTTTGAACAAGCTTTCATGGGTATTGCCAAAAGCTAAATGTATAAGTATACACAGTTGTCCCTAAAAGTGTAAGACCTGAAATGGATTTCACAATCCATTCTTCTTTACCTGCCTATAACTATGAACCCTATCAACCATGCACCAATCCATACACTTTTAAAATACAAGTAACTTTTAACATTTTATGAAATTATCTATGCAAATAGAATTTTTTCAAATTGCAAATTGCACAAGATTTTTTTAAAACTCAAGTCTCTCTAGCCTCTTACCCCAGCCTCCTATTTTTCTTGTGCTTTTGTGATTTTTTTATACAAGTAGATCCAAGTGTGAATGAACCAGAGGTAGGTGTAAATGAAAAAGAGAAAAGTATTCGAGACAAACACTCTACCACTAGGCCAAATTCCCAGTCCAGTTGGATAAGAAATGTAGTCACTGCCTTATGTATGAAACTGTAACCCATCTGTACAGCACTTTGACAATAAAGACATTTTAGAAAGTATTCTATCCAGTATACAATTGTGGGAGATTTATGGTCCCAAACCAGCTTCCTTTCTTTTCTTACAGGCTCTGATGCATCTCGCTAGCTGGAAGTCTCAGGGAAGAAATCCTACAGCACAGAGTTGAGCGACTTCACCATACCCCAGTGAGAGCTTTTTGAAAAGTCAGGTAGCACCTATTGGGCCCCCATTGGAAAAGGTTTAAATTGGTGACTTAAGGTACCTGATTCCTCTATCAAAGAAGACCAGACTTTATGTACTGTTAAATAATAAATACTGCCGCAAGAAGAAATAATTTGTCTTTTCTGTAGGGTACTTACAGAATTCAAGCCTGAAAAATCACAATGCTCCCACCATAATTTATATATACCAGAAATATTTCTCTCCCCAAATAACAAGCATTAACGGTCTGAATCAAAGCTGATTTGGGTTGAAATCCTGCCTCTTGAAGATTGAGCCAATGCCCCCTCCTCTCTCTACTCCCATGACACAAAAATCTCTAAATTACTAATGACCAAATAAAACTTCTCCAAGAATCCCATCCTGGGTTCTTCTCTATGAATAATCCTCCCTCTTGCTCAAGTAGTATATGTCTGTGTGCCTCCCTTATACACAATTCCAGTTCTACAATCATTTCCTCTACTCTGTCCCCACAAGAGGAAGCTAGTCTCTTGTCAATGGAATAGCAAAAATATACTTAGTTCTAGAAAAGCTGATACGTTGTCCCTTTTTACTGGTGATCTTGAACAGGTTTCATCTCAAAGCCCAAAATTAAAATCTCGTTTTCATCTTCCTTATTTTACTGGAAAACAGTCATATTCAATTGCTTATTATTGTCCATGGTGTTTTTTGTTACACAATGTCACTATAGAATAGTTGCAACAAAATTGTATGTTCCACTAAGCCTAAAGTACTTGTCATCTGACCTGTACAGTATTCATTGATCTCTGATCCATGTTGGGTAGGAAAATATGTCATGTGTGTTTTGAACAAATTGCATACATCGCAATATGAATATTTATACACTATCTCATACCAGTTGTGTCTGAATATCTCAGGTGGGATAACTTAACTCCCAAGAAAAGTAATCCAACTGGTAACCAGGAATGAGAACCACTAGGTGAACTTAATTATTCATTTGCTGGAATTAACTATGTGCCTAATTGAAAAAAAAACTAGGAGTTCATTGCCTGAGAAGAAATGATTGTTTTGGACAGGCAACACACTGGTGTGTTAAGTGTCTCAAATTAATTTAAACTTTTCTCTCAGAACCTAGCTTTTTTCTTAATTATTCCTGTCATTTTAAAGCACGCTTTAGTCTTCACACATCTTTAAAACATTTGCTACCAGTTGGACACTCATCTCCATATAGGTCTTAATCATTTTAATTATATCAACTTGATTACTTTTGGCTTATGTGTGCTGTTTGATCCAGATTTTGTTAGGCTCATACCGTGTGATTTTTTTTTTTAACCGTAGTGTAGGTTGTCAACAAACATGTCGAATGTCTCCATGTGTTTAAGACTTGTGGCTATTAACAGACACACCTTTGAGGAGAGGAGACCAGCCTGCGCTCCCGTTGGGGTCAATGCGATGCAGATGTTAGTAAAAGCATCTCTTTCTATGCTCGCGCAAAGGCAACGTGATTCGCAGCTGTGCGCTGTGCGAGCTGCCCTTTCTGCTGACCAGGAAGGTGTTTCTCACAGGGCACACTCTTCCAGAGCCTGTCTTCACCATGCCTCCCGGGAAGCCACGGTGGGCTCCCTGCCCACCTCACCACGCACCTGTCGGGGGGACCGGGCTTACAAAGGATCCTTGAGCTATTGTCAATGAGCTATTACACTCATTGACAATGACCTTAAGTGATTCAGATAGAATTTGGCACCTAGGAGGGAAAGACTGTGAGCCAAAATCTACCAAGATCCTTAAGGACTAAGAGGAAGAACACAGACAACTTATGGGAAACAACTCCAATGACTGTAAGGGATATGAACTTCAATATTGGGTAAAATGCATATGAAAATCACAAGAAATCAGCATCAAGGTAGCCAAAGAATGTAGGAAAGAAAGACTAGGATAACAGGCAAGTGTCCATGTTTCAAGTTGTCTATGTAATTGAGGGATCTAAAAAGATCTATAAGCCCAGAGTTCAGAAAAGAATTAACTCAAGTTCTTTATAGAACAGTTGTTGGTTGTTGTTGTTGGTGTTTTTTTTTTTTTTTTTTTTTTTTTTTTTTACAATTTTAGGTGTGTTACTAAGAACTTCACCAAGGAACAGACAAACTGGAAATGTCCTCAGCAAACATATCTATGGGAATGGTGAAAATCACGAATCTGAGTGAGTGAGTTGTTCTTCAATAGCTGTAACTTACAAAGATAGATACATAAAATCTGGTGCCCCGGGTTACAATAAACATAAATCACATCTGTTGCCAATTGTTAATAGACTGCAGTTGTTTGGATTTATCTTTCTAGTGATAATAAAATTTGAAGTGCATTGTTTGACATATTTTAAGGTTTGATGTTAAAATTAAATCACTCTGTTTCAATTCATGAGAATAATACAATTAGGACAAACCCAGATCTTCCAGTTCCTGAGTTGTGACTTAATCCAAATTCTGACTTGCACATGACTAGTAACTGCAAAATCTGTGTGACCTTTTGGTCTCCAATAAAACACTCTGGGAAAATTCTTTTCCCTACAGTCATGTCCAAACAGTACCAGCCCTACATCATTTAAGATCCTTTGTCAAGGGAATTCAGTTCGCATCAGCCGGGGGTCACGTTGGGACTTCCTCCGGGGTTTCCATGACTCATAGCAACTGTCCACAAAACCAGCCGGCAAGTTCACATTTCACTCTGCGAGGGCTGAGGGAGCTCTGAGCTGGTCTTTCCCTCCGCATCACATCAGACGGGAAAGGAGGGGACGTGGGAGGCACCCCAAGCTCACGGCCTCTCCCCCGAGCAGCAATCCCTCCAGAGCACAGGTCTTGGTGACTTCCTGAGCACAGCCCAGGGGCTCCCTAGGGGTCAACTCCAAGTTCAGAAAGCACCGGAAAAACACGGAGTGCACAGTTGTATAGTGAACAGACTCTGTGAGTTTCATAGCACCTAGAAATGCTACGACCGTAACATTTGCCAAATAATACAATAATAACATAAAAACATCAACTTAAGTCAATGGGCAAATATTGACTGCTTGCGATTTCCAGTCAATTTAAATACGCCTCTTTGGTTGAAAATGGCTTCTCTGGAAAATGCAATTCCTTCCTCCTCCAGTTCAACAAATACTGGAGGCCCAAGGATTGCCTGTAGCTACTTTGGAGGAAGAACAATAACAAATCAAGCCCCACGACTGATAAACAAACACACAAATAAATAAAAATGCAAGCTTAAGGGTCCTTTGTAAGCCGGGTCCCCCCGACAGGTGCGTGGTGAGGCGGGCAGGGAGCCCACCCGTGGCTTCCCGGGAGGCATGGTGAAGACAGGCTCTGGAAGAGTGTGCCCTGTGAGAAACACCTTCCTGGTCAGCAGAAAGGGCAGCTCGCACAGTGCACAGCTGCGAATCACGTTGCCTTTGAGCAAGCATAGAAAGAGATGCTTTTACTAACATCTGCATCGTATCGACCCCAACGGGAGCGCAGGCTGGTCTCTTCTCCTCAAAGGTGTGTCTGTTATTAGCCACAAGTCTTAAACACATGGAGACATTCAACCTGTTTGTTGACAACCTACTCTACAGCTAAAAAAAAATCACAGGGTGTGAGCCTAACAAAATCTGGATCAAACAGCACACATAAGCCAAAAGTAATCAAGTTGATATAATTAAAATGATTAAGACCTATATGGAGATGAGTGTCCAACTGGTAGCAAATGTTTTAAAGATGTGTGAAGACTAAAGCGTACCTTAAAATGACAGGAATAATTAAGAGAAAAGCTAGGTTCTGAGAGAAAAGTTTAAATTAATTTGAGACACTTAACATGGAGGAGACAAAAAAGTGACTGGATTATAAATTCATGATCCAGCCAGGTTCTGTGCTATTCTTTCCCTTAAAGACCCAGGCATGAGAAAATGAGCTGAAACCGAAGCATTTTAAGCACTGACTCAAGCATTAAAAATATATGATATGGGTACCCATCTTGTTGCCTAAGCAGGAAATTACAAAAGAATGAAGATAAGTTAAAGTCTCTGCTAATGGAAGGCATTTCATTTGGATATAGAAAAGAACTCTCAAGAATCAGATGATAAAATGCAAAACCTGCTGAAAGAGAGCTTATAAAATATATGCCTAGATATTATCAAAATTATTGGTTACTTTTGTAGATCATTATGATCAAGAATAGAGCTATATGCTTACCTACGTTCTTACTGAAATATGTGATACTAAGTCTTACATCCTCATTTTATAGCTAACAATTTCCTTCAAAATGAGATGAACAGTATCCTTTACAAGAATAAATATCCTTTGTAAAAGAGTGCAGAACTATACAGCATACATATGTTCTGCGACTAAAATTCTGGTTTCACACCAAAAACATCCACTTCTAGTTGCTCTTTAATGGCCCTAATGCCTTAGAATTAAGGTAAAACATTTGATAACCTCTCTGTCAAAGAGCTAAAAATGTAAACTGAGGATCAAGATTACTGCCATTAAACAGATGGCAGTTGTAAAATGAGAAAACTATCAGCACTTTACTTTTCCTGTGGATTTAAAGGCTGAATGTCCATTATTTAAGACGACGAGATGAACTATGAAAGAAGATACAATCTTAAAGCACAGAGTCATATCTAAAAATGTGTTGTTTAACTAGAGAAGCAGGGGAAATGCAGGGTGTGGATTCACCTGCTAGATACTTCTGGTTAGGCATCTCGCTGGAATTTCACATTCACTATGTCCAAGGAAAAGAGCAAGAAGCACAAGCGTGGAAGGAACTGCTGGTCTAGCTTAGCTCATGACTGCACCTTGTAATCATGTCTCTTCATGACAGAGAGCATCATCGTCCTGCTCCTTCAGAACAGGACATCAGCCATCTTCCACTTCACTTTCCTGTATTTCTGAAATTAATTCAGAGTCCCCGCTTCCATCATTTTCCCTCTGCCTCTCGTGCATTATCCCTTCCCCACCGGACTCATCGCATTTCCTCTTTCCTCGTTCAGGGATGTATCTGTTTCACTCCTCCTAGGAGTTTCAGCATCATTTTGTTTCTATCACCTCTGTTTTATTTCATCCACTTCATTCATGCACTTGTTCGCTCGTGTTGCAGTTCTCCTACAAAACAAGAATAGACTGCATACTCTTTGATTGTTGAGTTTGGGGTGAATTATATTGCCTTTTTCATATTTCACGTGCTTCTGTTTTGGAATTTGTGAATCTTAGGCCAAGTTTTCAGTGGAGTTTTAGTTTCTATAACCTCAGTTGAAACATGCCCAGTGTTCAAGAAGAGCCGTGTAGCAGCCAGGCTGAAATGCTATTTCTTACCCCTGGACTAGAAGCATGGCTCTGTAGCCAAGCATCTGCTCACATACCCAGGCCGGGACCCCCACAACCGTTAGACCGAGGAAAACTCGCTAGAGTCTTTTATAGGAAGGTCAGTGGTCTATCTCGGGGCTGCTCTCATTAGAGAAGCTTCCCTTCTTTGTGTAGTAGAAGTGGATGCTGGCCACACCGAAAGCTTTATAGCCTGTGGACCAAACAGGCCTAGAGGACTGTAGGCCAGGTAGGCCATAGCCTGTCGGCCACTTACTGCACAAGCCCCCCGCCCCAGCTGTTTGTGTTCCCGGGGTCAGTAAGCATCCAAGCCTAAGGGTGAGCCCCGAATGTACCGGAGAATAACCACAGCTAACTCAACCTTTCATCTCTTGACAAATAGTGGGGCTGCTGCAGCTTTTATTACTGCAGAAAGAGCTGTGATCGCATTTGAATATGGATTATTGTATGGGCATATATTTTTGTCTTCCTGGGACAGACATCCAAGAGAACAATTGCTAGGTTACATGGCAGATGAATCTTTATATTTTTTAAAGAGAAACTATAAAACTTCCAGAATGAGCGTACCATTTTATTCTTACCAAAATATGCATAGGGATCAAGTTTCTCAGTATTACCACCCGTTTTTATTTTAGCCATTCTAGTGGGTGTGTAGTGTCATGAGATTAGTTTTATAAGAGAAGGATAAATATATTGCTCTGGGAAGGGAAGTACAGAGTGACTAAGTCCAAAAAGCAACAGGGACGGAGGGTGCAAGAGCTAGGAGAGGTGTGGTTAGTAAAATGCCCGTCTGTGAGGTAGCATTTGAGCAAGGTTTTTTGTTTGTTTTTTTTTTTTAAAACCTGAGTCTATCTACAGAAACCAGAGGAAAGAGGATGCTGTGCCTGGCGGAGCACCTGCGATACTGGAAATCAGAGGGACATGGGCCGATACGAGGCATGAGCAGCAGATTCCCTTAGGTGAAGCCCACAGCTGCGTTTGCCTGAGGAGGGAGGGACGAGGAAGGAAAAGGAGAAAAGGGAATTTCAACTGTGTACTTCACGTGCAAGGTAACACTCAGGTCCAGGGAGGACAAGGACGGGGCTATGTCCAGTCTCCACGTGCTGTCAGTAGGGAATCTTCACTGGCTTTCCTCTCTTTGCAGAAAAAGCCTGAATCCCTCATGATCATTCAGTAACAGAGGTGATGTGACCTTTCACTTAACCTTTAAGAAGGTTAGCTCCAGGATTATAGAGCACATTTTCACTCCCTACTTTTCATTCCAACTTCCAAGTCAGAAAACTGTGTCTTACACTTCCTTATGAGCCTGGACAAATGTTTCTAATCCTAAAAGACTAGGGCTTAATGCTCTTCCTTCCTTCCCTCTCAGGTTTATGCTGAGCACTCTTACTATGAGGTACAATATCATTTTTTTAATCTCACCAATATTTATTTCGTCTTGTATTGCATTCATTAGCTTGCATTAGAGTTAGCCTACAAGACAGGAATAGACTACATACTCAAAGCTTGGTGGTCAACATGTAAAGCAGAAGTTTGACTTGACATTTCAGCCCTAAGTGTCAAAGCCTTGGCTATAGCCTGAAGACAAGGTACAAGCCCTTCAAGAATGTGAAATCTAGAAAAGAAATATGTTAAAAAATAATATAAGGCAGAATAGGGTGTTTTTCTTAACAATACAAAGAATTGTATTTTCTCCATTTACATCTACAACATGATTCTATGTTAAGCTTTATTTCCTTTGACATTTTCTAGAAAAAAATGTGAACCAATAAAAAGGAATGAAAAAATGTTAAAAAGCCAAACTTGTCAAAAATGTGTTAAAGTCTGTTTAAATTTGTAGTCTTCATGTCGTTTTATTTAACTGCAGTGTAAACTCACTGTTTCCTCATAAATATTTTAACATGATAGAGAATTCAAAACTGTTTCTACATACTAAAGACTTTTACGATAAAAGAAATAAAGAATAAAATAGCACTAAAGCTTTCACACTCCCAGCATTTCTTTAGCTGTCATCTACTCCTGATAAGTGTGCGCAGATGTGAACGTGAGGGACGTACCAGTAACACCGCCAGTGCCACGCTTCGGATGCCAGGGTGTCAAAAACAATGACACTCTGGAGAATGGCGTCAAGGTGTTGAAGATATGGCAAAAGACTTGGTTTGCAAGTTGGCCAAACTATTAGTTTTCATCTAACAGCACTGAAAATATAATCCGAAATCTTAGAAGAATATATAGCAATGCAAGGATGGGCCAGTGAAGTTTACCAGGAAAGACTTGGCATCTCCTGCCACTTGTCTCATAATTCACATCAGTCATTCTCTAAATTAAGACCAAGTAAATGTCACCTCTCCCTCTAATCGAATCAGTATTCTATTCCTATAGTGTGCTGACAGCACTCGATGTGTTTTCAATTAGGAAAAGTAATTAGGTCATGTTGACTTTCCCATGTGTTTAAAGCAAATATGGCAGATGTACAAAGGTTAAAGGACAATTACTCAGGTCTTTCCTCTACTGGATAAACAATCATTAAGAACCATCACTGGGATTATATTTGAGGTTCTTCTAGAAACAAAATTTTTATGTTTTTGTTTTCCAGGTCAAACAGTCTCAGTTTCAAAAGAAATTCAGAAACCGAGGGGGCATGAGTTTACTAAGTCCTACAGTTATAGCCAGCATCTCAACTTCATCTTATGATTGTCCATTACCCAAGTTTTAATCACATTTGTTGGGTACTATAATTTAAATTTTTATCACAATTATTGAACCTGAAGGGAATGTAATTGTTTAGAAGTTTCCAACACATACTTAGTTGAATACACAGAGATTTTCTCAGCACCAAATTTTATCTCTCTTTTCTAATTAGCAAACAAACAAAAACATTTAGCCATTAGATGTGTCAAAGACATTGAACAACTTATCTTCAAAGGAAATCTTTGCTAACTGTATAAACATATACAAACTACAGTTAGGGAAGTTTAGGATAGCCACGTGAAGGGTAACAGTTGCTAATAAAAGGATTTTTAATGTCTTCCATTTTTCCTTTTCCCTTAGGTTTGAGAATGTGTAAGGTCACAAAAAGGAAACAAAAGAACACATTTGGAGAGAAGACTCCAGGAGAGTGGGAAAGAGCTACAGCAAAGAAATCCATGAAAAGGTTTAGATTTATCCATTTCATCACATAAAAATGTAATTAAAAAATAAGCTTGAAAAGAAAGGAAAAGCAGAGTCTTTAAAAGCTTTGCCACTACTTCAAAAGCAAAAACCAATGCTGACACAAATGCCATGTGATACTGTTTTAGAGTTGGCATGGCATTCCCCCCCACATTTCCTTGCATAGTGTATCAAGAAGTTGAAAGAACTACTTAATACCATGTTGCCTATCTCCGCGAGAGGCTGCTTGTCAGAATGCCATCAAATCGCAACTTCTTGAGGCTCCTGCTTTATTTCATGTGATATCTGATGATACAGACAATATAAGAAGATGTATTATTGACGAATTATGCAGAAATGAAACAACTCTGCAAAATATTATCAGCGGAATCTCCCTATTTAAGTCTATGTGAATGGAACAGTTACAATTTAACTGAAAAAAAAATCTTACCATAAAAAAAAAATCTTACCATAGTTGTCTATTTGTAAAACTTAAAACTTCAATCAATAGATGCCATGAATGAAAGATAAAAGCTACGGAAATAGTTTACATCTCTTGTTAGCTTGTCATCTTAGGCATGTTTAGTCTAACATGAAGCACAGGCCATGCGTCAGATCACAGCGGCGGGAATCCTGGCCAGTGGAGACTCATTCTGCCTCAGACCCAGCACACTGAGTCAGCCTTGTGGTCTAAAATGAGGAGCTGGTGTCCACAAAGTGGGGGGGCCTCACGGACCAAACAGCTAGTGAAGCTGAGTCATCCGAGTCTGTGAACCAAGCCTATCCCAAAGGGAACGCTTTCAGAGAACAGATTCCCAGACCTAACATGCACACATCTTTTGAACACAGTCTACGATCTGTAGCTGTCAAAACCTTCATTGGTGATGAGAAGAGACACGGTGGGAACCAGAAGACAAGACGAGAATCCAAGTGGGGCTGACAGGAGACACTACGCAGTCCTCCATGTCCTGATCGCTAGGAAAAGCCTTCTTAAAGCTTCGGTATTACCGACTAGACGGTGGCTCAATTCTTCTTGTTGGTTCACTGATTTTCTTCGTGGAAGCTGATAAATTTTTTAATAATCTTGAACAGGAATCTTCAGGAAAATGTGGCTAGACAAAGACACCCTTTTTAACATGGATATTAAAACCTTTCGTCCCAGGAAGCGTCCCATGTCTTCTTTTCCTTTGTTCCATTTCTAGAGCTCACACATCAAACATCCTGTACTAATTAGTGAGTGTTTTAATTTATATCAGTTTTTCTTATCACTTCCTGTGGGCTTTAGAATATTCTTTTGCTAATCCTAGTTATTCAGCCTTCAGCAATATTTTCTCTGGGTGTTTTTTTTTTTCCCCCTTGGTTTGATTGGATTGATATTCTTTGCAGTCGTGTGTGTGTGTGTGTGTGTGTGTGTGTGTGTGTGTGTGTGTGTTCTATGGTGACTCAACTTCACAGGACCCTTTTCATTTTCTTCCTCCTTCTTTTCTGTCTCCCCTTTCTCCAGCCACTTGATTCTTTAAAGATTTGTAAGAAGTTCTTTTGGTTAAGTCTTTGTGAATTCCTTAAATCATTTCTTTTTTTAAACTTCAAACTGGTGGTTCTTTTCCCTCATCTTGACCCTTCTACTCATTTTCCTTAAGTCTCTGGTGAAATGTGATTTCTATTCACAGCTAGCTAGCGTTGCCTTCACAATGAAATAGGTCTCTTCTAAACCCATCAGGTCTTACCAAACTACCATTAAAGTAAAAACGGACCAGAAGAAAACCAGTGTATGCTGGTAGAAGATTCCACAATATGTATGCAATGTACATAGAGCCTGACTCAGTTCTCAGAGAGCCTGGGAAAAAGCAGTGTTTAAATAATGCCTAAGTCGCATGCACAGGAAACCAACTATATCACGATAGACTAATTTTAAAATGTTTTTCAGGTGAGGTTGATATTGGGTCAGATTGAGTTTGAGGACAGAAACAATTATGTGTTGCTCTTTTATTCAGAATTTGGGGATGCATTTCATTAATGACATAAAAAGGTGTGAAGGTTTCAGGTTAAAAAAAAAATCAGAGGAATAAACGCAGTGTGAGCTTGCGAGAGCACCTGTAACAAAGTCCCACCGACCGACCGACCGTGTAGCCCCAACAGCAGCTATTTCTTTTCTCACGCTTGAGGAGGCTGGAAGCCCGAGGCAGGAATGGATCAGCACGAGGGCTCTTCGTGAGGCTTTGAGGGAAGCGCTGCCTCCCGCCACTCCGCGGCTTGCAGGTGGCCGTCTTCTCCTTAGGTCTCCACGCAGTTTCCTCCTGGGACTGCTGTGTCAGAGTCTAAATTCTCTTTTTCTTTTTAGCCATGATCTTATGTAGTCCAGGCTGGCCTTGAAGTCAAGATTTTCCTGCCTCTGTCTCCTAAGTGCTAGACCTACGGCCATCTACTCCACGGCCCTTTGGACTGGGTCGCATTCGAAACGGCTCGATATTAACTTTATTATTTCTGTAATGACCTTTTGGGGTCATAGGGTTAGAATTTCACAATAGGAATTCTTGAGGGGACAATAATTCGTCCCACGGAATGTTGTCATATATTTTTGCTAAGTTATTTGTTTGGACTTGGGTGTTTGTTCTTGTTTTGTTTTAGGACAGCAAACACAAATAAGAAGGGAAAACCTTATCAATGAATCCAGGAATTAAATATATCAGAGTCCACATAGCTCAAAGCAAGTCAGATTGCAAACTAGATGAACGAATGCTGATATTTTAACTAGAAAAGCTGCAGAAGGAAACACCATCTTTGCATTTGAACCTTAGTACTTCATACTAAAAAGAGTACTGCAAGCATATAGATCCATCAACAAATTCAAGAATTTCTTTCAATCACACAGTGAACAATTAATTTAGGATTATTTAAGATTAGAACTAATTATGTATGAAACTGATCTCATGTCAAGCAAGATAGTACTTGTGATGTTATAATAATATGAAATATAAAATTGATGTTATTGTTTACCATAATTCTTTTAATTTTCTTGATGTATATAGATGTTGATTTTCATTATTAGGTGAGATTGTTGATTGAAGCACTTGCTCTTCTGTTTTCAGGATTTTAAAAATATACCGTTACTCAGTGCTGGTAGCTCATACTGTAATCCTAGCTATGCAAGAGGCTGAAATCTGAGGGTCATCGTTGAAAGCCAACCTGGGCAGGAAAGTCCAAGAGACTTTTCCTTCCAATTAACCAACAAAAAGCCAGGAGGAGGCCTGTGACCCAAGTAGTAGAGTGCCAACCTTGAGCAAAACAGCTAAGCAAGACCCCAAGGCCCTAAAAATATTAAATAAAATGAAAGAAATAAATGTACCATTAATAAGATAGGAGGAGAAATGTACAAAAAGCACTACTTCCTGGCTTTTGGACCCTTATTGAGTCAGATCTTTCTTTTTATTTATTTGTTGGCCAGTCCTGGGCCTTGGACTCAGGGCCTGAGCACTGTCCCTGGCTTCTTTTTGCTCAAGGCTAGCACTCTACTACTTGAGCCACAGCGCCCCTTCTGGCCATTTTCTGTATATATGGTGCTGAGGAATCGAACCCAGGGCTTCATGCATGCAAGGCAGGCACTCTTGCCACTAGGCCATATTCCGAGCCCCGTCAGATCTTTCTTACGAGTGAAAAATAGCCTGTCACTTTATCTTAACATCCTCCATTTCAAATTTTCACCATTAAATACCATCTATTTAACATAAAAGCTATAGCAAGTCCATTTCAATAGGGGCTTTTAGCTTTCTCTTTCAATGAGGGCTTTATATTTTAGCTTTACATTGTCCTCTCCAGACCTTGTCAGCTTCCCCCAGAAACGCCACCAGTCTAGTTTGAAAGAAGTCAAAAGCCTTGATGTTCCTGGCAAACACATACGCCACTCCTTTCAATCAGCTTCAAACTATCATGAGGTGAGGCCAGGCCTCCTGGCTTACCTGCGGTTGTGGCCTGGTTTAGCTCTTGTTCTGGTGACTCACCAAACACAACTCTTTTAATAGTCCTTATATCCATCACTATCAATCAACACTGGGACGGAAACAGCTTTCCTGAATGTCAGAAATAAGCTAGCTCAGAGGGGAAAGAGACAAGGGCACTGGATATATGAAAACATAGGCTATATTTACTTGACTTTGTTAAATGTTTTCAAATCTGTCCTTTGAAAGTCAAAGCTTCTTAAGTTTTTGTTGTGCCACTCAGATCAGGGGCCGTAATCTTCTAGCCTAGCGTCTGAACTTTTCTAGTATCTATGGAGAAGTTGGTTCATTTTTAGAGCAGCAGTGCTTATCAAGATCATTAAGTAGATTTTTTCCTGTGTATTCGTTCATGTACCATTGAATGATTTTGTTTTTTTCCTAACATCCCTCTGTTTCTACTTATAGAAGTTCATATTTAAGTTAACTTAGCATCTTATCTTTAAGTATGAAGGGATGTGGGAATTTGGGCTCTCCAACAGAAAGGCAGAACATAAAAACTGGATGTCAAAACTTTCCTCTTGGTTCAAATTATTACAAAATCTTAATGTACTCAAGTATACATAAAAACACTTATTCCTTGAAGCAGGAAGTAGATAAATTATAATGTCTGTTGATTGGAAAGAGTGAATACATTATATCTAACCATACTAATATTAATGCAGCAGTTCAAAAACTAAGGTGACCCTGTGTGTAAATAGCAGACGTTAACCAGGTTTCTGTTTGTTTTATTTATTCAGATACTCAGCCTTCAGGCTTATTTCTTATTGGAAGGAAATCCTCCTTCATTATGTAAGACTACCTGGTAAACTTACCATGCATGACTTGTTCATCTTTTACATGCATTTATTACTTTATTACAAATCCTTTGTGCTTTATTACAAATCCTTGGGATATTTTACAAAAGAGATATCAGTATTTAGAAAATTTAGAAAAAAGTATTAGAACAGTTCCAAACACATAGTAAGTGCTCAGTAAAAGTTATCTATTCATATTTTCCATCTATACAAAAACAAACCCACAACATTAACTAGGATAATTTTGGACTGAGAAGTATGAAAGTCAAATTTTCTGTATTACTATTGCAGCACGCCTCTGAGATAACACAAATTCCCAAGAAGCCAGAATATCACTCTAATCTATAAATAAGAAATATTGAGATTTGGGTTGAAAAGTAAATACTTAAATATAAATCTGTAGTTATTCACATATACACACTCACGAGTTAAAGAACTTATATCTTTAATCAATTATAAAACTTCCCCTATTTTGCTTTCTTGATTCAAAGAACAAAGTGTAAGTAACAAACAAAATACTCTGGAACATCTCTCTTGACAACAGTATTTAACCAAAAGCCAAACTGTAGTTCTAACAACTACTCGATACAGTAGCAACAGTGCATTTGAAATATCTGCGTGATGACATCTACTCCATCCGCCATCATGTAATCGTCCAGCTTACTCGACAAGAAAAGCGATAGACGTGTCCTGGAGAGTCACCATTAATATAAGCTATTATAAACTGAGAAGCAAGGCTTTGCCAGAAGTAAAGCTTTGCCATAATCAAATAGGAGGAAGTTTGAACAATTCTGAAAATCCAAGCACTGCGGGAGGAGTCTGCTTCCATTATTCTGGGCCCGTCACAAAGCTGCCCTGCGAACTCAGCTGGATCTGGGAAGCTACTGCTATGCGACTGTGATTAGCCAGGACCAACCACCTCTTTAAAGTGAGGGAAACATCACACTGCCATAGGCTGATACCAGTGCAAATTTAGTTAGGCATTTCTAGGCTCCCCCCACCCCACACCTTGTTCTGAGCCTCAGATAACCAAGAAACCTTGGGTTGCAAGTTGTTTAAATCCAGAAGAACAGGCTGACGATACTGATTTTGCCCCTGAACTCCCTGTACTTAGCCCACAGCCTCTAACCACCACCAAGCTCCTCCAGGAAGCCTGTCCACAGGAGGTCTGTGTTGATTCTGCTCTCCTCTGTGCTCCCAGCCCCACACTCGTTATATTTTCCTTTGTTAATAAATGAGTCTTCATCCTATGTCTACCTTCAGGCATGCAAGAATTTTGGTGAGTATGGCTCAGATCCCGAGGGCCTGGTCACCCCTGGAAAATGTAAGTCTTTAGGACTTTAAAAGATGACCAAATTTAGCAGGCCTTCCCCTGAGATAAGCACATGACCATTCAAATCTTGTTCAACTTTTTCATTCCCTTTTCCTCCCCTCTGTGGCCGAGAATATTCATTCCACGCCTTCAGCCCTACTGAGTGGTGATTCCATTCTCAGTTACCCATCTATTTCTAGACTCTCACTGAAGGTGGAAGGGGAGGTTTCTGGAAGCTCCTGGTTTTGTTGATATTGTGGTTGTTGTTATTAGAGACCACAGTCATAGTATGAACCTTGACTAGGGTCTAATTCTTGCTTCTCTCTCCAACTGGGTCTCCAACAGTCCCTTGATGGCCACCTAAATGGCTTCTTTATGGAACCAAGTGATTTCTCCCTACAGAGACACATGCTCACTGTGGCTTTCCCAAGAACTCCCTGCATTTGTCTGCTGCCAAAGCCAATAATACCCTTTATTTCCTGAGTCTTACTTGAATACATTAATCTGGATTCAATAAAGTAGTTTTCTGCTGACCTGTCAAAAAAATCAATCCCACAAAAGAGTCAACTTTTCTGAAGTCCTCTTACAAACAAGTACTGGGCCTCCACGGAAATTTATCTTGGCAAAACTTAAACAAAGCAAATTCAGGGGATGCTGGGTAGAAATCCCATCGTCGATCCTCAAAGATGTGGCTGAGTTTACTTGGCATTGACCTTTGGTCTTCGGGAAGACATTTAGAAACTTTTCCTTAGTGGCAAAACAGAACTGAAAGCATTCAGGAGAGAGGAGGAAAAAAAGAGTAAAGGAGAAAGAATAGAAATATATAAATAAACAGTATGTTCCTTTGGACTTATGATTCAGAGGAATATGTCATACCAAACCCCAAATATGAGTTGAAGTTTGTTAGATGTTGTATTATTTTTGTAATTGCCTTTCTAAGAGCAAAATTTCCCCAATGGGGACCTGTTCTATCTCAAGATATCAGAATAAAAGAGCCTTAAAAGTTGTTTTCAAAATTATTATTTCTCAATATATGAGTTAACATCCAAATCATAATAAAATAAATGACTCACCTAAAAGAAGAAACAGTATCTATATAAGGTAATGTTTTACAGGCTACAAAAATCTTAGGTTATACTAGCTAATAAACAATCATAATTCACTTTCAATACTTGAGTCTGCTATGAAGATATTCTACTTAAAATACATGTTTCAATTGTCATTAATTTTATGTGGGTAACTCTAACATTTTTGTGGATAAATCTGAACTTTTACACCTAAAATAAAAGAATTAATGTACAAATTGTTTTTATGTTTCAAGCTTCCTGGGCAGGAAAAATATGTCTTACATCAATAAAACTAATAACACTGCACACACACATACACACACACACACACACACACACACACACTACCATATAAGTATAAAAAGAGTAGCAATGGTGAATATATTTAGCTCATCTTGCAAATTAGGAAACCAAGATTGAGGGTCATTAGTTATATGACATATGGTTACAAGTCAGTAAAAGATATTTTTGTTCACTTTTAAAAATCACTTTTAAACAACCAAGATAATGAAAGCAGCTAGGAGGTCGCTCTATATACATGAGCACCAAAAGCTCTTATGGGAAGTAGTAAATGATTTATCAGGCAGTAGAAGGATTAAAGTGACTTAGCATGATACAATGAAAAGCATGTCATTCTCACCCTGGGAAGCCTGAAAAGGTTTAAGAAGTCGAGGTGGCAGACATAACCGGAGGCAGTTGCACTCTGTCTAAGGGATGCTGAGAACTTCTGGCCCTTCGTTTCTATAACTGGGCAATCCTGTCTCTCCAGGTACACACCCACACACTGAACCAAAGGGTTCTAGACTGGGATACTACTACAGAGGAGGCTATTGTGCAGCTCCTTCCTTACTTCAAATAGATGATTATACTTTGTCTGTGAAGCCCTCCCAAGTGCCTTCCTTGCCCAAGTTCACTATGCTAAATAAAACCCACACAGCCCACAGAAGGATGCTGGATGTTGAATATCCTCTTGCCTATATCAATAAAACCCTACAGCAACTCACAGCCATAAGTACCTGCTGACCACATTATCAGAATCCTCCAGTCTATAAATTCCATCCAAACACATCCATTCCCATCTTGCTGCTTTCTTAAATACATACTTTATGTTTATATAACATACAAATATCCTGATCTTGCTGCTTCTTTCTTAAATAGAAATAAGTACAGAAATTTTTTCTGCCAAGGGCCATTTGAATATTTATGGCATTATTATAGCCCATACAAAATTATTAATGTAAGCAGAAGAACATGTGTTTGTCCTGTCATGTACCAGATGATTTTTCAGGCCTTATGTAGTCCACCGACCAGATATTCCTCACCTTTCATTGAGCTTTATGGTAATTCTATCAGTTTATAAATTCATAGCCACAAGCAGTGTGAAGATGGTAGGAAGGTGCCTATGAAATGCTCATGATATGAAACTCAAGTATACATTTCTTCCCTCTAAAAGTAAGCAAAATATTTATCTTCACAGTATGCTCTGAGGGCAAATGGAGTATCTGATTTTTTTGTGTTATTGACTTTTATGTAGCTATTTTTTAATAACAAGAAAGGGCTGTATCTTTAATAGTTTCATGAAGGAAATCTTGGGACCTAGATACCATGCATACCTTTTTTAAAAATTGAACAAGCCAGGTCAGTAGCACATACCTTTAATCCTAGCTATTCAGGAGGCTATCTGAAGACTCAAGTAGAAGCCAGCCCAGGCAAGAAAGTGCTTGAGACCCTTATCTTCAAGCCAAGAGTGGAGCTGTGGCTCAAGTGGTAGAGTGCTAGCCTTGAACAAGAAAAGCCCAGGAGATGGGTGCCAGTGGCTCGCACCTGTAATCCTAGTTACTTAGGAGGCTGAGATCTGACGATTGCGGTTCAAAGCCAGTTGAGGCAGGAAAGTCCATGAGACTCATCTCCAATTAACCACCAAAAATCAGAAGTGGTGCTGTGGCTAAAAGTAGTAAAGCAGTAGCGTTGGACAGTGCCCTGAGTTCAAGCCCCTCCGACCAACAAAACAAAACAAAACAACAACAACAAAAAACACTCAGGAACAGCACCAAGGTCCTCAGTTTAAGCCCACTGTCTAGTACACACACAAAAAAAAAAATTCTAGAAAATCTATCTGTAATGCAGGTTCGCAGACAGCAACATATTTTAAAACATAAAGAAAGAAATATCTTTAGATGTACACTCTTTGTTACAGATGAATGTATCATGGACTCTATCAGGAGTTTCTCAAAAGAGACCTGGGCTCGATAGAATTGGGAAATGCTTTATGAAATGAATTAAAAATGTATTTGCCCTGTAATACAAAAAATGAAAATGTTTCATAATACATATTTGTGTGTGTGTGTGTGTGTGCGCGCGCATGTGAGCGCTAGTCCTGAGGCTTGTACTGAGGGTCTCAGTACTCCCCCTGAGCTTTGTGCTCAAGGACAGCACTCTACCACTTCTGGCTTTGTGGTTGTTGACTCACAAACTTTCCTGCCTGGATTGGCTTTAATCTTCAATCCTTAGTTCTCAGCCTTCTGAGTAGCTATGATTATTGGTTTAAGCCACTAGTACTTGGCTTCACTATATAATTTTTAAAGCATGATGATAGCAAGCCTAGATAAAATATCTGATCAATACAAAGGGTAAAAGACATGAGATAGTCATTTATCTGAAGTCCTTTCCTCTCCCTAGTTCCAATTCCAGCTGTTTTAAACAGCTTAATCTTTACCACGGGTTTCTTTTCTGTGGATATTGGTATGATTGCTCGCCAAGTGTTTTTTTCCTCCTCAAGGAATAGGGCTGGGTTGTATTTTTTTCCCAACTCTCAAATTAAGTTGTTGAGATAGAACCAACTTCATCTCCAGGTCTAAGAATAGACATGTGATCCTTGCGGGCCAATCAAAATATTGTTTCCTAGCTTTCACACACAGCAATTGTTTGAGCAAACAAAATTACAACCACATCAGAGATATTTTCCAGGCCTTTGACTATGAGTGCTGGAAAAGAAATTCTTTGCTGTTACGCTAGGACTTGAGCAGATCTAAGCCTGAGCCACAAAGGAACAACACAAGGAGAAAATTCATCTGAGAGCAAAGCTCAATTTTGTAGGGATGTCCTAGCAAGATGGAAAGAGTGGTTTGGTTTTCATTGTACCAGTACTTCGACTTTAGTAGTGCTAATAAGCAAAATATACAGTGGACTTTTCATTGATACAAGCCACTTGAGTTCATTCTCTTTCTGGCTCAAGCCAGTTTGAGTTGTATTTTTCTTTCACTTGAATTCTAACACAATCATACATTTCTATATAGGTACACTCAAGATAAGACAATATGGTACAATCTAACCTTCCTCTTCAATTCATGTAGGCTAAACATTCCCACAGATGCCTCACATCTCAATATCTTTCATATAGATAGAGTAGATAAATATATATATACATATATATACTGCACTAATAATAAAGTCCCTAAAATTGCTTTAATGTTTTATTCTCCGAGATTAAGTATATTAAATGAGTAGGAAACACTCAGAAAATGTTTATCACATGATTTGAAAACTGCAGACCAAATAAGCAAATTTATCCTTCACTTTGTCTAGTATTAATCCAGGTCAGTATGGATCATCTGTAGAGATAATCATTAATCTTAATTTAATGATTTCCAAGGGTGGCTGGAAATTCCCAGTGGCAAGAAATATATTCAATTAGCTTTATCTAATCCTAGTAGAATGTGCTTATAACTTACGTAGGGCTTAAGTTAGAGAGTAGAGTATGATTTAAAGTGGCCTGGTTCTTATCTACTAGGAATGTATCAGCTAATACGTTTAATGTACGAAATAGCTCTAAAAGAAATGTAAATATAAATACTCAAACACACACAGGACTCGTGGATCAAAGCAATATGGAAATGTATATGCAAGTTTAGATACTGTAAATACTGAAATAACTAATTTCTTCTAAATTGTTGGTCATTTTAATCACATCATGTAACAGGAAAAGATCAGTTTGCTAGGATATGCTACGCTAAGAGATGGTGTGCTCTCCGTGGCTGCAAACGACAAGCAGGTGTTGACAGGATTGACAAGGTGATGCTGACCCCCACAACCCTGGGAGGCCCCTCGAGACCGTGAAGCGTTCACAGGCACCGTGGGAAACACTACGCAGTGATGCGCAGAAGCTGCTCCAGACGTGCAGCTGAGGAAAAGGCCTTGGAGACGAAGTAAGGCCCGGCAAGCACAGGAGGCAGGCTAATCATTTTCCAAAGACGAGAGAGCATCCTCCCGCAAGGTTTCAGAGCTTAAGTGAGTCCTGACAGTTGGTGATCTTCCCAAGGCCCTTTGGACAGGCTGGTAACCAAGTTCATGTGTTTTTTTTAAAAAACAAATTTCACACCTAAAGGCCTTACTTGATGTTTTAAAACTATGTTTTATGAAATGGATGCAGTTTACAAATTCTGGGGGGTTTTTTGGTTTTTTTTTTTTTGCCAGTCCTGGGCCTTGGACTCAGGGCCTGAGCACTGTCCCTGGCTTCTTTTTACTCAAGGCTAGCACTCTGCCACTTGAGCCACAGCGCCGCTTCTGGCCGTTTTCTGTATATGTGGTGCTGGGGAATCGAACCTAGAGCCTCGTGTATCCGAGGGCAGGCACTCTCGCCACTAGGCTATATCCCCAGCCCACAAATTCTGGTTTTGAAGTAATAATTTTCCAGGTAAATCCATTAATTAGTGGTAATGTTTACATTCCCACATAGTTAAATTTTATATAATGTTTTCTTTTCACAAAGAAAGAAGACAGCGTCATTAAATACAAGATTTCCACAGATAAAATTATTTAAGTGACTTAGCCTGGCATTTAAGTAAAAAAAATTGTAAGACACCCATACATTTTAAAGTTGTTTAATTATTTTTTTTACCATAATTGACTTTTTATATGTTGTACCAAAACTGTCAGCCTCCATATCATTTGTAAATCAATGCCTTCCTTCAGGGAAGATATAAAAATCAGAAATATTCATCTAAAAGAGGTCAGTCCTTGCAGCTTGGGAAAATACTATTTTACTGTAGATATCAGTACTTACAATTTATAAATGAGGAAATGGGTCTTAAAAAGGCTAAGTAGCTCATCAAAGCTCAAACAAAGGTGGCTAAGCCATGATTCAAACCCTTTTCCCTCCTGGAGCCCACCCCGGCTCTCCTCTAGTGTAACATGCTAGTCAAAGAGTAACAACCAAATGAAATACGAGTTTAGTATACACTACTTACTAACTTCAGTGTATACCAAAGTGGTACACTAGGTCAATGTATCTTGACCAACATCACCCATTTCATCACTGATCAAGATATTTTGGACTTGCAAACTGATTTGTTGAATCAAAACCCCTTTGTACAACTACACAATGATAATTTAAATATATATATGTACATATAACTAAAAGTTACACTAGACTATAACTCCATGAGGTCAAAGGGTTTTATCTATTTCGTTTACTATTATAATTCCAGAACATATGACAATAACTGATATGAAAAAGCTACTCAAAGCCAGGCACTGGTGGCTCATGTCTGTAATCTTAGCTACTCAGGAGGCTGAAGTCTGAGGATCACAGTTCCAAGCTAGCCTGGGCATGAAAGTCTGTGAACCTCATCTCCAATAAACTACTCAGAAAAAGCTGGAAGTGGTCCTGTGGCTCAAGTACTAGCCTAGAACACAAAGAGGTTCAGGAGCAGTACTCAGTTCTCAAGTTCAAGCCCCAGGACCAGAAAATAAAAACGCTACTTAATAAACATTTGTAGGGCAAACAAAACAATGGCTCATCATTCTCCTTTATTTCCTTTATTTCATCATTTCCACATACTCAAACCCTTGACTTGCTTAGCAATTTTAACCACTGTTAGCCTCTATAAAAAACAGTAGTTTTTCATGAGCAAATGGTAAGTCACAACTCATCCACTTATAGGTTCTTTTTATTAATGTTTATTTATTCATCAAACAAATACTTCTTAGGTACCTACAATATGCTGTTGCATCTAATACTTTGAGATTCATCTGTGAACAGAACAAAAATCCCTACCTAAGGTTCTGAGTTCAAACCTTAGTACTTCCCACCCAAAAGAGAAATGTTAATAGAATTAGATAGAGAATATAGTGACTAAAGTATGTTTAGTAGAAAATAGAAATAATATGAGTCTAAAATTTAAAAATTAATAAAAAGTATTGGAGAGTTTTGCTGCAAAGAACTAGGACAGAAGCGGAATGCTGGTGGTTCACACCTGTAATCCTAGCTACTCTGGAGGCTGAGATCTGAGGATCATGGTTCTAAGCCAGCCGGGACAGAAAAAGCCCGTGAGACTCTTATCTCTAATTAAACACCAGAAAACCTGAAGTTGCACTGGGGCTCAAGTGGTAGAGTGCTAGCCTTGAGCTAAAGAACTCAAGAACAGTGCCCAGGCCTAGACTTCAAGCCCCATGATTTACACACACACACACACACACACACACACACACACACACACACACACAGGAACCGAAGTAAGACCCAAGAAGGAGTTTCTCTTAAGAAGTAATAACCGAGTGAGGGAAGGGGTGACATTGTCCAAAAAGAAATGTACTCTTTCCGTGACTTATGTAGCTCTGTGCATCACCTTTACAATAATAATTTTTAAAAAATTTAAGTGAAAACGACAAATGTGAATAAATGGTATATCATACAGTGGTGAGAAATGGCTGAGTAAGGAAGCTAGAATTTCTGGAACAATGTTCTTGAGAAGCAGCATCCGTATATAAGCAATTCTAAGAACACGAGGGTAGGCAAAGTGCAAGGAGAAGCATTAGGAATATATAAATTTTACTCAGGTTGGTGGCCATGCGTTACAGTAAAGCACGTCAGCACAGTAGCAGGCCAGATTTGCCCATGGAGGCAAGGGAGCAGCTGTATTGATTCAACTATGTTATCAAGGACAATACCAGAGAGGCACAAGGAAATGATTCCAATGATCAACCATGAAATTAAGCGTGGTGGCAAGAGAGAATGGCCAGGGTGTAAGAGACAATAAAAGTTGTATGGTTCATGGAGGCAGAGCTTGAACTTGTCTTTTTAGTTGGATCTGGTTTTTGTTTTTTTTTCAATGATTGAATTTTTTCTAAATTTTGAATCTATTATTTTCCTATATTTATGTCATACAAAAATAATAATAAGTGCTGTGTGAATTTATTCATTCATTCTTCATACAACTTTTTCTGGGAGATGCTAGGTATCAGAAAGCCATAGTAGACTGGTATTGGAGCACAAATACTTCTCAGTCTAGCAGAGGAAGAGACAGGCAGATGAGGAATCACCAACCGTGGTGAGCACAGTGGACAAGGGACAAGCACCTCAGACGTACAGAAAGAAGCCTTGAAATCAGACATGCGCGGAACTGAGTACTTCCCTAGAAAGGGCATTCTGGAATTGCAGTTCTGAAGATTGCACTCAGCTGGAAGAAAACAGAAAGGTGCCTACCATGACTCTTCAGAAGTATAGGTGAAAATGTTGCTTGATAGGGGCTAAAGAACTTGATAGTCCCTGCATACTCCTAAATACTACCTCTTCCTAAATTATACAATATTAGTAATTGTCTACAGTTGTTCTACCAGACATTGTCATTTCCCCAGATCTGTTTTCTCCATCTTACCGGAGTAAGCTACCTTAATGCCGCTTCTCTGACTCTGAATCACGTAACCCAGCTAAAAGAACAGATTCGTTTGTTATTTGTTCCTGGAAAGTTCAGAAAGGCCCTCATAATTAATCATTGACTTTTTGCTTACATGTTAAGAAACCACTAGCTTGATATTTTGTTTGGGGATTTTGCTACTGACATCTTACGTCGAGTGGAAAACACTTTCCCCCTCTAAAAATATTTGAAAGCTAAGATTGGAGAATCACTGTCATGCTGAGGTTATTGAGGAGGGAAAGTACTGCCTAAGACAAAGCTGGGGAGATGGAGGTAGGCCAAGATAGATGGAAGGAACGGACAGCAAGTGTGCCCACAGAAACAGAGTGGCATTTGATAAGCGTGCTTGCAACTCGCGGAGAGTCAGCCAGGTTAGCCCGGGTCAGGTCCTTAGGAGTCAAAGATAATGTCTCGGGGCTGACATCAGGCAAAGCGCTCTCCCAGAGCTCAAGAGAAAAGGCAGACTTACTGGGGGAAACCATTTTTAAATAAAACAAAGGGTATTATGTTCAATGACACCATGCCAACTCTGCCAACTCGCAGCCTGCCAAGGCTTGTCATAATGTTTACAGTTAAGAATTCAATTACACAAAAGTCCTTGGCTGCACAGCACACAGCTCCGCACGGCTGCCAAGAGTCAGGAACAACTCCTTCAAGGAAAAGGAACAAACAAACAAACATCGTGCTTCCACTCCTTTCATGAACACTACGAGGTTTAAAAACATGCCCTAAATGGGTCAGCCCACCACCTGTGGGATGCAGGAGACACTAATTACCTTCTTTTTCTTTCCTCATTGTAGAAGCTTACGCCTAACTTTTGTTGTCTTTGTTCTCTTATTTTATCTCATCTAACTGTTCTATGTTAAAATCAAACTCCAGGCTGAATGCTGTTTTTATCTAAGTTAAAAAGAAGTACCTGGCCAACCATGGGGCAGGAGCCACAAAAGAAGGATTGCTTTCACTAGGTTTTGGTTAACTTTTTGGTTGTTTTTCAGGAGTGGGTCAGTGGCTTTATCTGATCAACAGGAAACTTCAGTGTCTGTTCAGGTTTTCCTGGTAAAGCAGGAGATGGGAACTAGAGATCCAAACGTTGACACGTTGAAAACCATGGGATTAAATTCCTTCCCAATCCTTTTCAACATTAGAAACATTTTACTCTCATGTCAAGACTATCCATCCCTAAAATCAAATACGTTTATTATTTTAAGGAAGGCAGCGAAGGCAATTAGAGCAATCTGCCATTGCTGCAATTTAGAAATATCATTGAAATACTCTCTCTTCATTTCAACATAAAATATTTTTAAACACCAGCATTATTTACGAAACAATGACCCCAACACGATAAATAAGTATACATGGCTGGATTTTTATCCCTAATATTGTTTTATATGCTCTAAAAATCGTGCTACAGTAGCAAGAAATTTTGAAAACTGAGGTAACCTGAGTTTTTTCGACTTAAATGGAAGCAACCCTATGCTAAGTTGACCTCGTGTGTTTAGTGATGAGTGTCGCTATGTTACATAAAGACCGTGCACACGTTTTCACTCGTATTTTAAACCATTTTTTCCCTTTTGTATTCCTCAGCAACTACTGTTCGTGCTGTTTGACAGTTCCCCACATTCTGTGTCAGCCTTTCATTCTTGTTCTTTGAATTTGCTTCCCGAGTTAAAACAATGCTCTAGCGTTGCCACCTCAGGACCTCAAGCTTTCTCCCAAGGCCACTTCCAACCTCCGGATCCCTACTCACCCCATACCAGTGTAGCCAGCCTGTCCATGCCACTGTCACCACCCTCCCGTCCCTCAGAACCTGGACGGTCCAACAGCTCAAGCGTCTGGGGAGGAGTTGGCCCCCTGGTAGACACAGGCCCGCAGCTGCGTCCAACACAGGAAGGAAGGGGGCACGTCAGTGGAACCAGAATGGAGAAAAACGGGGAGACAAAAGCACCCCATGAAAGACCAGCTGTGGGACTTATGAGCTGGCACCTTGACACCTTTATAGAAAACACAGCGCGTTCCTTAGGTCCTTTCTCTTGTGACTTTCTCCTTGACATTTAACCTTCACGATAATACACCAGATGCTCTGGGTGTCCATTCATCCAATGAACACATCCAGGTGCACCAGGCACCCATGATCACCTGGGAGCCCGGGGTGGGGGGGGGGGGACCTAGGAGCAGCCCCACGTTTCCAACAGCGCCCTCTGAAACGGCTCCACTGGGCTTCTTTTTGGGGAGCCTCTCTGAATGGAAAGTCTCCTTACTTTTCTTTTGCTGCTTTCCTTTCAGGTTCAAGTAAACTCGCTTTGTCTGCTTAAAAAAAATAAATAAATACACCAGATGCTTTTTTTTTTTTAAGTGGAGGGGGGGAGGTTCAGCTCCAAAGTATGGCCCAAGGACCTTTGAGAAGAGTGCTTTTTCCTCTCAGGATTGACACACCACCGTCTCAAGTACTGTAGGGCTCAATGACTAATTACTGAATACATTATTTTTAAATATTTTCTAAGGAAATGCTCGGGCCAGGTGCCAGTGGCTTATGATTTAATCCTAGCTGCTCGGAGGGCTGAGATGCTGGATCTTAGCCCAGTTCGAAAACTCGGTGAGACTCTGTCTCCAAAATCACCAGCAAAAAAGCCAACCTGAACGCACGCAGCAAGGGTTGGAGCACCGGTCAAGGAAGCAAGCTGAGCAAGCGCAAGGAGACCTTGAGTTCAAACTCAGATGCTCACATGTTGCTCCCAAAGCTGGATCTAAAATAACACCAGAGCATGATACCTTATGCATGACGCTGCGCATTCACACAGGAACAGTGAGATGAAGAAGGCTAGCCTTGAGGGAGAAGCCGAAGCCACAGTGATTTTGAACATTTAAAGTATTATTTATTGAAACAAATTCCAGGAACTGTAAACATGGGGAGAGGGTGTTTATTTCTACCTTTTTGCTATTTTTTTTTGTTCTTTTTTCTATCTTTTGAAGGGTGGACAGGCAGGGCACAGAAATGGAGGGAGGGAGGAAGGTGAAAAAAGGCGGTCGTGGTACCCAGACAGGATGTGGAAAATGAAGGATGCAACTTGTGTGGGGATGGGAAGAGGAAACTGGGGGAAAGCAAAAAAGAGCTGTACTCATTATCTGGTGTATGAAAGAGTAACTCCTCTGTACCACATCTTAATAAGAACAATAGAGTCACGTTTGTTAAAAAGCTCAGTGTGAGAGGCATATTCCCAATAGAACTGGATTACTGAAACACGTGTTTATCCACAGGCTACTGAATTGTTGATCCTGAAACAGCCTGACAGGAAAAGCCAGACCCCAGGTCAACGTGCTTCAAGGTCTAGCATATTCAGCCAGGGCCCTAGGTCCACTATCAGTGAAAAAAAAAAATCAGTTTTCTACCTCAAATCTATCCTTTGGCTTAAATGCCTACATGGATTTGATTGTTAGCCGCTACCGGTTACTATACTACATCATTTTTTTCAATCTTTAAATAGATGAATTATTTGTTGAGCTAAAGTTTGTTGAGTAGTTCCTGCTTAAAAAGCATGTGATGGACACGTTTATAAAGGAGAAACATGACAGTCTTCAGGGATTGAGATCACACATCACGGGGAGATATCCACCCACCTTAAACACTCACGAGGAAGGCTACTTAGGAATATGTCATGATAAACAATGTTAATAACAAAATTAATGTTATGCTTTCTATTTCTTTCCCTTAAATCTCTTTTGGGCTTCACAGAGGACACTGATAGACCTCCTGACAATTCCTAGAGTTAAGAAGCTTTTTTTTTATTTCTGATTTAAGTCCTGCCTGATTTAGCTTTAATCCATTTCCACCTATTCTGTTCTCATGGAAGGCAGAGAAAAGCCATTCATTCCCCTCGTGTGACTGTGCTTCATGTATTAAAGATTTTAGCCTTCATTTATCCAGGTTACATAATGCCAATCCTCTTCATATTTCTCATATATCTTATTTTCCAGGCTTTTAAATTAATTCCATTGCACTCCTTTTGGACTCGGTGGATAATTAAGTAGTCATGAAGCTGCCTTCAGATTCTAATTGGGTAATAAACCTTCGGGGAAGGGAGTCATTTTAAATCAGAATCTCACGTGATCTGGGACTTAAAACATTTTTGGGAAGCAGGAGGAGGCTGGGACATGCATGTAAAATGGGCACCAGAAGCATAGGAAGAAATGGGAAAGCATCACTGGATGTTGTTTTATAACAGGGATAAAACGAAAGGCATATGTCACAGCAAATAAGTAAAAGATACAAGAGTAAAATCACCATTAAATTAAGCAGCTGCTGATTCCTGGTTTTATACCAAGTTGCTGTCAAGGGCTTACGACATCTGATCATAGTAATCTAGATTGAGATTTAAAAAATAAAACAGTTTAATAAGATATGAATTCAGTGTCCATTGTGTTTGCATTGTATTTCTGTGAAAGCTTCTAGTTGTCTCTTCTTCCCTTTCCAGGTAAGTTCTACAGAAGAGAAAAAAACCTCTCTAATGTGTTATGCAGTGGGAAACAGAACCTCTAAGTGTTAATATATTATATTTTAGATAGTATCTAAAATCAATTGCCACATATATAAACTACTAGCTGTATTCATCAACTAATGAATGGATAAATCCTTACAATGAACTATTAATCAACAATAAAGAAGAATAAAATAGTAGCTGGGCACTGGTGACTCACACTTGCAATCCTAACTATTCAGAAGGAACATGGTTTGAAGCCAACCTGGGCAGACAAATCCCTACAGTTGACAAGCAAGAAGCCAGAACTGGAAGTTTGGTAAATAAAGCCAATCAAGACCTTGGCCCTGAGTTCAAGCTCCACACACACATCCCCGAAAATTACCTGTTATATGATTCCAATTTCATTGAATACCTAGCATAGGCAACTCCATAGATAGAATGTATTTTAATCAGTGCCAAGGCACAGGAGAAGGAAGAATGAGGGACAAGATTTCCCATTTGAAGTGGTTTTTTAAAAAGTACTAAAACTACATACTGATACTGATTGCATAACATCATGAATGTACTTAGTGCCACTAAATAACACTTTTTCATATTGCAAAGTAGAAAATGTTATGTGTTTTGCCACAATGAAAAAAAAATTAATTGTATCCTCTGGCACTTTATGTATTAGTGCAAAATGAGACAAAAATAATGGTGGACAACAGAGGGGCTGGCCCTCTTGTAAGCTGAGTCAGTTGAGTATTTATGCTGAGAGCAATGTATTGAGCTGGATGCTGAGATCTAAGAGAAAACTGACAGAGATACCGTTTCTTCCCTGGTACAGCCTTATGTTTTACAGCATATCCATTCTTCTGTGTCTCTTCTCCTGCCAGAGATGTTTGTTCTAAGATGAAAAAGTAAGAATAAAAAATAATGAATGGGTTTTATTAATCTACCAAGTATGTAGGAGATAGGAGAGCTGTGTGTAATAAAAATAAACACCAGGGGGCCAGCAATGTGACCTAGTGGTAGAGTGCTTGCCCAGCAAGCATGAAGCCCTGGGTTCCATTCCTCAGTACCAAATAAAACAGGAAAAAGCTGGAAGTGGTGCTGGGGCTTAAGTGGTAGAGCACTAGCCTTGAACACAGAGAGGCTCAGAGACAAAGCCTAGGCCCTGAGTTCAAGCCCTAGGACCAGCAAAAGAAAAGAAAGGAAAAGAAAAGAAAGGAAAAGAAAAGAAAAGGAAGAAAGAAAGAAAGAAAGAAAGAAAGAAAGAAAGAAAGAAAGAAAGAAAGAAAGAAAGAAGGAAGGAAGGAAGGAAGGAAGGAAGGAAGGAAGGAAGGAAGGAAGGAAGGGAGGGAGGGAGGGAGGGAGGAAGAAAGAGAAACAGAGAGAAACAGAGAGAGGGAGGGGGGAAGGGAGGGAGGGAAGAAAAGAAACACAAAAAACAAAGCAAATGACTGTTTGTACACCTAAAACTTTAACTTTGGTGCCCACAATAGTGATTGACAAATTTACCCTTAAATTACACTAAACCATTACTAAATAACTTGAACAAAGAGAGATAATTTATCTGAATATTATTTTATGGATTCTTTAGATCTTGTGCACTGTTTAGCATAAAGGATAAAACATACAAGATAGTGTGCATTCTTGGATGAAGTACTCCTTCTTTCCCCACACCTCTATGGGCATGATGTATTTCCTGTGCTTGTGTATTTGGGGCATGGCCACATGACTACTTTTGGCCAATGAAACCATAGAAGATAATGGCAGGGAAACCTTAAATACATAGCATAGTTAAGAGTTTGGTTCTTCTTTTCCTGCTCTTAACCATAAAAATATCTAAGTAGACAGTCCAAGAACCTTAAAATTTTTTTACAAAGCAAACCAGATAGAAACCCCAACCAGGAGCCTGACGGTAGTTGTTCAACTATTCCACACTAGATCAAATACTGTTACTATATTTAGAGTTTTGAGCATGAGAATAAACTCATCCTATTGTCTTTTTAAAAATTGTTCATTATTGTCAAAGTGATACACAGAGGAGTTAGAGTTTCATACCTGAGGCAGATGACTACATTTCTTATCCAACCTGTTACTTCCTCCCTCATTTCTCTCCCACCTTCCTCCCTCCCCACGAATTGTACAGTTGGTTTACACCATATAGTTTTGTAAGTATTGCTGTTGCACTGGTTCATCTTTTATCCTTTGTCTCTCCATTTTGAAGTTCTTCGTCCCTTCTCTAGTTCCAATAAATGTATATGCAATATCCAGGGCACCAAAATCAGTTATAGTGACATCAGGGCTAAAACCATGGGGAAGAAAGATAAAATAAAAAATTCATAATTTCACATGGCTTGTTGAAAACAACAACGATAAACCACTTGTTTCCATAACTTGGAGTTCATTTCGCTTAGCATCATCTTACGTGTTCATATTCGCATAGCTATTGAGCTACTGTGATCTTCTGCTAGGACTATCGTGGATGTGTATTCTTAGTTACAAAATTTTAGAGCACTGTAATAATAGCTGGTTGATACAGCATTGATATTGATATTGCAATGATCTCCAGAAGTTTTTTCACAGTGTACAATTTTTTAATACTTAGGAAACTAGCTTGCAATAATAAACTAATTTTTCTCTATATATTTTTCTGTTCAGTTTTAAGTTTAATATTAAAAATCTTAGCTACATGAGATGGAAACTTAAAGATAAATAATCCAACTTTTCTCTATCAATAGTATAACTTGTAAGATCTGCCAGATTGTGCTACTAGGATGTGAGAATCATAAATTGGCATTGCTGATACCATCAGCAGTAGCATCTTGATGAAGTTAAATCATTAATTTTCATTTGGCAAATTAGCAAAATTAAATTTTTCATTAAGTGAAAATATATTTGTATGTGAACAATTCACACTGTGGAAAGGATCAAATTCTAGCAAATACTTTCATTATGTTCTATTTCAGGTACTTTTATTCATAAGTCTCCTATTTTCAGATCTAGGGTAAGGATATTAACACGATGTCACCTTTGTGTGAGACTTTCCTTTTGAAATATTCAAGATATTTGTACAGAAAGCATTTGGCACATTCAAAACCCTATGGTGTTACTCCTTTCCCCTTTGTCCTGTCATTGTTCTAGATGGAAAATTTGACACACTGTACTTACTTCTGCCAGTGAATATAGAGAGTTGATAGAAACATTCAGTCTCTTAAATAAAGATAACTTGTTTTGTACTTTCTCTGTGCCCCAGATTCTTTTCCTAATAAATTACTAGCTTTGTGAATAAATATGGTTCCCAAAGCATGATGAAACATCGAATGCAAGGGGATATTCTTTCCATTTCCCGCTTTCTGCCACTCATATCACTTAGTTTAAGCAGGAAAATAGTACAATAATCATACACAAAGTAAAAAAATAAAATGATGTTCACTAAGAAACACACATTAAAAAGGAATTTAATCTTTATGAGAGTTCGGAAAAATACTAAGCATAGATAAGTGATAAAGTAGATAAATAGATACAGTATCCTATTTGTCCAAGATAGCTAAGCTAACAATGAATGTGAAAAGAGAAAAAAATAACCCCTAAATATCCACAAAAGAAAATATACCAGTGAAGAGAAACTCCGGAGTCAGGTCTCCAAAGTCAATCCATTACAAGTGTCTTTTGACTAAATTAGAGCCATCAAGATCTTTTTTGTATGTTCATGCATTATAAAGCAACAGGCCTTGTGGTCAGGAAGACATTTTAGAGAAAGCAAGAGAAAAGACAAAAGCACCTGGGAAAAGGTTTTACTATTGTAAAAATTGATAGATGAAGTATTTGTCTATGGAAATTGAGAACTGTAGTGGAGTCAATATTAATTAATCTCTAATATTCATAAGATCAAGTAAATTTCAAGCCTGCAGTATTTTAAATGGCTCTCAAAACACTTAAGAGGTCTGATCTCTGTGGTAGGCACAAACATGTAAGACAGCCTCCTCTTGTTTTCTTCCTGGCTGTCTGAAGGTCTGCCTCCATCATGAACGACACAGTCACAACCCGGATCAGGAAGTTCAACACCAACCGACTACTTGAGAGGAAGCAGATGGTTCTTGATGTCCTTCACCTCAGAAAGGCAACAGTACCTAAGACAGAAATTTGGGGAAAACTTGCCAAAATGGCAAGCCTACATGCAATGTCACCTTTGTGTTTGGATTCAGAACCCATTTTGGTGGTGTCAAGGCAGCTGGCTTTGGCATGATTTATGATTCCTTGGATCATGCAAAGGAAAATGAGCCCAAGCACAGACTTGCAAGACATGGTCTGTATGAAAAGAAAAAGACCTCTGACCAAACAGCAAGAAGACTGCACAGACAGAAGCAAGCAAATCAGAGGGACTGCAAAGGCCAGTGTTGGAGCTGGCAAAGAGTGAGCTGGAGACTGGATAACAGCCAAAAGAATAAAGATCCTGCAATGGCTTCGCCTGCGGTCATGATGAATTTTTCATGAAGGGATTAATAAACTGTAAAAAAAAAAAATCACAGCCTCCTAAGAGACCTGTCATGGAGTAGACACATATCTTTTCCCAGATAGCCAATCAAACTCGAGTGTAAAGGTTTCTCTTACCTTGCTCACAGCGGGAAGAAATGTCCAATTTAGTCAGACCTCTACAAAAAGAAAAATCACTTTAAAGCTCTTATTTTTCCCTTTCCCCTCAAATTCCCATCTTTTTTCCTGTACCCTTAGTCTTAGATGATGATGATCTTGCTTCCAACTTCACTCTAGAATTTGAAGCAATCAGAAGACAACATTCACAAACTCCTCCAACCACCTGTCCACTCTGCCAGTACCTGCTCCGAGCGCCTGTTCCCCTGAGTTTCGTCTTCCTCCCAGAGGGAGCAGCTATCTGGCACACCAATTCCAAAGTACTGTCTAGGAACGATTCGCGATATCCCATCTTAGACCCTCTTCCTCCTTCCCTTTCAGCTAGGTAGAATTCCATCTTGCTAGCTATAAATTGCTTGTGCTTAAATAGCTAAAGTAGCTTCCTTTATCTCTGTCTTAACCTTGACTAATAAATACATCAGTCAAAGCTTAGCGATGTGCAGAAAAATATAATAAGGTTAATAATATAAAATAGGAATTAATAGAACATACCCAACAGAAGGCAGATGAATATTTTGAAAGGAGAGATACTCAGCAAACAAGAAAAAGATGAGATCAAAGAAAAGAGAAGCAAGAAAACAAAGGTAAGATGCTATTTTAACTGTGGGAGATTTAAAGAGAGCCAGAAACCCAAGGCAAGAGCCCATTACAGAAAGGAAAGGCAAGCCAGAGCAGCAAGCTCATGAGCCAGCACCGGAGATCATGCTTGCATCATGGAAGAGAAACCAAAAGAAAAAAGATGGCACAGAAGCATACATAAAGTGAACAATGAAGTATAAAGGTATTCATCAGAACACGATCCCTAGCTGAGCTCTAGTAGCCCATACCTACGATCCTAGATATGCAGGAAGATGGATTCTGGGGATGACAACTCGAAGCCAGCCTAGTCAGGAAAGTTCACAAGACTCGATTAGTCACCGGAAAGCTGGAAATGAAGCTGCGGCTCCAACGGCAGAGCAGCAGCCTCGACGGGCCCCGAGTCCAAGCCCAGGACCGGCACATATATGATGCCTTTTGAAAATAAGGCCTACATGTTCATACTGAAAAAATTCATATGATCCATAAAAAATGTTTTCTAACATTAGATTTCGAAGACAGACTCGCAAATACACAAATACTCAAGGAGAGGAATCGGACCTACTACAAATCTCTTTAAAGAATCCTGGACTTCATCTTAGCAATTCTGAAGATGGAAAAGACTGGAGAACGACATGTGCAGTACTGAAAGACAGGGGCAGATTTTGGAGACTATCCATTTAGGCAGGCTGTCATTCAAGAACAGAAGGAAATGTCCGACTTTTCAATGTCTCTGTACTAACGTGCATAAAAGTGCTTCCTGAAAAAGAACATACAAGTAAAGAAAACCCACTAAGAAAAAAATGCGATATGCATTGATTCAAAATAACATACTTATTTACTACAGCTTGGTAAACACATTACAATTATTTAAAGAAAAGTTGCAGAAATATTAGTGGAATAATAGCTCTAGAAATATCAAAATGTAGCATCAGCACTACTTGTAGACTTTATGATTATATGTCTAGGAAACTAAAGTTGAACCACTGAAAAAGTATTAGAAGAAACATGGTATTTTGCTGAATCTAAAATACATTTGAAAAATAGCTTTTAATTTTCTTGGGAAACAGTGGAAAAAAATCTTTTAAATTGAAACAAAAATGACCAAATGTTCCAGGAAGGTTTAACCAAAAAGACACAGTGCTCACAGATGTACAAGTCTACTGCAAGGCGGAAAAGAAGACTTCAAAATCACAAATAGGAGGATCATGGTCTTCAGTCCTGACGCAAATGCAATACCCTATTCCAAAAACAACCAAAGCAAAATGGGCTAGAGGCATGGCTCAAGTGGTAGAGCACTTGCCTAGCAAGTGTGAGGTCTTGAGTTCAAACCCCAGTATAACCAAATACAAAACAGTGAGAGAGAATGGGAAAAGGACAAGGAGAAGAAGCCAAAGAAGAAATAAAAGGAGAAAATGGGAAGAAAAAAAGTCACTTCATGAGAATTTTAAAATAAACAGTCATAATCATTTCTGGAGAGTAAGATGCTAGGGCAATCGCATCTTATTAAAGATTCTGGCAGCTTTGAATCCTTGTAGCAAGTATGTATTATTTTTGAAATAAATATTTCATTATAAATGAAAATTCAAGCGAGGTTAAAAAGACAGTTTGCTGCATTGGTTTCTGCACTAGGTATTTTTCTTGTAAGTCTCTATCTTGAGCCCCTATTTATAGGATTCCTTATTTCTCTGGTTTTTCACTGCACTAGTGGGGTTTGAAGCCAAGGTCTTGCACTTGCGAGGCCAGTGCCTCCAGCCCTTCTTTTGTGCTGGTTAATTTTAAGATAGGGCAACACTTCCCCCTGGGCACATGCCCAGACCTTAATCTTCCTATCTCCATCTCCCATCATCTCTGGGATGACAGACACACACTCACAACCACCTTCTTCTGTGGAGAGGGATGATCACTGACTTTTCTGCCTGTCCTTGGCTGGAACCACAATCCTTCTGATTTCGGCTATCCATGTAGCTGGGTGACAGGCAGACACCACTGTGCCCCGCTGCTGGAGTCTTGCAAACTTTTCTTCTTGGTCTGGTCTCAAACCGTGATCCTCTCAATCTCAGACTTTCAAGTCGCTAGGATTACAGGCATGAGCCCCTGTGACCCAGCTTAGGCTTCTCATTTCCATTCCAGGTGTGGCACTCCATGCCCCAGCCCTTTCCACCAAAGCTTCGCCTAACACCAGCAGGAACTCAATCTCACTCTACAAAGGGCTCCTGCTGTTGATTTTAAGAGCCCATTAGGCAAGAAATGTTGGAAAGCTAGTGCTGAGTTACATAAATAATGATATGAAAGGAATGGAAATAATTGCACTTTGCCAAGTCAGCAGTCTAAGAATTCTGTTGGGGAGGCAACAGAGAGTTATTTATATCAAGATATTTTGTGATGTTTCCAAAAAACTAAGGAACATTCTTGGACAGGCCTACGCCCTGCTAATCCTCTGGGAATCTCTTATCAGCAGAAGGCCTCCAAGGAGTTGTTATCCCTGTTCAGCTCGGAGAAGAGAAAAGTTCCACCTTCTGAACTCATTTATTAAACCTTTCTTTGCACTGGTTCAGTAGCACAAAAAGTAACCTTAGTATTGACTTGTACAGAGTACATGATATTTAAAATATATGCTTTTACTAGGTAAGTAAATAAATACTTGTATACTAAGACCATAGGTTTCCACTATAGGCAATAATCAAAAAAGCAACCATAATCATCCAGAAAGAGGTTAGTGGAATTCTTTGAGAGCACCAGAAATTAAAGTCAGGGACTTAGACTTGTTAGGTAGGGGCAATAATAGTTGTGCCAATTTCATTATCATGCTCAATTCACTCGATCAGTGTTTATTCCCTCGATTATTACTTCGCTTCCCTATCTCATCATCAAGTTTCCTAGCTCAATTTCCACATACATACACTGAAATATAGAACTGCATTTGCCTGTCATCCCTCTCTCCATTGGTCAACCATCTCCATCAGCCCCCACTTCCCTCAGACGAGACATGTTTTGGCTGCTAACAGTCCTTTTGTTTGTTAATTGTTCCAAGGAGTTACATCACAGAAACCCACTTCTGGTACGCCATCCTTTAATCAGCTTGATCATGTATATGTTCATAGGGTCCTGTAAGTGTTTGCATGCATGTTTATATTATTTTAGGCCCAACTTTTATATGTGAGAGAAAACATAGACTTTGTTCTCTCTCAGCCTGAATATCCATGTTTTTAACAGATGAATTTTCCTTCTTTGGCACTAGAATGGCAAGGTTTAAAAAAAATCACACAAAGAACAGAGATATAGAAAAGTGTTACTTACAACCTTATATTTGAGAAAGTAATATCTGACACTTTTTTAAGAATCAGGAAATACATTAAAATTGCACAACTTGTCATAGTTTGCTCTGTGTGTGTGTGTTTCTGTTTGTCTGTCTGTCTCTCTCTCTCTCTCTCTTCTTTATCGCTCTCTGTTGTACTGAGGATGAACCTTGATTTGACCTTGTGAATGTTGGGCTACAGTTCTACCACTATTCATTTTTTAAACCTTGGAAACTGATTTGAAAACCCTTGGAATGACTGAATATCATCATTTCATTTCAAATTGAAGGCAAATGGAATACATTGTACCTGAGATTTTCCAGAAGTTGGACAAAGATGGAGCCATTGTGGCATAAGTTACCTTCGAATTTTCTTATCTCTCTTCTTAATGGCATCACTTACAAGTTAAGATTAACAAGTTATTTTGAAACTATGATTAGGTTGTTTATTTTTCAACATAGCTCTGACATAGAGAAAGTGATATATCTAATGGTGCACATTTGTAAAAAGTTGATGTAGCTAAAGATGATGATTATACCTTTCCCTCAAATGATAGGTAGTAAGACTGTTTTTCTGTTAATACTATTGTTTTTTGTTCTGAAAATAGGTCTCATAAGTTAAAAGTGATAGAAGAGAATGAGCATTAGAATATGTAAAATTAACTTTGGCATCTATAAGTTTTTTAACAGATCAAATGTATTAAACTCAATCTTCAAACACTAATTTTCACTGGCAATTGAACTGAGGAATGAAGTATTCCATTTTGTTTCTGTCATGGGATCAGAGCATTTCATCTTAAGAAGAGAGGAATGAATAACATATTATTTTTCAATCAAATAATTTGTTATTTCACTGATGTTATCACTTCATATATGTATAGTATAATGAGTTTATTTAAAAAGTGACTCTGCTTCTATGTTTTAAAAAACTGTCAATTAGATAGAAAATTAAAACTATGTAAACCTTTTTATTAAAAATTGGCCATCTCTATGTGTAAAACATCAAGTAGATGGAAAAACAAACTACCCCCACAAACTTAACAACATAAGCAAACTAGCAAATGCCACTTATCTGGCATGATCAGCATGTGATAAATATGATCAAAGTAGCAAACAGTTATTCCCTGGAAAGCAAAGCCATGTGATCTGAAAACAGCAACTAAAATTAGTCATCATTTTTTTTCCAATCCAAGAGTAGATGATTGCAAGGAACCCACAGTAAGACCTGAATCAAAACCAAGGCAAATCATATGAACAACAAAAGTAAACATTGAAAAATCCTCAGGAAAAAGTTCACAGTGAGGAGAAACTTGTGGTACTAAAATCTAACTCAGGGTTTTAAACAATAAAAATAAAAGGAAAAGTCCAGCAAAGAAAAGTGAAGCAGGAAAGTCTCAAAAACTAAGTCAATATAAGTTTTAGCAATGTACAATACTAAGATAAGAGGAAGTTAAGGGACTTAAGAAACCTACTTGAGCCATATCATCTAAAAGTTCTGGGAAAACAGTTTCACATAAATAAGAACAATGGAAAAATATCTTAGTGATACCTACTACAAGAAGAAAAAGGAGAAAGGAAACAGTGAATTACTTTACCCTAGATAATAAAAATATGACAGAAACTTTTATCCATAATCAAATCCAATTGTGACCTACTAAATACAATCAAGTAGAATTTATAAATTATAAAAGTCCCTGAAACAGAAAAACAGAAGTAAAAGAAGTCATTTTAGGGATGGAGCTGGAGTCATGATTCAAGTAGTAGAGCACTTACCTGGTAAGTGTGAAGATCTGGGGTCAAGCAGGCTCAATACAAACGGTGGGCGAGGCCAGAGAGAAAATAGGGAGAGAGAAAGGAGAAAGAAGACATCGAGAGCATATAAAAGTAAAGAGCCAGCGCCAGCTGCCCACACCTGCAATTCTAGCAATTCAAGAGGCTGAGGTCTGAAGATCATGGTTCAAAGCCTACCCAGGCAGAAAAGTCCTCAAGACTATATATCCACTTAATTGAAATACAGGTGTGGAGGTGTGGCTCAAGTGGTAGAGCACCAGACATTAGCAAAAAGACCAGAAAGAATGCCAAGCCCCCCTCAACAAGTGGGCTAATGACCTAAAAAGAGACTTCTCTGAAGAGGAAATGAGAATGGCCAAGAGACACATGAAGACTTGCTCTATATCAAAATAACACTGAGATTCCACCTCACCCCAGTAAGAATGTCCATTATCAGGAAAACTAACAAGAACAAATGCTGGAGGGGATGTGGCCAAAAGGGAGCCCTACATCATTGTTGGTGGGAGTGAAAACTTGTTCAACTACTCTGGACAGCCGTATGGGGTCGAAAGTGGTATGGCAGTTCCTCAGAAGGCTAAACATAGAGCTACCCAGCAGCCCCACTTTTGGGCATCTACCCAAAAGATTACAAGCAAGACCACACTAAAGCCACCAGCACAACAGTGTTAGTCGCAGCACAATTTGTCATTGCTAAACTATGGAACCAACCCAGATGCCCCTCAGTAGACGAGTGGATCAGGAAAATGTGGTACATATACACAATGGAATTCTATGCCTCTATCAGAAAGAATGGCACTGCCCCATTCATAAGGAAATGGAAAGACTTGGAAAAAAATATATACTAAGTGAAGTGAGCCAGACCCAAAGAAACATGGACTCTATGGTCTCCCTCATGGGGAATAATTGGTATGTGCTTAGGCTAGTCACAGCAGAAGATCACAATAGCCCCAATGTCTATGCCCTTATGAACACATAAGATGATGCTAAATGAAATGAACTCCACGTTATGGAAAGAAGTGGTATATCATTGTTGTAATTATTTTCAACATGCCATGTGAAACTGTACACTTTTCTTCTCTCATATTCCCTTCCTGTGGTTTCACCCCTGCTATCACCATATCTCATCTGAGTACCCTGGATACTGTATATACGTGTATTAGAACTAGGGAAGGGAAAGGGAATAACAAAATTGAGAGACAAAGGATAAAAAGACAAACGACTCAGGGGCTGGGGATATAACCTAGTGGCAAGAGTGCCTGCCTCGGATACACGAGGCCCTAGGTTCGATTCCCCAGCACCACATATACAGAAAACGGCCAGAAGCGGCGCTGTGGCTCAAGTGGAAGAGTGCTAGCCTTGAGTGGGAAGAAGCCAGGGACAGTGCTCAGGCCCTGAGTCCAAGGCCCAGGACTGGCCAAAAAAAAAAAACAAAAAAGACAAACGACTCTAAAAGCAATATGTATAAAACCATTTGGTGTAAACCAACTGAACAACTCATGGGGGGAGAGGGAACGGGGGAGAGGGGAGGGGGGGAACAAGGGAGGAGATTAACAAGTTGAACAACAAATGTACTTACTGCCTTACATATGAAACTGTAACCCCTCTGTAACTCACTTTGACAATAAAGGAAAAATAAATAAAAATAATGTCCCTTCCAAAAAAAAAAAAAAAGCCAGGCCCTTAGGTACTTCCACAAAAGAAAAAAGGAGAAAGAAGATAACATAACTACTGAAGGCAAAAAGATAGGTATAATAAGATTTCCCAGAATATTAACATTAAACAAGATATCAGAATAAAGACAAACTAGACAACTCAAATAGGAATAATAAAACACAATGACTAGCTTAGAGACACATTCTTGTAAAATAATTTCTAGACTTGAATATATATATTTATCAATCTAGGTAAAAAAAAGAGAGAGAAAATAATGTGGAAGAGAAAAGTTCAGATTGTAATTTAATTTCCAACAGCCATGCCTTATGAAAAGAAAACTGATATATTACTCAAAGAAGCCTACAGTATTGTAGTTACAAAGGACATATGCAAACTAGTACCGACCCATAATAATTCAAAAAATATTATTCCTGTGACCCTGTCCTAGGGAAGCTTTTGTATAATCTAAATGTCTAGAGAAAACATCTAAATAAGAATCCTTAGTGAACATTATATACTTGGTTATATAACTGGCTAATTATGAAGTAAAGGGAGAAATTAAGGTGATGGCAATATATTTGACAATAAAACAAAACAATTTAAATGTGCAACAAAGGGAACCAAACAGGGTAAAGCACACCCTAATCCCAGAACTCAGCAGGCAAAAGCAGGGTGACTGCAAGTTCAAGGCTAGCCTGGACTACATAATATGACCCTGTCTTAAAACAAAAACAACAACAACAAAGAGAAAATGGGATGTTGTGATGGTTCATTGTGTCCTTCAAGCAATACTTGAGAACTCACAACGCAAGAAAGAAAATTCCAACTGATTCGAGAAGTCAAGTGACACTTCTCAAATCTTGAATTTTAAGACAAACAAGAATTACCACTTTCCTATTACTGGTTAAGGAACTTTACTTTCTTTTCCCATCCATATTTGGATTTGCTATTTGCTATTTACTATTTGCTAGGGTACTTATGAAGTTTACTTCTTTTTTGGCTTACACCCAGACTGGATTACATCTGGATTAAAGTACATGTTTTGCTGAAATATCTGCAAAAACTTGGCCAACTTGCAGGGCCTGGGCTTCACACTAATCACAAACCAGCATCTGATCGAGTACAAGTTCCGGACACCCAATCCCTTCAGTAAAATCATGTTTCAAATGAACATTGAGTCAGGAATGTGTGCGTGCCATGTAAGCGTGAACACAATGCATATAAGTTAGTACAACCTGCAAGGATCTTCTCATTTGATATTTTTATTTTATACACAAGAAAACTAAGGGCCAGGGAGGCAATCTTATTCTCCCAAAGTCACACGTTCCATCTGACTATAATTGTTTGTTTAAATGTTTATGTTACTCCATGCAGGGTCTTTTATTCATCCTGAAACCTTAAAATGCAGGACAGTATCAAATGCATCCTAAGCATTCAGTAAAGTTTTTTCTTTAATTCAATAGAACAATTCAGTTTTAGAGTATACTTTTAAGAATCACTTTCCAGGGTACATGTTATATTTTATTAGTTTAAAAAAAAATCATTAACGGGGGGAAGGGAGGAATGAGGGAGGAGGTAACAAACAGTACAAGAAATGGATCCAATGCCTAACGTATGAAAATGTTTCCTCTCTGTACATCAGTTTGACAATAAAAATTTAAAAAAAAGAATGACACACTAAAAAAAATCAATAACAATAATACATTCTTGTGATTACAAATGATGTTCTTTTGGCTTTTTTTGCCAGTCCTGGGGCTTGAACTCAGGACCCGGGCACTGTCTCTGAGCTTCTTTTGCTCAAGGCTAGCACTCTACCACTTGAGCCACAGCGCCACTTCTAGCTTTTCTGTGTATGTGGTGCTGAGGAACTGAACCCAGGGCTTCTTGTATGCTAGGCAAGCACCTTACTACTAAGCCACACTCCCAGTCCAGCATTCATTTTTTTAGTTAAGCAAACTGTGCTTTCTAGCTGGGATGTGCTTCCTAGATGGAGTTTTAAAAACTTTATCTATTGTTATTGTAAAGGTGATACACAATGCCATCCATTCGCTCACTCTCTCCAGTTTTTCCCTCTGTTACCACCCACAAGTTGCATGGTTCATTTTCAACGTAGTGCCTACTGAGTACCACTGCTGCATTTGTTCACCCTTTGTGTCACCATTTCTTTTTTTTTTTGGCCAGTCCTGGGCCTTGGACTCAGGGCCTGAGCACTGTCCCTGGCTTCCTTTTTGCTCAAGGCTAGCACTCTGCCACTTGAGCCACAGCGCCACTTCTGGCCGTTTTCTGTATATGTGGTGCTGGGGAATCGAACCCAGGGCCTCATGTATACGAGGCAAGCGCTCTCGCCACTAGGCCATATCCCCAGCCCTGTGTCACCATTTCTATCGCCCCTCTTACCTGCCCAAAGACAGATAAACAACCAAAGGAATTGGAAAAAACAACAACACAACAGCAACAAAGGTAAGCAAGGCAGACCCAAAGAAACAGCGTTGCATGGATTCCCTCATTTGTGGTAACTAGAAAGTGCTATAAATCTATAAGTTAACACACTGTATATTAAAAGAAAACAAATCCATGTGGACATGGTCCATGGTACAGGTCTGTAGGCTTCACACAGAGTGAGACCAAAGGAGGGTATTCTTAGCAGAGAGAGAACCGCATAGGTACAATACCTGTGTGCATCGAACCATATAAAATAGTATTTATCAAGATGCAATAAAATGTTGATGAATAAATCCACAAAACTCCAAAGAGAAAGAGGGTCAACTCCTCGCATTCATTGGAACGCCCGTTCTATGCTAACTGCTGTCTTACGGTGTTGTAAACTTGTGTTGAATTACGCTTAGGCAGTACTCTAGGCTTTCCACACCGTGAAACCGAAGAAGGATACTTCTGATCCTACAAAGTAATATTTACTGAAGTGAACTCTAGGAAATGGAAACAAGAGGTTTTATTCTTTGTTGTTGTTGTTTTCCACTTCTTTCTGTCTTGTTTGTTAATCTGCCTTTGGGATGGTAAAGGGGGGCGCAGAAATGGAGGGACAGAGGGTGGACAAACAGCAGCGGTCCTCACTAGACACCGTACAACTTGTGGGTGGGGACAGGAGTGAAAACTGGGAGAGAGGGAGGATGGGGGGGGACAGTAATCAAAAAGAAATGTACTCATTACCTGAATTAGGGAACTGGTAACTGTAACCCCTCTGTGCATCACCTTTATAATAACTATTTTTAAAAAGGAAAAGAAGGTGAGAAGATAGATAAAAACTGGTGCTGAGGAAGATCCACCTGGTCTCAAGGAATTCGTGTGCACCTGTGTCAGAGAGTGGTAAGTGCTGTGTAAGGATTTTTAAGGAGCATCATGCAATGGATAATTAATGACAGCTCTTTCAGATGGCTTGGGAAAGCTAGGCAGGGTAAGATTGCATAGGTCAGCATTTGTTTGTTTCTTCATCTCCATGATGCCTGAGAGAAAAGCCATTACAATCTACCTCTATAAAACATATGGGGTTTTCTTCTGAAAATAATAGGTCATTTAAAAAATTAATTGCACTATATTTTCATTGACTTCTGCTTCTGCCCTACTCTAGAGCTTCAGTCTCTTATTGATCTCGTTAGACAAGACTCTTTAGAAAAGCTGTAAATTTTTTCCTTTTCTAGTCCTTGTCAAATAATTAATGATATTTGAACAGGCTCTTACTTAAGAAGAAGAATTTACAACTGAAGAGACTGAAATACCTATCACTATGTCTAAAATAATCATCTCCTTATTTATGTAATCTTTTGAGTACCACTTTCATGTATAGGTAGAACTTTTGTGATTCCCTCATAAAAAATAAAATACAACTAGCATAAAACTTGTCTTAAGTATACAATGAATGTAAAATCCAACTAATAACAAAAAGAATAGAACAAAAATCAAACAGACTTGTTCACTACCAGTTCCCACTTGCTGCCTTGAGTTGGAGGAAGGGAGATGGCTAGATAGACTTTCAAAAGCCTTTTTAGTTACAAATATGTAGGTATGAATGTATAACACAGGAGACATAGTTGGCACTGTATTGCCCATATTGTGCAGGTGTATGCTTTGCCACAACGTTAAATGTATTTTTGAAAACTCACATAAGTAAATAGGTTCCTCTTATTCTTTTTTATGGCATGATATCCACAAAGTGGTTTTATAATTAGTTATTTTCTTGTGTGTGGGTTGCTTGCTGCAACTCACCTTTCAAACATTGTTTCACTGATGATCATATGTGTATGTTGTGCATATTTCTAAAGAATAGCAGTATTTTTGTCTTATCTATGCTTATCTGATTTGGGGAAGGGGAATCATAGAAATAGTGAGACAACAGGTGAACGAATTCCACAGTGATACTCACTAGAACTACGTTGAAAATTAACTTTAAAACTTGGAAGGGAAGGGATTGGGGGGGGAGAAAAATGAGGGAGGGGGTAACATTGACAAGAAATGTGCTCACTACCTTACTTATGTTCCTGTAACCTCTCTGTACATGGGCTTTACAATAAAATTTGGAGGAAAAAGAAAAGAACGGGGCCCTTGACGTAGGACCCTACCACAGGCCTGTCGCAGAGCAGGGGGTTGCTGGGATAATGTGATCATTTCCTCCAAAACGAGGGGGTCCTGGTTTACCTGAAAAGTCAGCTGGCCCTGATACAGGATGACAAAGTCCCGCAGTGGGATCGGGAACACTTACACAAGAATGAACACACAGTCAGAGCAGGGCCTTCCGGGGAACCGGCTCCCCCAGGAAGGCCAGAAATAGGCCACCAGGGCCAGATGTGAAGAGTCCAACAAGACCCACAAGAACAACATCACCTGTACCAATGCACTTCAGCTGGAAATCCCCCTGCAGTGAGGCTCTGTAAGCCCATGGAAGGAGCCCATGAGAAGAGCACCTGGCTAGCTGCTCTGCAGGGGCACACACCTGTTCAGTCCATTTGGACCATCCAATCACCTTCCTACTCCCTTCTCTCCCTGCCCTCACCCTGAAAGAACCAAAAACCACCTCAAGAGCAGGAATGAAGAGGTGAAAATCAAGAAGAAGCCGGGCACCGGTGGTTCACACCTGTACGCCTCGATTTTCAGGAGGCTGAGATCTGAGTGAGGATCATGGTTTGAAGCCAGGCTGGGCAGGAAAGTCTGTGAGACTCTTATCTCCAATAAACTACTCAGAAAAAGTCAGAAGTTGGTCTCTGGTTCAAGTGGTAGAGCAAAAGCAGCTCAGGGACAATGCCTAGGCTCTGAGTTCAAGCCCCAGAACTGGCAAAACAGAAAAAAAAAAAAAAAGAAAGAAAAGAAAATCCAGAAGAAATCACTACACTTCTATGAGAAAGAATGACATTGACCCATTGGTAAGGAAATGGAAGGACTTGGGAAAAATCATACTAAGTGAAAAGAGCCAGACCCAAAGAAACATGGACTCTAAGGTTTCCCTCATTGGAAATAATTGATACATGTGTAGGACAGTCCTAACAGAAGATCACAATAGCTCAAGAGCTATGCCCGTATGAACACATAGGATGATGCTAAGTGAAATGAACTCCAAATTATGGAAACAAATGGTATATCATTGTTGTTGTTATTTTCAATATACCATGTGAAATTATGCTCTTTCGTTTGTCTCTCTTTCCCATGATTTTACCCTTGATATCACTGTAACAGATTTTAGTACCCTGGATATTGTATATATGTGTAATGGAACTAGGAAAGGGAAAGGGAATACCAAAATCAAGAGATGAAGGATAAAAAGACAAACCAACGCAACATCAGTACTTACAAAACTATATGGTGTAAACCAGCTGTTGTACAACTCATGGGGAGGGAGAGGGAAATGGGGGAAATGAGGGAGGGGGTAACAAGTTAGATGAGAACTGTACTCACTGCCTTACATATGAAACTGTAACCCCTCTGTACATCACTTTGGCAATAAAGAAATGATAACAAGGGCTGAGGATATGGCCTAGTGTCAAGAGAGCTTGCCTCGTATACATGAGGCCCTGGGTTCGATTCCCCAGCACCACATATACAGAAAATGGCCAGAAGTGGCGCTGTGGCTCAAGTGACAGAGTGCTAGCCTTGAGCAAAAAGAAGCCAGGGACAGTGCTCAGGCCCTGAGTCCAAGGCCCAGGACTGGCCAAAAAAAAAAAAAAAAGAAGAAGAAGAAAAGAAATGAAAACAAGGTGCAAAATGCATATCCCTTCCCTACTGTGGGTTTCCTTCCAAACCTAAATCAGGAGAGGGCTAGGAAAGGGAAAGAAATTCAATTGGTTAAGAGAATTTGAGTTTAGATAAGAGAGCAGCTTCTGATATCTGAAAATGGCAATGTCTCTAATCCTTGAATAGGACCAGAAATCTACAGAATCTACCCAAAATAGTGCCCTGGGGGTGAAATATATATATATATGTATATATATGTGTGTATATATATATATACATATATATATGTTGAAATAAAGTTTTTTCCAGCTGGTGGTTTCCCAAGAAATAGTTAGATGGTAATGTCTAGATCTTGTACAAAAAGCTGCCTCCTCGGGCTGTCTTAAGGGAAGGAATTACCATGTTGTAAGGAGCAGCTTCCCACACTCGGAATGTGTCCTCTGTCTCTGCAAGTGAACCACCATGAGGAGAGGATTTGTCTATTTTACCCACTAAGAGGAGGATGTAGAGAGGCAGAAAACCCACGTGGTATCGTTCGTATCATATGTAATTGCCAGGGAACACTGAGGACTCTAATATTTTGTGGGTGTCGTGTGCCAGCTCTTTGCTGAGAGTTCTACACTCATTCCTCGCTTATCCTGACAATAACTCTAGAAGGTGGGTTCAAATATAAGCTCAGCGCAGAAAATAAAAGCTCCTGTCGGTCCTGCTTCATCATCCCGGGGAGTCATCTGGAAAGTCAAAGAAAAGACTAATGCAAGCAATGTCTACCCTCCCTTTTATCTATTTTTGGGTGAGGAAAGGGACTTTAGGCACCTCAAAGATAAGGAAATTGCATTCTAGATTTAATGCCCACTTCACATGTCAGGAGCAGGTACATTACAACAAAGTTACAGAATAGAGTAGGTTTTACTCACTGTCCGTTCACAGACCCCAGTTTGGGAATTTATATCAACAGTTACTGGATTGATTTTTAAATACTCACTTTGTCTATATGAAAGCTGTCAGATAGAAATTCTTGGTTTGTAGCATGATATCAAATTAACTCCAAATACGTTTCTACTGACAAGAATAAAAACTGGGACCAATGAAATGTAGATGGTTTACTGTGTTATATCTAACTTTTTAGTGTTCGTCCTAAGGAAGAGAACATAATAGGAATATGACAAACTGCCAAAAACCAGCAGTCATTGACACAGTTCCAGAAGTCACTTTAACTGTACTAGCTGAAGGAGAATATAATGTATACAAGTAAATGAATCACATGGGGAAGGAAACAGGAAGATAACCCAGTTTCCTCAGTCTTAGTTATTATGGTTCCTGAAGTCTACAAATGCATTTACTCATCACCGAAGCCACTGATTTTAATATGCAAGGCAGGGCTACATCCTGCTCTGTTCGAGTAAAGAAATGGAATTTTTCCAACTTTGTAGATTATGTATTAAGAAATCCTACTACATGAAGATTTCAGTAAATTTTGTAATAAAATTAGCCTTCTCTCTATGCCTTTGCAGAGTTCGTTTTTGGTAAATTGGAGTCATCAATCCTCTGCTGAATCAAAATCTGTTTTCTGGGTTCGTAGCACATAGGTTATATCATCATACTTTTGTCATTAAGGGTTTCAAGGTAGACAATGACAAAAATATAGCATTCAGGGGGAAAAAATCTACAGGAACTAAAGAAGTACCAGATTTCTTGAATATTTTTTAACTTCTTAGACTGTTTGGTCTTCTTGTCCCATTCCCTTATCCCACTGGATGGTTATTTGTTAAACAACTAAAATAAGAAGATCCTGTGTTTTGTTGGGTGTATAAGAAAGCAAAGGGGAAGAATGCACCTGAGTCCTCCGCGAAAGGGCAGACATCGCCACCACGCGCACCTACGAGGAGTGGGTGCTAGCTGGGCAGATGAGAGGGAGCCCAGATTCTGCTGGAAAGGAAGCCATTCAAGGAAGAATACCTGGGCCCTTGGGATACGTCTGGGCCAGCATGGAGTGATTAAGGGCAAGTCATCACAGAAGTGCCGAATGAGCAATCCAAGGACTTGGCTCTCCTTCCACCTCCCCTTTGGAGATAGTGGGGATGGGACTGTGTTTAAGCAAACAAACCCATGGCAAGCTGATTCCAGCCAAGCAGGATCAAGTTAAACAACAATGCTTTCCATGGACTTTGTAGTGGAGAATATACAAACAGAAAAACTCCTCTTTTATTCTTTCCTGTTACTGTCAGACTGCACCGGGTGCTTAAAAGCTAGTTTGGCAAAAAAGCATTGGAGGCCTTACACATGCCCATCAGTTAACTCAAAGCAGGAGAAAAGTGTGGCATCCCTGCCTACATTTTGTACTCATCATTGCTCTAAGCCAGTCTCTCTCCAGTCACCTTGGGTTCCAGAAAGGTCAGGACTGAACAACAGCATCTTTATGACAAGGACTAAAGCTACCTCTAGGGAACAATACAGTTGCCTCAGAATTAACCACCCTTCAGGCAGCTACTTATTTCTCATGACCAGTGATGACAGAGATAACAAGTCCTCCAGAACCCTCCCAAAACAAAGATGGAAATCATGATCAACCATACTTGGACTAGGATGCTTAAAAATGATGACGATCTCTCTGTACCTTGCTCTCAGTTCTTTGCCCATGTGAAGCTGAAGCCCATGTCTGCCCCCTGAAGACGGGTGAAGCGATACTGATGGTCTCTCCTCCCCTTTCTCTACATTGCACCATTACCGACCTTTTATTTGGTGTGTAGGAGCAAGTAGCCAGACCTGACATGTGAATCGCAGAAGTTTGGGGCCTAGAGATTAAAATTCCAATTTCAGGACTGTCATGCCAAGCCAAAATTTCTTTTAAGTCTGTTAAACAGAAGAGCCAAAGCCATTCTCTACAAGTTAGTGTGTTGAGCAGTCTCAAAATCAAAAGAAAACAGGTACCAGAATTGAAAAATGAATAGCAGGAAAAACAGCAACTAAATTATCACATCGCAAAATTTCATTTAAAGTAGTCTAGTAAAATAAAATTCTCTTTTCCAGGCAGCTGCCAAAGATGACAGAGGGGCAATACCCCCATAAGAGTCCTCCCAAGACTCAGCCCACAGGGGCTAAATAAAAGTGTAAATGTTTATGTAACTTGCTTACATTCAGGTATTGATATTTGGAATATCACCTGAAGACTAAAAAAAAAAAAAGCCACAATTTTAAAAGTAATGATGGTTACTTCCAAACCAACCCTAGAAGCAACAAGGATAGCACTGCAAGGAGCAATTCCACTGTCCATAAAAACAAGTCTGCTTTATGAAAATGCGTGCGCTGGAAACACACATGCATACTTTATTTCTGAAGCCATAACTCTTACGGTTCATCTGTTAGTATCTATGCTAACCCAGATCATTCCCTCTTGAATTTTGAGAAATATACTGTTAGATAAATTTTGGGTTCATTTTTTTTCTGCATCACATGTTTGCGTCAACACCAGTACTGAAAATCATATGCTAGTAATTATCTGTTCCTTATGATGTAGTTCTCGTCTGTGGCCGATTAATTCTTCTGATCTTTTTCATGAAAGCCAAACAAATCAGATTTGTGTTCATAGAAATATAATAAGAATTTTGGAAATATGTATAATTAATCCCAGATGTTCCGTTTGTTTAGATTCATAAAACTGGAAGAGAATTTCAAGAGACCACTTGGGGAGATTTTAGAAATGTGTTCTGATGTCATTTCCTAAAGTTCCACAAGGACAGATTACATGAGCAAATGGCTAGTTTGTCTCAGGCCTCAAGAGTTCTCCTTCATACGTTTTACGTAAGGTTATACAATGTTTACAGATAAAGAGAATTCTGATGCCCTCCCCATGAGGCTATTAGAAAGCAAGAGGCCGATCCCGCAGAACACTTTACACAATTCTGCCATCAAGAGAGAAAAATGATAGCTGAATTCCAGCCAATTAAAACCATTTTAAAGACCCCAGGAAACATATGAAAATAGTCACTATTATCTCCTAAATGTATTGGTGATCCAATATATAATACACAGTAAAATATGCTAAATGTCTGCTATCAGCAAGGTAGCTCTTAGAAAGTATAAATTGCTCAGTTACTCTTCAATCAGGGAATTCTTTTATTATTTGGCCTCCCAAATACATTTGCCTTGAGGAAACGGGAGAAGTGTACACTCATTTAATCCAGCTCCATGCTATTCAGATGTCCTTACTTAAATCTCTCCAAATAATCGGTTGTTCATCTAACTTTTACACCCTTTCAAAAGCAAGACTGTATAATCACATCATGCTAACATGTTTCCTTCACATAAATTGGCTCGTTCCAGTCGCTACCGAATTCATTGCAGTGACAGTAGATCTCATCGTGGCAGCAGAAAGACGTAACTGGTAAAGAAGTAAGGACTCAGGGTAGCATATAAAAAATACTGTGACTAGATCATGAAAGCTTGGTCTCCAGCACGGGACACTCATTCTCAAACCGGAGCTGGAATCACAGTCACCTGGAAGACGCAGTGAACAGACTGCTGGCTCCGTCCCCAGAGCTTCGGACCCAGGAAGTGGGATGTAAGGTAATGCCTGAAAAGCTGCATTTCTCCAAGCTTCTCCGCGATGCTGAATCTGCTGCTCTAGGACTATTTGAATAAAAGCCCTTGCCTCCAGAGGCAGAACTATCTGCAGCAGAAACAATAATTCAATCCAAAGTTTTTTCTTCCTCCTAGAAACATGATTCCCTCACCATAAAGATTACATCATGTATTTATTACATCATTTATTTCTCGCCAATTTCCCTCATCCAAGAAAACCACCCAAGAGGCAAAGGCAAGTGACCAAGTTATTGCTGCTCTGATGACAGCATCATCTCCCTAGGGGAGATTCCTAGGGGAGATTGGATCTGTAAACCAAGGATCAGACCCACTCGAGACACTTGAAGGAGGAGGGGACATCTGGTTCCTTGTTCCTCACCTATGGAGTGCACGGCCATTCCAGTAGAATCCTTGCCTGGATCTTATGAACTCAACATGGAAGGAAAGCCTAGGACAACATGGTTGATGTCTTTAAGAATTCTGATCAGAAGCACCTTGTGTATGCTTTTTGGTAAATTAATTTTTTAATATTAAAAGCCCAACAGCAGCCCAATCCTATACTGCCTTCACTGAGGTTAGCATCTCCTGTTAGAGTCACAGGTACACTTAACTGATCCTCTAAAAGAAGTATTAGAAACTTGAACACAAAAGATTTATATTGGATAGGAAAAATAATTCCTTAAGTTGTAGTCTATACCCAATTAGGCTATTAACCAGTTTTCTTTCTTTTTTGAACTTTTATTGTGCAAAGCCTTTTTATTTATCAAAAAGGTTCTTCCTTTGCTAGCTACGTATAGACCTCTTGCATCCTAAGCACATACACGCAGCTTCCTCTTCTGATTTAGCTTTCTGACCCTGGGCTGTGCCTTCCGCACTTCCATGATGAATTTCTGCTCCTCGGTCCTGTCTTGGACACGCTGGCACACATGGAACCACCCCAGGCCCTGCTGACATGGTGTTTCGCTTTAGACAATTGCATGAGGACTTTAGGTCTCACAGCACGAACCCCCCGGAGTCGGCCTGGGCACACACCGCATGCAGATTTGGGTGCTTTCCCGACCTTTTTGGTGTACAGGTAAACAATTCTGTTGCCAGGGGTTCCCTTTGTCAGAGGCTGTGTTGTAGGAAAGCTGAGGGCGGTACGTCAATCAATGAACCATTCTGATGATGTCCCTTCCACCAGCTCAAAGACATGTTTCCAAGGACTCACTGTTCACACAACCAATTGTCTATTAACCACTTTTCAACCTAAAGAATTCTCTTGCTAAATTTCCTATCAATGCCCAGCTTCCCAAAATGCCTTCCATGTTAGAAATTTCTGCGTTAATTAAAGAATTGAGTGAAATTATTGTCTAGTTTTATATCTGTGTTAATTTTTTTGAAGTTAGTTTACGATTACATTTACCTGAGGTTCCAACAGAGTATAAAACAAGTAGGTAGATGTAGGTAGTACAAAGCAGAATATAAAACAGGGGTTGGTAGTCTACACCTCTTTGTGCTGCTTTGGCCTCTCTACCACCTGGAAAATCTGACTCTTCTTAACACAAGGGGCTCAACACCATCATTCCTTCTCTAATATCCATGTGCAGCACTTTACTAGAAACAGGAAGAAAATCAGCCTTTAAATTGCTCTTGAATAAAACCGTCCTCGTGGTACTTCTAACAGCACAATTCTGGGTACTCTCAACTGTCACATCGAATCTGGCTCAAATGATGCCTTCTGAAGTCATGCAATGGAGGTATCTCTGAATCAACCCTTGGATCTAAGAAGGATAGAAAGAGTCATTGTGGCCTATTTGTGTTTTCTCCAGAGTCTCTCAATCCATGTTTTATGAATACCCATTCCCACTCATCTAGACGAGGGAACACCTATGGAGGTCCGCATTTGCAAATCTGTAGTGACTAATGGCTGAAGAGATGGGTGGTTCTACGCTGCTGAAATGTGTACGATGAGCCTTGGTCCTATCCATTTTCTGGCTTTATGTGGAGAGCCAGTTCCTTCTCTGTGTAAGTCACTGAACTTGTCAGTTTTTTACTCTTAAGGACTGCAGTAACCCAGGCTAGAAAGACAGGGCAAGCCCAGCAGTCTCTGCTGGATCCTTCCCCGAGCACTTCACCTCAAAAACAAATCATGGGCTCTCCATCAAGCTACATGCACGCTCTATGCTGAAATGTATGCCATCTGTGCTGGACTGATCTCGTTCTATGCTGAACTACACACACAATGAACAACCCCCAGCAGTGTGTCATTGCCACACTTAAGAACTGTTGGAAATGTCCCTCATTCTGTCACATGATGCCTTGTCTAGGAAGAGTTCAGGAAATGGCTGCCTGTCTCCACCTCTGACAACACCGTTGCGTCCCTAGAGCCACAAATGCTTGTGCGTTATGTACATTTACCTCTTGTCACCTCTTTTCTGAATGGTTGCTAGAATCTCAGGGTCAAAAACATCTGAGGTCCTATTTGGATCTTTGTGATTGATAACTTTTCAAAAATTACTAGCATTTATTGTTTCATCTCATTATCCAAGTCTTTGTGCTGCATTATTCTCCTTTCTTCTTCTATTATTTTGCTCTCTTACTTTCATTCCCTTTCTGTGGCTCAAAGTAGTGGACACTAGCCTTTAGCAAAAGAGCTCAAAGCCAGTGCCCAGACCCCAAGTTCAAGCCCCAAGACTGACACATACACATGCACAAACAGAAGAAGGTTGCTTTTTAAGAGAAATATTTTTAGTTAGTGGGTAGTAATTCGTAATTCCAAGTCTCTGCTTAGCAAAGGTGTAATTTATTATTGCAGAATACATTTCTAATTGAGTTTTAAACTTTCACTGACAACCAGCAGCATGTGAAATACCCTAAACAACATTAGACTTAATTACAGCCCAGTGGGCATGCTGCCTGAAATGGTCATTTTCTTGCTTCTGTCTGATATAATTCTGCCCATTTGGCCTATGTTGTCCAGGTTTTATTCATTACTCTGCATGTGTGCGCATGCATGCGAGTACATGCACACATACACAAACACACACACACACATATTCCAGAATTGGGGCTTAAACTGCTGTCCTTCCCTGAGTTTTTGTGCTCAAGGTTAGTGCTCTATAGTTGGGCCATAGCTCCACTTCAAGCATTCTGGTGGTTAATTGGAGATAAAACTCTCATGGACTTTCATGCCCAGGCTGGTTTTGAACCATGATCCTCAAATCTCAGCCTCCTGAGTAGCCAGGATTACAAGCATGAACCACCAGCACCTAGCTCATTATTATTATCATTATTATTGCAGGTCCTGGACCTTGAATTCTGGGCCTGGGCTATGTCTCTAAGCCTCTTTGTGCTCCAGGCTAGCACTCCATCATTTGAGCCACAGCACCACTTCAAGATTTTTCTGTGATTGATTGGAGCCAAGTGTCTCATGGACTTTTCTGCCCAGGCTGGCTTCGAACCACAATCCACAGATCTCAGCATCCCCCCCACCCCCCCCCACCCAGAGTAGCTAGGATTATCATTATTAGTTTTTTATTGTAAGGGTTATGTCTAAAGGGTTACAGTCATGTAAGTAAAGTAATAAATAAATTTCTTGTCAAACAATTTTACTCCCACCCTTATTTTCTCCCACTCCCCACCCCCGGCTGCCCCTCCCTCCACAAGTTGTAAAGTTCATTTCCAACATAGTGTCTTGTATCACTGTTGCATTGGCTCTCACTTTGCCCCTTGTATCACCATTTATTATTACCCCTTTCTTCCCCAAATCAGATAAATGTATATACAAGACACAGGGTACCAAAACCTAAAACAATGACAACAGGGTGTACACCAAAGGGAACAAAAATGAAAGAAAAAAGAAATGACTTCACACAGTACATTAAAAAACAAAAACAAAGAAATAACAAAAAAGCTCCTGTTTCCATATCATGTAGTTCATTTCAATTAGCATTTTATGTGGTCATAGCTGTTGAGCTACTGTGACCTTCTGCCACAACCATCCTAGACACACAGGCTAATTATTACAAATGAGGAAAATATGGAGCCTATGCTTCTTTGGGTATGATTTACTTCACTTAATATGGTTGTTTTTTTCCCCAAGTTTTTCCATTTCCTTATGAATGAGGTGATGCCATTCTTTCTAGGCTAAAGAATTAAAATGAGACTTCTCTGGAGAAGAAAAAAAAGCCAATAGACAAATTAAGAAATGTTCAACATATGTGGCAATAAAAGAAAGCCAAGTAAAACTACATTGAGATTCCACCTCCCCCCACCCCCCAGGTAAAATGGCTACTATGAAGAAAACAAATTACAACAGATGCTAATGGGGATGTAGCTGTTGGTTGGCATGTAAACTGGTTCAACAACTCTGAGAAACAGCATGAAGGTCTCTTAGAAGACTCCCGATGGCTCAGCAATGCCACTCCTGGGCATTTACCCAAATGACCACAAACAAGGTCACACTAAAGCCACCAGCACAACCATATTCACTGAAGTAATAGTCACCATAGCTAAGACCTGAAACCAACCCAGACACCCCACAGTAGATGAATGGATCAAGAAAATGTGGTATATAGACACAACAGAATTCAAAGCTCCCATCATAAGAATGATATCCCCCCCTTCACACGAAAATAGAAAAAAAAACTTGGGAACAAAGCACATTATGTGAAGTAAGTCACACAGAAACATGGATTCCATAGTTTCACAATTGGGTAACAATTAGTCTAGGTCTAGGATAGTCCTAGAGGAAGAGAACAATAGCTCAATAGCTATGTACACGTGATCATATAAGATCATATATAAAACGAACTCCAAGGTATGGAACAAAGAGGTTTCTCATTGTTATTGTTGTTTTTGATGCAGTATGTTAAGTTATTTCTTTGTTCTTTCATCATTTTCCCAATGGTTTATCCCCTGTTGTCACTGCTTTGAATTTGGTACCCAGGGTATTGTATACACATGCACCTCATTTAGGGAAGGAAGGAGAACCAAAAAATGGTGAGAGGGGCTGGGGATATGGCCTAGTGCCAAGAGTGCTTGCCTCGTATACATGAGGCCCTGGGTTCGATTCCCCAGCACCACATATACAGAAAATGGCCAGAAGTGGCGCTGTGGCTCAAGTGGCAGAGTGCTAGCCTTGAGCAAGAAGAAGCCAGGGACAGTGCTCAGGCCCTGAGTCCAAGCCCCAGGACTGGCCAAAAAAAAAAAAAAAATGGTGAGAGAGAGGACAAAGGGAAAACCAATGCAACAGCTACAGTCACAGGACAATACGTTGGAAATGAACTGTACAATTTGAGGGGAGAGATTGAAGGAGAGGGAAAGTAGGAGAAGATAAGGGAGGAGGTAAGAATTTTGACAAGAAGTATAATCAGTACCTTAAGTATGTAAAGGCAACCCCTCTGTGCATCACACTGACAATAAAACTAAAACAGATCTGAGCGCCTGGCTGGGGTGGCGGTGGCTGCCGTCCTTGCAGACAAACCCAGCCTAAGCGCTGCGCGGTCAGAGCCCACAGCTCTCCCCTGGCGTCCAGCACACATCAGCTCCCAGGGGTGGAAGCCTTCAGCCTGCTGACCACAGACAGAGGCGGAGCGGGGATGGTCGGAGAAGGCAGGGACAGCGCGAGTGCCCCACAGAAGACCAACATCTGGACGGTAGCCTCGCCCCACCACCACCACCACTGGAGGAAAGAGCCATCTTCCACAGGCTTTGGTCAGCGACCTTACAGTATGGCTCTAAAACCAAACAATTACTAAATAAACATAGAAAGGTCTAGGATAGACCTATCAGAGGATTACAAGAGCTCAACAGCTATGTCCACATGATTATATAAGATGAGGCTAAGCAAAATGAACTCCAAGAGATGGAAACAGGAGGACTTTATTGTTGTCATTATGTTTAATGTACCAGGTGAATTTCCTGTGGCGTACCCCCTGTGGTCACTGTATATGATTTTGGTACACTGGATATTGTATATATGCTTATCTAAGCTAGGGAAGGGAAAGAAAAATGAGGGAAGGTGTAACAAATATGGTAAGAAATGTACTCACTACCTCATTATGTAACTGTAACCCCTCTGTACATCACCTTGTCAATAAAATGTAATTAAAAAATGAAATAAAATCACACCATGAACAATGAAAAAAAACACGTGAAAGCCAAAGTTGTCTGGATTAGTAATGACATTTATAGGAATAGTTATATGCCCTATATATGTTCTTAATATATTATGAATAAGAAAGAAGACATTTCACTTGTAACATTTAAAAATTATTTTTCAACAGAAAGTTATGAGATTCCTATTTCAAATACTGTACATGTTCCAAATATCTAAACCCATTTGTATTTATTCTATAAAGGAAAAAAGGTCAATTTCTAATTTAACAGAACATTGCTGTGTACTTTCAAGGTATTGATTTTGCCTCTGACAGAGCTATTTCATCCTGTTAAAAAATTATAGCTTAGAGGTTATTAGAAACATAGCAGAATATGAATGTGTACAATGGCAATTTATTGCTGAGCTTTCTTAATTTCGTCCCTTCAGTATTTTTCCTCGCTTTTATGTAGACTGCTAGACATGCATTTTACAAAGAAGGAATGGTTAAAAACTTGTTAATTGGATCAGAAGAATCTTCACAGTCATTATTCAGGCCATCAATATATTTCAAATTTCATCTAATTATATAATCTAGGAACAGAAATAAATTAAGCTAAAAAATTTCAGCCTTTGTGAAATTTCATAGAATTATTCAAATTAGATCCTGTAGTGTAAAAGTCTTCAAAAGTTTACCACAATTGGCAAGTATTTGGTGTTTCTAAGTTGTTTTTGTTTCCTGAATTCAACTGAAAACTAAAGTTGAAAACTATTTTAGAGGTGAGAGTAACCATGCACAAACAAGTTTGTTTGTTTGTTTGTTTTTAGAACAAGCAAGAAGAAGAATGAGCAGGAAGTAGGGAAATTTAATTATTCTTGATCTGCTTAATCTGGACAACACAAAAGAAGCAAAAGCATCAGATGAAGTCATGCATATAGTACATAGCACCATACGAACCAAAGGTGTATAGAAATCTTGATATTGTTTTTTCCCTTATTGATTCAGTATCAAAAATATAGCATATAAATTTTGTAAATTTTGTATTGAATAGGCCCTATTTTAATCATTCTAAAAACAGTGATGTGGACCATAGAACTACTTGACGTCAGAACTATATTTCTAATTTCATTCTTTTTTTTAATTTGGCATTTTCATCTTGATAATATTGTTTCTATATTGCCTCATACTACACATACACACACACACACGTACGCACGTGTATATGTGTGTATGCTGGTTTAAAGATTTTTTACAAAAATGCAACAATAAATCACTGAAGGGTTATAAATGTGGAGGTGGCATGACCCAATCTATCTCTTTAAAAGCCTGTCCACTGCATGGCTAATGATACAGAAGGAGTCACAGCCAGTGGCAGAAAGCCACACTGTTGAGATTTTATGGCTAGAAATAGGGTATTTAACCAATATTTAAAAGTACACTCCATATACTTAGTGATGGATTTGGTTTGTAGTAAGAAAACTAATCTTAGTTTTCATATTTTATAAACTAGGGATAGTTTTGAGTTATTTTTTCCTCTATGTATAGAAACTTGGGTTTTCCTTGCACTAATTCATTGAATTCTTTATTGCTCCTACAATTATATAATGCCCGCACGTCACCAATCTTCCAGTTCAACTGATTTCACTGTCCCATACTGATATTTGTCTAGATTTAAACTACAACAAATCTACTTGTGATTCATAATCTTTCTGACTTTAGTTGTTGGGGGCACAATCACCTTGGAATATAATTTTGAAGTTCCTCAAAATATTACGTATATAAACAAAAGGTCTAACTAAACTAGATCCATATAGTAAATATATACAGAGATATAGATATATTTAAAACTATATGTACATATTACATATATGTTATGTATGTATATAACTTAGGAAAACTTATGGGCACAGGAAAACATATTTGGCAGTATTATTATTATTATTATTAGCACTATTATTCATGATAGCAAAAGCAACCCACACGTCCATCATCTGTTGAATAAGGAAATAAATGTGGTATGTCCATACAATAAAATATCATTTGTCAATGTCAATTAGAACAATGACGTGTAGAACAAAGACAAACCTCATGAACATGATGCTAAGTGACCGCAGCCTGACACCAAAGGCCTCATACTGTGTGATTCCAGTTCCATAAAATGTTCAAAGCAGGCAAAACTTTAGAGAGAGGTGAAAGCAGATTAGTAGCTGGTTTCTAGACACTACAAGCAAGTTTAAGTAGAAAGAAGGGAATGGCTATCAGTGAGTACAGGGTGAGGAAATGTTCTAAAATGTTATTTGATGAGATCTGCAGTTTGCTAAATACATTTAAGACCATTGAAAGTATATAGACCTTTAAAATGAGGTTTGCACAAATAAATTGTATATCAACAAAGGTTTTAAAAAAGAATGGTCACAACTGCTAATATCATATTAAATGGAGAGAAACTTAAATCATTCCCCCTAAACACAGGAACAAGACAAGGATGCCCACTCTCCCCACTTCTGTTCAACATAGTGCTGGAATCCCTAGCCATAGCAATAAGGCAAGAGGAGGACATCAAAGGGATCCACGTCGGCAAGGAAGAAATCAAGTTATCCCTATTCGCAGACGACATGATCTTATATCTCAAGGACCCAAAAAACTCAGTACCCAAACTCCTACATCTAATAAACCAATTTGGCAAAGTAGCAGGATACAAAATCAATCCACAAAAGTCAGCAGCTTTTCTGTACACCAGCAATAGACAAACAGAAAAGGAAATTATGGAAACAATTCCATTTACAGTAGCCAAAAAAAGAATAAAGTACCTAGGGATCAACTTAACCAAGGACGTGACGGACCTATTCAATGAAAACTACAAAAATCTAATAAGGGAAATCAAAGAAGACACAAGGAGATGGAAAGACCTCCCATGCTCATGGGTAGGCAGAATCAATATAGTGAAAATGGCCATATTGCCCAAATTGTTATACAAATTCAATGCAATACCAATCAAAATCCCAGCCACATTCTTCACTGAAATAGAGAAACCAGTCCATAAATTCATATGGAACAGCAAAAAACCTAGAATAGCCAAAGCAATTCTAGGCAAAAAACATAGTGCAGGAGGTATCACCATACCAGACTTCAAGCTCTACTACAAGGCCATCATAACAAAAACAGCATGGTATTGGTATAAAAACAGATCGGAAGACCAGTGGATTAGAATTGAAGACCCAGAAATAAAACCGCACTCTTACAGCCAACTGATATTCGACAAAGGAGCTAAAGACATACAATGGAATAAACATAGCCTCTTCAACTACTGGTGCTGGGAGAACTGGGCAGCCATATGCAGAAAACTCAAAGTAGACCCAAGCCTATCACCATGCACCAAGATCAACTCAAAATGGATCAAGGACCTCAACATCAGACCTGAATCCTTGAAACTACTGAAGGACAGAGTAGGAAAGACACTAGAACTTATAGGCACAGGAAGGAACTTCCTGAATAGAGTCCCAGGGGCACAACAAATAGGGGAAAGACTCAACAAATGGGACTACTACAAATTAAAAAGTTTCTGCACAGCTAAGGTCATAGCCACCAAAATAGAAAGACAGCCAACGATATGGGAAAGGATATTTACCAGCACAGCAACAGACAAAGGCCTGATATCTGTCATCTACAGAGAACTCAAAAAACTAAGCCCCTCCAAGCCCAATAAACCTATTAGGAAATGGGCAAAAGAGCTAAAGAGAAGATATAAAAATGGCAAAGAAACACATGAGGAAATGCTCAACATCCCTGCTAGTAAAGGAAATGCAAATAAAAACAACCCTGAGATACCACCTCACCCCAGTTAGAATGGCCTATACTCTGAACTCAGGAAACAACAAATGCTGGAGGGGCTGTGGGGAAAGAGGAACCCTTCTCCATTGCTGGTGGGAGTGCAAATTAGTACAACCACTTTGGAGAACAGTATGGAGGTTTCTCAAAAAGCTCAATATAGACCTACCCTATGACCCAGCCATACCACTCCTAGGCATCTATCCTAAACAGCAAAACCCAAGATATCAAAAGGACATTTGTACTTCCATGTTTTTTGCGGCACAATTCACAATAGCCAAAATTTGGAAACAACCCAGATGCCCCTCCACAGATGAATGGATCCAAAAAATATGGTACTTATACACAATGGAATACTACATAGCGATTAGGAATGGTGAAATATTGTTATTCGCAGGGAAATGGTCAGAACTCGAACAAATAATGTTGAGCGAGACAAGCCTAGAACACAGAAAACAAAGGGGCATGATCTCCCTGATATATGACTGTTAACAAAGGGAGAAGGAGAGACAGTAGAGACCAAGTCTGTGAACACTGTATATGTGCTTGATACATTGTAAATTGCATATGGGTCTACCTGACCTAGACAAGGGATGGAAAAACAGGTTGTAAGATATCACAAGAAATGTACACACTGCCCTACTATGTAACTGTACCCTCGTTGCACAACACCTTGTAAAAAAATTTTTTTTGCTTAATTAATAATAAAAAAAATTAAAAAAAAAGAATGGTCACAGCAGCTGTGTTTTTAGCAACAGAAGGCAGAAAATAATCTACACAACACATTTATAATCTAAAATGTCCACCACAATGAAAATGGATGTTATATATTAAGCAGGAATAAAAAGGAACCCCAAAACATAAATGAACAGTAGAAGGAACTCACAAAAGCACACAATTCTATTTGTAAAGTTCAAACGGGAAAAATTAAATGAACTAATTCCTTTCCTATTAGATTACTTACTTAAGGGGGAGAGGGGAAAATCATAGTTAATAACTTAACATATTCTAAAGTCTTTCAGTTTTAATGTTGAAAACAATTTTTCTATGTTCTCCAGAAAGATACCATGTATACTTATGGATCCATTCTAGACTTCCTTTTACCTAAATACTACTCAAAAAAAGTTTAGGTAGAAAACAACAATGTCTTGACAGCCAAATTGCAAATATAGATGAATAACTTCTCAACATTACCAAAAAATGGATTATGTACCACAAGCGTGATTTAAAGGTGAATTTGTGCACTGCCCCATAGAATGGCCTGCAGTCTAAGAGCATTCAACCAAGGACAGCAATATTTCTACACCAATTAGTCATAAAAGACTTCATAGACCCCCCCCCAACTCCAGATCCTCAGTTCAAAATATGAACAGGTTAGCAAACTGAAATCCTTTAGAACTCCACTGGTACCTTGAGGCAATTTCCCTTTTCAGTCTTCTCTGTTCAGATACTTGGAGTGTAAATGAAAACAGCAGCATGATCCCATGGTCCCAGCTTAGTCCGCGGTTTGCACATGGTTTAGAAGGTATCATTCCTGAGTGACTGAAGCTATCAGTGGGCTCCTGGGTCCCGCTAGGAGAGGACTCTGATTCAATGAGGCTTAGACGTTCATCTATGCTAAAAGGCACGACACGGAATTTCGAGGAATTGCTGCAATGGGGGATGTCTTACACCTTACACTTTACACTGTAAACCAGAGTGCCCACATAAAGCAAGTAGCTGAGAACCTCAGAACGTTTCTAGCTGGCCGAGTCATGATATCACAGCTCTTAGAAGATAAATGCACACTGCTTGGGATAGGTAGGGCTTGTGTTTTACGTAATAAGCACCGCTGGAAGCCTGTCCCACGAGGAAAGCCCAGCAGACTTGAACACAAAATCAGTAACCAGAATTTTTTCCTTTAAATAATGTACATTTTGAAACCATTTACACCGGAAACAATGATGTGATAATAGAGAATTCTTATCTCAAGGGTATGTGGCACTATTTTAAATGTATGCATTCTGCTTTCCAAAGGATGGGGTGGCCTTCTGACGAGTCTTAAAGGTGACTGGTGGAAGGGAGATGGATAGGGAAGAGGAAGAACATGTGCGGGCGTGCTTTAGGGAGCAATACTGTGCGGCTCAGGAAATGAGGGGTGAGGGCTGAAGACTAGTGAACAGAACTTTCAAACCGTGGAGGACTCCTAAGAGCCTCAGGGATTGTGAGCGGCTGGCCTCCATCCTGTGAATTCCTAAGGAGTCTATCAAGAAGGAAGCTAGGGAAAAATCTGACCTACAGGCACAAAGAGAACTCAGTGGTTTATTTACTCCTGTTACAGAATGACAATAACAAACTTCGTACAGTAACAAACTTGGGGGTTAAATTCTCTGGATGTAAGTTTTACTCTCACAGACAGAACTCTTCTTGAAAACCACTCAACGATGTTGCCAGTGTGAATAGATCACCTGTAGAATCGTGAAGACGCTTGACGCAGTGGCCACCGCAGAAACGTGACTGTGTGGCTAAGTACCTACGACGTGGCAGATCCTATGTTAGATCCTAAGGATACGGCTCTGGTAAGCAGCCTCTCATATGGACCCCCATGTCCTGACTCTCTGTAGTTTTGCCTTCTGGGGTTTGACCTAGTAACTCCCTCCTCGTGAACAGAAATGGCGAGAGTGATGAGTTGTCATTTCCAGCACTGGATTATGAAAACTCGCGTCTTCTGTTTTGGATGCCCTTGCTTGTCCTGGAGATAACCAGCCGATACAGAGAGAGAAATCGCTGGCCCCCATCAACTAGCTAGAAAGCAGACGTGCGGGCCTGCCAGCACGCACAGGAACAGCCAGGAGCGTAAACCCTTCAGCTCAGCGTGAATGCAACGTTAGGAAGCATCCTAGCTGGGCCAGAGGCACTCAGCTAAGGCATACCCCAGACCCCAGGCCACAGGAAACCGGAAGATGACAAACACTTGTGTTCTAAGCTGCTGCATTTGGCTACAATTTAGTAAGCACCAATTTAATAGAAAACCTAACACGATGGTTTATTCGGCATGGAAAGTTCTTGACTAAGTGGGGTTTGTAATGGAGTGGGTGGAGATGGATAATAAGCACAACGTGACAATAAAACTTTGCATCATTTTCAATGCTATAGAGAAAGAAAACACAGGGTAACAGGAGAAGAGTAGCTGCATAAGAGAATGGAAAAGGAGGGGCTGGGAATGTGGCCTCGCGGTAGAGTGCTGGCCTAGCATGCAGGAAGCCCTGGGTTCGATTCTTCAGCACCACATACACAGAAAAGGCCAGAAGCGGCGCTGTGGCTCAGTGGCAGAGTGCTAGCCTTGAGCAAAAAGAAGCCAGGGACAGTGCTCAGGCCCTGAGTTCAAGCCCCAGGACTGGCAAGAGAGAGAGAGAGAGAGAGAGAATGGAAAAGGAAGGGCTCTCTGAGTGAAGTAGGCCTGAGCACCCAAGACAATGCATGTGGCATTGCAATAAATTAGAAGCTAAATATGAGGATCCAATCTGTTTCTGTTAATCCAAGCACAAAGGAAATCTGCAAAAATGTAAAACTGCCATTCTTTTCCACGGTTTCTATTTTAGACCATTTTTTTTTCATTAAATGTATTATGTGTATTATTTTTACATGAAGATATACATATTTTTCAATTTCTATTTTAATTTTTAGTGTAATAAATATGGATAGGTGCAATTCACATAAACAAAGTTCACTGCAAAATCTTAATGTTTACGAGTGTGAAGGGGTCCTGGGACCAAATGAGTGAGAACCACGTGTAGAGAATTGTGAAGCAGGGTATGGAATAGTGGATGGATCTTAAACTAACGGCAGGAATCCATTTGATGCTTTTTAAGCAAAAAGATGAGATGTGGGGTATTTAAAAGATTACTTTGGATTCTATAGTAAGAGTGGACTCGTCAAATAAGTGCGTACATGTACAGTGAGTATGTGTGCCTGTGTATGCGTGTGTGCGTGCACACGTGTGTATGCGTGTGTGTGCGTGTGTGTGTGATTGAACCAGGGACTTCTATCTTTGGTCGTCTACCATTGAGCTACATCCCATTCCTCTCACAGAGGTTTCTATGGAGATCTAAAGAGAATATCTCTGAAACTGATTGTTGAACATTTCACACTAGAGGGAAAAAAATCTATCTCATGTGTTAACAACCTCTTTCTATTATGCAATGGAAGCCTTGCTATTATTATGTTAATTTTAAAAGATAGGATTAAACTAATCCTGAAAATTGATGATGCAATACTGAACAGCTCTTTTAACTTGTGAGGCTGTAGTAATTCATCTCATGTCTGGAGGTTGTCCTGCGTGAACCCAGCAACACCATATAATTTCTAAGTAAAATACTACTTTAGTGACATTTACTAGAAGATGAGATAAGCAGGAAGCAGAGCTGCATTAGGCTTTGCTTTCGCTATTATGAGTCATACACTTCTATAAACTGGAAATAACCGAATGTGACCTGCCTTGTAAATAGCACTTTCAAGATGGGTACAAGGCTATCTCTAACAGTGATACACTACAAATGTAGAAAATATACATATCACACAAAAGAAACCTCTAATTTTATTACACTGTTATAGGAAATAGAACAAGGTTTTTTTCTTTGCTCATACCTACCCACAGAGATAACAGAGTCTCAGTAAAACTAAGTTACTATGGATGTTTAAATATCCTTATTAAATTTTTCTACCAACTCAAATGAATACCTAAGACTGTTGCTGACTAAAAAGTTTTAGCTTTATTTTCTCTTCCATAAACAGTTGATAAAATGTAACTGAAATGCTAAGAAAGACATAAATTAAGTCTCTTTTTTGAAGTGTATAAATATCTGAGTCCTCACCAACACAGTAAGGCAGATACCTAACTACTGGATCCTAAATACAAATGCCATGCCTTTCTTACCATCCTCAATAACTTTTCCTACCTTCATACATACAAACCACTGAAAAATGAAAATATAAAAGAAAAAATAAAACTTCTAATAATTATTTTTCTCTAAGTAGAAAAGGAGATAGATAGCATTTATTATTAATAAATGCAATGGCACGTTGGAGTCATCTTTACACATGTGTATGAAAATAGAACAAGGAAACTTGTCAAAGATTTTTTCAAGAGGAAATAAGAAAGTAAGAGAGGTGGAGAAATTTGACCAAAGTGTGTGTGTGTGTGTGTGTGTGTGTGTGTGTGTGTGTGTGACAGTGAAACTTCATTTGAAATTAATGCATGCTAATAATAGTAGGATTAAATGTAGTGTCTCAAAGAAAAGTAAAAATATACTAAGGGTTTGGCCAATCTGAGTCACAGAATACCACTTTAGCCTTTATCTTGGCTTTCAACACTTTCAATCAGGGAAAGATTAAGTTTTTAAACTTCTCTTTGAGCCAGCCTTAAGCAAGCAGTTTTGATATTTCTAGTGACCAGTGACAGATATTTTCCTGGCTGTGTGACTATGAAATCAAATGTGGATTAAGTACAAACGAACCTGATATTAAAAGGTATAGACAGCTTCTCTAAAATTAAAGCATGCTCATTTTAAAGCACTCTGTGCAATCCAATAGAAATTACCAGAGTAAATTTTAAATAGCATGTGTGAAATAGTTTGATTCGTAAAAACCCACTAAATGCAAAATATTCCAATCTGTATTGAAGATAAAGCACACTAGGCTCATTAAATTATTTGCACCATACCTGGGATAAGGATATCCTAAAACCCAGTTTAATTTCCTACTTCTCTCTATGCCATCTCCTTTTCTCTCACTCTCACTGACAAGTTCTGAAGCCCCAACTGTTCTGCTCCATGGGATAGTAATTGGGTAGGAAGCAGGAAGTGTAAATGAAAAAGTTAGTAATTATACTAGTGCAAATCTTACATTATGTGGCAGCTGCCAGCACCATTTGATTTTGAGAGTTCTAAAAGGTCTCCCTAAAGCCCACTCCCAGAATTTTTGTTCACTAGCTTCTAGCTAAGTGACAATCATTTCCACAGCTTCTACTCTGACCCAAGATAGTACTCTTCCCTAAATACCAGTATACCTTGGAGCTATAATATATGACAAGTTTTAAGTGAAAGGTAGAATGAGCCTATAATGGTTGTGAGCCTGAAAGACTACAAAATCCAGAGTAACTAAGGTGGAAATTTCATCTGCCACAAATTTATGGGGGTCAGAATGAAGCAGGTTCACAATCAGTAAACTGGGGCTTTGATGGATATGTAGCTTGATAAGCCATGGTGTTCATTAATTTGGGGGGGGGGGGGAACCTTCCTACTGGAGCAGAAATTCACAGGCATGAGGAAAGGCCAAGTACAGAGCCACAGCCAAGTCCAGATACCAAAAAGAAAAAAAAAAACAAAAAACTCGACCAAGTATAAGCCAGAGATTTATTCTTTTTTTGGCCAGTCCTGGGCCTTGGACTCAGGGCCTGAGCACTGTCCCTAGCTTCTTTTTGCTCAAGGCTAGCACTCTGCCACTTGAGCCACAGCACCACTTCTGGCCATTTTCTATGTGGTGCTAGGGAATTGAACCCAGAGCCTCATGTATACGAGGCAAGCACTCTTGCCACTAGGCCATATCCCCAGCCCCCAGAGATTTATTCTTGAACATCTTAAAGGTAATGCCTAACAGTTCAAAGCCAGCTTAGGCAGAAAGTCCGTGAGATGCTTACCTGTAACTAATCAGCAAAAAGCAAAAAAGTCATAGAATGCCCGCCTTGAGGAAAAAAGGTAAAGGAGAATGCCCTGTTGCTAATTTTAAGCCACAGTACCAGCACACAAAATAGGTAGGGATGAAAAAGTGGGACCAGAAGACTATGGAGGGTATGAATAACTAGGAATGTATAAAACATTATTCGTTTACAGAAAGGCAAGCAGAGTAAGAAGTATAAAATGGCCGAGGAAGAACACCGTAGAGGAGATTGATGAACTTTGAACACATAGACTCATGGACTGTGAAATACAGACGATTGTGCGAGAAGAAGATAGAACCATCAAGCAGAAACCATCTAGAGGCCATTAAGGGAAAACGAGAACCAAGTGATAACTCAAGAAAGGAACAACACGAATCAAAAGTTTTTCTCAAGGTGGGTGAGATCTAAAGAAGAAAACATCTTATCTCCCCCCTCCCTCTTTCTCTTTCTGAAGGTGGTAACAAAGGAACATTAAGTAGAAAAGAATTATTTTGACCACAAATCTCTCCAGGAAAGGAACCAGGAGAAATAATACTTACTTTCCCTCTCAAGTCACAGGTGTGAGTTTCTTCTTCACAAACAAGGAAAGTAGCATGTTCCTCCAGAAGCTCTCCACCCCCCCACCCCCACCCCAGCTCACGCCTGCCTCTGAGACACTGCCTGCTTTCTCTCGGTTTCCCATCCACGGGATTCCAGCCCCCTCTCCTGTACCGGTCCTGATGGACTGCGCCATTTTCCTCCCTGTTCTCAGCTGAACTATCACCTTGCATCTACCCCAGGGTTTCCGCTCTACTATCATTTTGTGCCTAATCGTTTTTTGTTGGTTGGAGGCGTGCAGTAAGAGGTGCTGCTATCCTTGGTCTCTCCTCGAAGAGTCAGTGACATACTCTGCTACCATGACAATGTCTGTAGACACTGCCACGTGCTCCTCCCACATGAGAACGCTGTTGCACCCCATTCTTGCCCTGCCTCTGCCTACAGATCGACATCACATACCTTCCCCACACCATGCCTAGCGCTGAAAATCGTTTTCTTTTTCTCTACACAGGAAAATCCTCAGTGCAGGTAAGTGATAACGCTTAGGAAATATAAAAAATCTTGATAAAAATCCCAGTGTCAAGAGTGCTCACAAAGTTTCCTTGCTTTCTAGATTCTAGGAAAGTGCGAAGTGGAAGAGGGCTGAGGTTCTGCCCGGACTTCCTTCTCAGTTCCAGCCGGGCATGGGCTGCAGCCACTTACTGGTGACACTGGCTGACCAGCTCATGACTTCCCCCATGCTCCACCTGGACACCGATACCAATGGCACTGCCATTAGGTCTGCTAGGGTTTTGAAGTACAAAACCCAGAAGACTTGGACAAACTCGCTTCCCTCCTCGTCCATTCTGGCTTGTGGTTCTCAAAACAATTGTAGAATGTGCTGAAAATGTGACATCCTGAGATAAGAAGGACTGGTGAGAACTCTGTTCCAGTCCCCTGTCCCCAAAATAGGATGTCCTTGGTGACTCGTGCTTCCCCAGGTAGAAAAGTGGGAGCAGACTCCTTGGAGCCCCGCAGCCTTGGTACCAGCGGGGCATGAGATGGAGATTCCATCCAGGCAGGAAGCATTCCTGGCGTTGGGAGGCGGGTTCACAGCGGATCCTAGGCTTGTGTTTCCCAGGCCACCTGTTGGTAAGTAACAAACCTGTTTTATGTAACAATGGGCATAAGGGTTCTGTCCCACTTAAGTCCCACAAATTGGTACCCAGAGCCCGCTGAACTGCTTCCCGGATTTACTTCGTCTCATTATCAAACATTAGCTGCATGGTTACCATTTTCTGCTAAAAATCACATTTCCTATTTGCCCTTATTCTGCTTCCCCCACTGGCACAAACCCTCAACTATGCATCCTGCAGGTTTTCATCTATTTTTTTACTGGCCTTGCTGATTCCACACCTCACGTTCTGACCTTCTCGAGACTCTGGGGTGAGGAATGGCATCTCCCTTTCCAAGGTTCCTATTTGGTTCTCAGGGTTCTTTCCACCCTAGTCCTTCTAAACATCTTCACCGCTCTGGTTCTGTTGTTTGTCTCTTTTCCCCACGTCTCCCACTTTTCTTTGCACATTTGATTTGCCTAAAATAGTTTTTTATTTGAATGGCAAGACTAGTTTGACACATACAACCTACAATAAATTCTCTTTGTCCAAGAACATCTTGGATCCTTAGCTCATTTGACAAGAAATGACAGATATGCTCTCAACTGTCAAAAAATCTGATGGATTATACTAACTTTGCCTACTTTTCAAAAGCCACCTGGTGGGGCTGGGAATATGGCCTAGTGGTAGAGTGCTCACCTCATATATATGAAGCCCTAGGTTTGGTTCCTCAGCACCACATACATAGAAAAGGCCAGAAGTGGCGCTGTGGCTCTAGTGGCTGAGTGCTAGCCTTGAGCAAAAATAAGCCAGGGACAGTGCTCAGGCCCTGAGTTCAAGCCCCAGGACTGGCAAAAAAAAAAAAAAGCCACCCTTCTTCATTACTTATGTCCTTCTCCTCATCCCTTAAAGAAGTGTTTCTTACCAGATTAAGTTATTTTACACATGCAGTAACACTAATGGATAGAAATGACTTAGGAATAGATCTCTGAACTGACCAGAAAGGATATTTAAAAGCCTTGCTTTGAAACTTATTGTCCTTTTCTTTCCATAAATATATTTATATAAGCTTGTCATGTTGGTGTATGCCATGTATTCCCAGTACTCAGTAGGCTGAGGTAGGAGGATCACCAGGGAAGCAGACTGGATGGTAGAAGGAAGAAAGGGAGAGGATAAAAAGGAATGCTCTCTTTGGTTTTTAAAAAAAAATATTTTGTGGGGGCTGGGGATATAGCCTAGTGGCAAGAGTGCCTGCCTCGGATACACGAGGCCCTAGGTTCGATTCCCCAGCACCACATATACAGAAAATGGCCAGAAGCGGCGCTGTGGCTCAAGTGGCAGAGTGCTAGCCTTGAGCGGGAAGAAGCCAGGGACAGTGCTCAGGCCCTGAGTCCAAGGCCCAGGACTGGCCAAAAAAAATATATATATATATATATATTTTGTGCCAGTACTGGGGCTTCAAGATCTTCCCCAGCTTTTTGTTACTCAAGACTGCTCTTTTGTTTATGTATCAAAATATTTATAGGCTCAGCATTTTGATGTTCCCCTTCCCTTCCCTAATCCAGTTAAACATATGTACAATACACAGGGTATCAAAATCAGCTACAGTGACCACAGGGGTAAGCCATAGGTAAACCATTAATTTCACATCGTACATTAAAAATAACAACAATAATGAAAAACCTCCTCAAGACTGCTCTGTTAACAAGTTTGACAAGAAATGTACTCACTACCGTACATATGTAATGTGCACCACCTCAACAATAAAGAAAAGGACTTGTCCTCTACCATTTGAGCCACATCTCTACTTCTGGCTTTTTGCTGGTTAACTGGAGATAACAATCTCTCAGGTATGTCTGCGCAGACTGGCTTCAAACCCTGATCTTCATATCTCAGCCTCCTGAGTAGCTAGGTTTACAGGAATTTTTTAATCAAGATAACATACATATGTGTAAAGCTTACTGTACCAATTCCTGTATAGATTAGGTAATAATCAAATCAAAGTAATTACAATACCCATCACATTAAGTTATCATTTCTTCACAGTGAAATGTTTGATTGGCTTAATTGGCTGAGATATAAAATTTTAAAAATTTATTGGTCCTACCCAAAAGAAAAAAATAGGGTCTTTTTTGTTACCTTAAGGATGGTTAAAATTTATCCAATCTATTCTCAGCAGTGCTTGGGATGTATCTAAACTTTTTATTTAACTGTCTGAGGAAGCTCAGTTAAAATTCTGTTTGGTGTTATAATTTAAAAACAAGTGAGATAACACTTCTATGAATACATATACATGGATGAATTTGAGTCATTTGGAAGCAGTGTAGAAATAAATGAAATGTGGGACAAAGACTAGAGGTGAGAATTGGTCCCTGGGGGCGTGTTGGGACTTAGTACAAGAGAGGAAGTAACAAAGTAGGGAGGGTTAATAGGATGTATCTTCCTTTAGGCCAGAGAATAAAATGAAGGAAACTAGGGAGGAGTATAGGAAAGGCTTTTCTCCTATTTCTTGCCTCCCAGGGGAAATCATTAATACTTTCTGAGAAAAGGAATAAGCTATCCAGTTTTACCTACTAATGAAACACCAATTTGTAGACTTAAGCAAATTAGCAAGCACTGTCCTTTATAATAGCTCTTCCCAAAAATCCTCTTAGAAAATACTTGGCAGTAATGTTCATTCTTCTCCCAGAAACTAATCCTACTTTAAGTATGACTCAGAAAACATGATTTCTAAGCTAGGTGCAGGTGCTATTCTAGCTACCCAGGAGGCTGAGATCTAAGAATCACACTCAAAGCCAACCTGGGACAAGAAAATCTGTGAAGCTCTTATGTCCATTTAACCACCAAAAATCCAGAAGTGAGGGTGTGACTCAAGTGGTACAGTAACAGCCTTGAGAATAAAAGCTAAGAGACAGCACCTAGGCCCTGTACCAGAAAAAAAAAATGACATCTAAAACACAGTAATCACCCTTTGTCCCACTAGTTCTGTGCCCACCCCTTACCCACCAAAATACAGATAAACAAGCAAAAACAAGATTAAAAAAAGACAAAAAGAAAAGAAAACAACAAAGGGGAAAAAAACCTTGTTTCCATTTCCTGGAGTCTATTTTGATAAATATCATTTTATATGATCAGATGCACATAGGTATTGCACATTTGTGTTCTTTTCCTAAGAATATCCTCTTTTGGTATCTCTGGGTATGAATGCCTATAAGTTATCAGGTCCCAGCCTATTTCTTTTTAACCATCCAGTGTGTTTACTTGCAGATTTACAGGCACATTGTAACTACCACAAATGAGGGAGAACATGAAACCTATGTTTCTCTGGGTCTGGCTTACTTCACTTAATATAATTATTTTTCTAAGTCTTTTCATGTCCTTACAAATGATATAATATCAGCAGTGGTGCTCACTAGACATTATGTGTGAAATGAACTACACAACTTGTAGGTGAGGACTAAGGATGGGAGGGAGAAACGGAGGGAAGAGTAACATTGTTGAAGAAGAAATGTACTCTTTATCTGACTTCTGTAAATGTAACACCTCTACACATCATCTTTATAACAACAATAAAAAATGCATGAAAATGAACCAAAATTAAAAAACAGCAAGTAAATTGATACAGAAAATTCTAACAACCTACTAAAAAACATAACTCTCCTTACTTATTCAACACTTACTGAAGTAAAATGGGCTTTTTTTTAGTATATAGCTGTTCACCAGTGTTCCCATAAGTAATTCTCACTAGATAATGATAATTATATATATATATATATATATATATATATATATATACACACACACACACATTTGAGGAAAGAAATGCAAATCAAACCAACATTGAGATTCCACCTCACTCCAGTAAGAATGTCCATTATCAGGAAAACTAATAACAACAGTTGCTGGCAGGGATGTGGCCAAAAGGGAACCCTACTACACTGTTGGTGGGAGTATAAACTTGTTCAACCACTAGGGAAAGCAGTGTGGAGATTCCTCAAAAGGCTAAACATAGAGCTCCCCTATGACCCAGCAACCGCACTTCTGGGCATTTACCCAAGGATCACAAAGGCCATACTAAAGCTACCCGCACAATCATGTTCATAGCAGCATTATTTACCATTGCTAAAATATGGAACCAACCTAGATGCCCCTCAGTAGATGAATGGATCAAGAACTTGTGGTGTATATATACACAATGGAATGCTATGCTTCTGTCAGAAAGAATGACGTTGCCCCATTGGTAAGAAAATGGAAAGACTTAGAAAAAACCAAGTGAGCCAGACCCAAAGCAACATAAATTCTATTGTCTCCCTCATTGGTAATAATTAGTATATGTCTAGGATAGTCCTAGCAGAGGATCACAATATCTCAATAGCTATGTACATATGGTCACAAAAGATGACGCTAAGAGAAATGATCTCAAAATATGGAAACAAGTGGTTTATCATTGATGTTATTTTCAACATACTATGTGAAATTATTTCTTTTTTCTTCTGTCCATCTTCCCTATGATTTAGCTCTTGTTATCACTGTATTTGATTCTGGTACCCTGGGTGTTTTATGTCTGTCTGAATTAGGGAAGGGAAGGGGAACATCAAAATGGTGAGACGGAGGTTAAAAGGCAAACCAATGCAACAGCAGTACTTACAACACAATATGTTGTAAACCAACTGTACAACTCAAGGGGGAGGGAACTGAGGAGGAGGGAAGGTGGGAGAAAAATGAGGGAGGGCGATGACAAGTTGGACAAGAAATGTACTCGCTACCTAACATACATAACTGTAACCCCTCGGTACTTCACCTTGACAATAAAAATTAATGAAAAAAAGAAATACACACACACATACACTAGCAGCAACATGTGATTCAGAGGGAAAAAAATGGTATTAAAGTCAAAAGCTACTTACAGAGCCTTTAAAATCATCTATCTCTTAGTAAATAAGTAGTAATTCTTGGCATGACGCTGCTTTTTTATAATGACTGCAAAGAATTAAGCTCTTACCCATTTGACTGTTTCAGAATTATTGCCCAATCTTTCATAATTATTTAGGGATCGCTTCCTATACTTGAAGACTTCAAAACAAAATTACTGACTCCCATGAAACAACATATATTTATGCAATACCATGTTGAAATTTGTGGATGGGATGGGTAAGTATTGCATGTGTGAATAAATATAGCTATGTGATTAAAGAGAACATTTAACCCTCTTTCCTATTTGCTATTCAGGCTTTAAAAGACCACTTATCCTGTGTCTGTTTTAGGCTCCTCTCTCCATATACTGCTGCTGTAGTTTGAGTACAGTTTGTGTCCTCTGAAACTCATGTTGAAGTTTAATTCTCAGTGAGAGGTATTTAGCAAGCAGAAAACACCCTATTATAGTTTTGGGGGTAGGCCAGAGGTAGGACCTTTGGGAAGTAATCAGGATTAGATATGATCATCACACCGGAGCATCTATGATTGCATACTGAGGACTTTCTTTTTTTTTTTTTTGGCCAGTCCTGGGCCTTGGACTCAGGGCCTGAGCACTGTCCCTGGCTTCTTCCCGCTCAAGGCTAGCACTCTGCCACTTGAGCCACAGCGCTGCTTCTGGCCGTTTTTTCTGTATATGTGGTGCTGGGGAATCGAACCTAGGGCCTCGTGTATCCGAGGCAGGCACTCTTGCCACTAGGCTATATCCCCAGCCCATGGACTTTCTAAGAAGAGAGAGAGCAAGACAGAGACACAAAGACCGAGACTACAGAGCACACATGCACACTCCAGCACACACACACTTAGAAGATGATCACCTATAAGCCATGGAGAAAGGCCTCGAACTGGTCTGCCCTCCTGGCCTCTCAGAAAGAACTAATCCTGCTGAGACTCTGGTCTCGGACTTGTAGCCTCAACTACTATAAGAATAATAAATATCTGCTGCCTCAGCCACCCCAACTGCAAATAAATATGATCCACCAAAAGAAGGTTTTACTATGCCAAAAAGACAGATTGTAAGCCAGTAGGAAACATGGAAGTTCATTAAGAAGACACGTGGGAGCCAAAGGTTACCTAACAGTACAGCTGCCAGACACTCCCGGCAAAGGAAGGGATTAATTGTAGGTCCTGCTGGACCCTACACAAGGTGCAAATTAAAGACAATAACCTCACCATTCCTAAGTACAAAAAATAAATAAATCAAAGAACACTGAAATACAAAAAGTCTGCCATAATGAAAGTATATGAGGGTACTAATCTAAAATAAATAGTTCTAACATTTGAATATATATGATATTTACATCTTTGAAACACACAATGGCAACTTCTAGAATCCTCATAATGCTGAAGAAGTCTGTCTTACTCTTTGAAAAATCATTCATAATAAAGGTGATTATAACACAGCGCAACATAGGTTCAGAAGAAATAATTTCAAAAAATAACCATGACATAGATCTTAATATAAGTTTAAAAATACTATCTAATGCCTTCTAATACTAATACATAAATAGCAACCTGAAATAAGTCAGTGATGAAGTTTGGCCTATTGTTTCTCATTTGTAAAGTAGAAAATACATAGGTTGCTGCTACATAAACATCTGAGAAACTCAGATTGAACTTTGTATCTTCCTGGATAAGACTCACCAGAAATGATACAATAAAAGAGCGTAAAATACACAAATTGTTTTTGTTTCACTGGTTTTTGCTCTGGTCATCTCGTTGTACCACCTGTGTATCAGAGCAGTAAAATCTTCCATCTTAGGTCTCACCAAAGAAAATGTAACTTTCTATCACCTATAGTAGAATTCTCATACCCATCCATTGCCATTTCGTCTTAAGCATCAACTGTCTGCTTGTTTTCTTTATCTGTATCCAAGAATGTTGGGCAAATTATTTTCCTCAAAATGCATTCTTCACCAAGGCTTACAATTATTTTTAATCAGCTTAAATTCTGAACAAAAGGAGACAGAGCCTGCATAGGTGATGGATAAGGTTAAGGACCCAAGGACTAACAAGATTGTGTCAGAAGCTACTGCTGGGTGATCTATGCATATATTGGAGTAATGCTCACTGAAAATGAAGAGGCAGCCTAGAGCAGCTGGCAGGACAACAGGCAGCCGCAATTACATCACTCATTTGATAGTTCCAACATATGGCAGCGATTAGCTCTCCAAAAACAAATGCAAGACTAACTAGTATTCTCACAGAAAAGAAGCTTCCATTCTTAATAATTTTTTTTATTATCAAACTGAATTACAGAGAGGTTACAGTTTCATACATTAGGCATTGGATACATTTCTTGTACTGTTTGTTACCTTGTCCCTCATTCCCCCCTCCCCCCTCCCCCTTCCCCCCCATGAGTTGTTCAGTTCATTTACACCAAACAGTTTTGCAAGTATTGCTTTTGTAGTTGTCTTTTTTTACCCTGTGTTTCTTGATTTTGGTATTCCCATCCAATTTTCTAGTTCTAATACCAGTAAACCCGGTTTCCAATATACTCAGATAGGATACAGAGATAGTGTAGGTACAACCACAGGAAGGGGATACAAGATCATCAATAATAGAGACTACAGTTACATATGGCACGTTGAAAGTAGTTACAACTGTGATATAACAATCGTTACCATAACATGGAGTTCATTTCACTTAGCATCATCTTTTGTGTTCATAAGGGCATAGCTATTGGGCTCTTGTGATGCTCTGCTGTGACTTGCCTAAACCTGTGCTAATTATTCCCTATGAGGGAGACCATAGAGTCCATGTTTCTTTGGGTCTGGCTCACCTCACTTAGTATAACTTTTTCCAAGTCCTTCCATTTCCTTACAAATGGGGCAATGCCATTCTTTCTGATAGAGGCATAGAATTCCATTGTGTATATGTACCACATTTTCCTGATCCATTCTTAATATTTTAATCCCAGTTTCAGTCCTAGTTTCTGTGAATTATACTACTACTACAACAACAAATAATAATAATATAGATTTCTATACACAATAATAATATGGATCTTGCTAAAGATTATTGATCTCGCCTAACAATACATGAAATGTTAAATATTCTTGTTTTTATACCGTCTGCAATTTTAAGGTGATCTGTAGAAACTCAATTAGATAATTTAATTATTTTAAGTAACAGCATAATTCTGTAATATGAGTCAGCTAATAATTGTTTTCAGAATGAAGGATACAAATGCTCTATATTAATAAGTTGGCCTGTGCTTAACGAATATAAAGCATGTCTCTGATTCTTTCATTTCCCAATTAATCTCATTTTTACAACTCAAAAAGCCCAGGAGTCCAGCAATTGTTGGAGAACTAAATTTGGGTTGTTGTTTGTTTTTTTTTTTTCAAATAATTACCTCAAGCCAGAAAGAAAGAGAGAGAGTAAAATAGAGCAAGGAACAAAACATCATCACTATAGTCATCACTGGAAATCTGTTATCATGTTTAGGGAAAACCCTTTATCTAGATGCCAGCCCTTGAGGTAAGCTACTCTTAAAATCTCAGGTCCTCTGAATAATCTTTGCAAGCTTTTGAGTCTCTCGGGATGGCTTGTAACCTTGCTCCTCAGGTCTCAGCCTCCTGGGTTGCCAGGATTTCCCTGTGTTACCCACCAGCAAATGACTCAGAATGTCATTTCTGTACCTATTATTCATTCGCCTTTTTAAGATCTCGTTAGGCCTGTGCTTCTCTGGGAAATGAACTTCTTTTTCATCCAGTCCAGGTGCTTGTAATAAACTTACTGTACCCTGTCTCCCTGGTACGCAAACCACAGAAAGAGGCTCTGTCGAAGAATTACACAGCATTCCTCCCTTCCCTAGACAGTTCTACTTCCCAAGGTTTTACTTAACCTATAATCCAAAAGCCTAGGGTGAAAATCCCAGAAATAAATCACTCCTCAGTTTTAAATTGCGCCATTCTGAGGAGCTTCGTTAAATGTTCCACCGCTGCATGCCTTTCCTAGAACATGAATCATCCACTGATCCAAGGTATCCACCCCACATAGACCATCGCCTCTGTGTGAACACATTAGCCACTTGGCAGTCTGTCCGGTATCACAGTATTTGGGTGATTGTGTTCGGGTAACCCTTACCTAGAAGCCCAATGCTACGTCACCATTCCTATACGTTTGTTTCATTTCAACCCATCATGTAGCATATCATCACAAGAATAAGGGCAAGCACAATATAGTCAGCCTTTCATATACACAAGGTACTCATGTGCACATACCATGGAGCAGAATACTCGGGGGGAAAATTCATCTGTAATGAATACATACAGATTTTTTTCTTTCTTGTAGTTCTCTAAACCACAGTGTAATAACTATTTACACAGCATTTAAATGACATTAGGTATTGTAAGTAATCTAGAAATCTAGAAGTTCTTGGATATTTCCCAATAGGTCCAATAGTGTCTAACATAGTTCTAACATTGCTCTAACAAAAGAGGAAGAAAGAGAACTATGTATACAATGAATGTCTTTAGTCCACATTCTTTCATACTAACAAACAAGACTAATCTGGGAGATGTACAGTATTCTTCCCTCGATGTAACAGCTTTAGGGTTTAAAAAAAATTGGCCCTCCACGCAATGTACTTTTTCATATGCTATGCAACTAACGATTTCTAAAAGTTAACAAGTTGGATAAGAAATGTACTCACTGCCTTACGTATGGAACTGTAACCCTCGGTACTTCAATTTCACAATCAAGAAGAAAAAAGTTTTACCCTACCTTCCACAGAGTTTCTGTGTTCAATGTTGCTTCCAGGGCTGCCTGACAGGAGAGGCTCTCCCTGAATGGCTGTCTTGTAGGGACTATGGTCAGAAGGAAGGAAGAGAGGTTAATAGGATTCAAGCGTCTATACCAGGAGTCTGACCTACATTTCTTGAAGAAGAAAAAAAAAGTTCTACTGTAGAAGGATTTGAGTTTATCTCAGGGGCTGAACTGTCTCCAGAAACGCACGTGGGGGGCACCCACTCACTTACCTTTTCTACGAGACATAAAGCAGTGGGATCTGCAAAGGTAAGGGTGATGCTGGGGCTGGGAGGGTGGCCTGGTGGTAGAGCGTTTGCCTTGAAGCCCCGGGTTCGATTCCCCAGCCCCACGTAGACAGAAAGCGGCCCGAAGGGGCGCTGTGGCTCAGGTGGCGGAAAGAAGCCAGGCCCGGTGCTCAGGCCCCGAGTTCAAGGCCCAGGGCCCCTCGGGCCTCCCCGCGGCTCTCGGCCCGCAGCGGGGCCTGGAGCCTCCCGGGCCCCGTCCCGGGGGCGGGCGAGGGGGCAGCGCGGCCCGCGTGGGTCTCGGTCCCCGCGCCTCCTGCGCCCGAGCGTGGAGAGCTGCAGCAGGGAGGGGGCCGGGAGGCGGAGGAGCCGCCCTCGCGAGCGCGCTCTCTTCCTCTGCACCTGTTCCTGGGGTCCCCCCCCCCGCCCCCCAGAGCAGCCCTGGGCAGACCCAGGCAAACCATCAAAGCACATTTGCTACTAGAAACCACTGAGTTTGGGGCAATTGATTACAGAGTAACAGGCAACTGATAGGCTGGGAACAGAAAGAAAATGAAATGAATACCATATAACAAAAACAAGTGACGTTGGTAAACTGTAACCATCTTAGCATCTAGGTACAGTATTAGAGTACAGGATTATGTTAGTATAGTATGTGATAGTACTATATTATTATATATATTATGTTGTAAATATGTATACATGGATAGTGACATAAATTATCAATAGAGAGAGAGAGAGAAAGGAAAAGGAAACAAATGAACAAAGGGAGGGAAGGCAGAAAGATAAATGCAACCTTCTTACCGAAATGTCGAGATAATGTGCATGCATATATATGCATACACTTGCAGAGATATAGCTTAATAACCTCTAATCCTATTGACCTGCACTTAAAATCGGTTTTGAGCAAGCGAGTATAAAAAGAGTAGATAGTCCATTTACAGCGGATAAACCGTTAAAAAACGCACTTATCTAAGTGATCAAAGTTCAAATCACGAATAATGAATCACGCAGATCAACCTTTAGTCTGATATGGTAATAAAGGCACTTTATGATATTTGTCTCCCTAATTCATATCCAATCTAATTATGAAAAAGGGGCAGACGAAGTGCAGGTCACTGTGTAAATCACCTCAAGACGGTCAATGTCATGAAAACACAAAGCCTGGGAAGCTCACGGGTGGCCACTGTAGGCAGTGACAACCGAGCGCAGAGTGGTACCTCGAGGTGGGTCCTAGAACAAAACAAGGACACCAGTAGAGAAACTCCCTCTCTGTCCGCCTCTCCGTGGCCTCTCCTGGATACGTCTCAAGCCCTGCTCCGACTTGGGTAAGGGGCCCCCAAAGACCCGGGAATTAACATCTTGGTCCCCGGCCGGTGGCACGGTCGAGAGCAGAGCCGCCCAAAGGCCTTCTGGTCGTTGGGAGTATGTAACACTGAGACTCCAGCCTCTTCACCTTCCTCTCCTCCACGCCCATCATGAGGTACCCGGAGCCAAGATCACCTTCCTCTCTTCAAGAGCTGATTGTCTCGGATGTTTGTCACAGTCACTGAGAAGTGACTAACACGACACCCAAGGTAGAAAACCTTCCCAAACAAATGGCCTTTGACAACTCTTCAGCTAGGACTGGAGAATGAAAAATGCAATACTCTTTAATGATTGGGTTTTTTTCTTCCCCTTTGTAAGTACAAATTTGGAAGGGTTTGGTCAATCACTGCAGAAAAAAAAAATATTTGCAGATTTAGCAATTCTTTGATTATCTTTGAATGGTTGTCACGTCATAGTAAAATTCCAAACGTTACACGATTTCCTCTAACTTATTTAGTGCTTTGGATAAAATTGTAAGCAAAATTGATTCCAGGGGCTGGTATTTCCCCTGTTATCAACAAGGGCATTTCTGCAGCTCAAACCTGTGATTAAGAAGTTCCATTTGGGGGCTGGGGATATGGCCTAGTGGCAAGAGTGCCTGCCTCATATACATGGGGCCCTGGGTTCGATTCCCCAGAGCCACATATACAGAAAATGGCCAGAAGGGGCGCTGTGGCTCAAGTGGCAGAGTGCTAGCCTTGAGCAAAAAGAAGCCAGGGACAGTGCTCAGGCCCTGAGTCCAAGGCCCAGGACAGGCAAAAAAAAAAAAAAAAAAGAAGTTCCATTTGCTTAAATGAGGTTACTCTTGCCTCAGTTGGGGGAGGCAGGTGGCAGCTTTTTTTCAGAAATTAGTTCCTATCTATCAAACGGTTTCTGATCTGGTGTCATCTAACTTCCTTGGGTTTTTTCTTTGCTATTGAAAAGTAAGCTCTATAGCTTTAATCGTCTGTATTGATAAGAGCCTAGGGTATTTACTCTTGTGCTTAGAATCCTGCAGCTTTCTCACCGGGGAAAGGCTCATCAGCTTGATGGCATCGCGGCACAGACAGAACCTTCTAGACATGCCATCTAGGAAAGTCAGTCCCACCGCCTCTGCTGAAGCCTCAGCTGAAGCCTCCACCAAAGGCCAAACTTCTCTGTCCTAGGCTGAAGTCACCCATTCTTTACAGGTTGTCTAGCAGAATACAGAAGGAAATTAGCAGAAAAGTTGGGGGGGGGGGAGAGCTGATTCTACAACACTCTTTGTAAGGGTACACAATCTTTTAAACTCAATCGCTTAAGTTCTCCCGGGTGAGTTTAAGCCCAGACTGGTCCTCAAGGGTGAGAAGCACACTGAAGCTTTTCCCAGCCCCTCCCCCTCCCTGAGCACCACAGTCCGACGTCAGAACCTCTGCAGGTGCCTGAAAGGAAGACACCTTTACCCACACGGTGCAAGGGCATGACAACGGAAGACACGAAGGCCTTTTAACACAATACAATAGCTTAAGAGTGTAATTCCATTGTAAAGCACATGTTTCACATGTACAAGGCCCTGGGGTCAGTTATCAGCAAACGCACATACACACACACACACACACACACACACACACACACACACACACAATCATATCACCTTTTCCAGCTTGAAACTCACAATCTGCTTTCCTTAACAACCGTGGGTGGGCTCTTCCTTGTCTCTTTACCTCCTTCTTATTGTCTCACTTAAACTGTTTGAACACCTCCTTGCTGATGCCTACATCTCTACATTCTTTTTTTTTTTTTTTTTTGCCAGTCCTGGGGCTTGGACTCAGGGCCTGAGCACTGTCCTTGGCTTCTTTTTGCTCAAGGCCAGCACTCTGCCACTTGAGCCACGGCGCCACTCCTGGCCTTTTCTGTATATGTGGAATCGAACCCAGGGCTCCGTGTATACGAGGCGAGTACTCTTGCCACTAGGCCATATCCCCAGCCCTGATGCCTACATCTCAAAGGTAAGTTTTCAGTCATCTCACTTCAAACAAATGATCTTTGAGATGTTCCCAAGTGCTCTATTCTATTTACCAAGTGTTACCTTCTAAGAGAAGACCCTACTTAACTAAAAGGAAAATTCCTGGAAGTTGCCTTCTTGTTTTCCACTGTAGCTTTTCTTTCTTCTGGACCTGAGCACTGTCCCTGAGCACCATTTTGCTCAAGGCTGGCACTCTACCACTTGGGTCACAGCGCCACTTCTGGCTTTTTCTGTGAATAACTGGAGATAAGAGTCTCACACACTTTCCTGCCATGGCTGGCTTCAAATCATAATCCTCAGACCTCAGCCTCCCGAGCAGCTAGGATTACAGCATGAATCACTGGCACCCAGTTTTTCACTGTAATTTTATGTACCCTCTTGACTTTCCTCTCTACCTAGAAATCGGTGCATGTTGTACTTTTGTCATAAGGCTGCCTATGTTACCATCGCCCACAAATACCCTGAGGATTATTCTAGAGGAGCGTACGGAACACACAGTGAGTGAAGTACGACAGAGAGGTTTGAGCTAAATTGTTGTGATAGTGACAACATGATTTTGATTGAGGTTCAATGAAGTCTTGCCACGCAGTTCCAGGCTCAGGGGCCTTGTCTCTACCCGCTCCGTTCTGCTTCTTGGGAGTTCCTTGGAGAAGGCTTGCTCTGGAATGCACCTGGAGCCTTGCACACACACGTGAGGTTTCTCCGTGGAAGCCACCGCCATGGCTGCCTTCCTTAGGGTCCCCAGGAGCAAGGCCTGCTGCCCGGCCTCCGTCTTCTCCCTCCTTGAGATTCCGCCTCTCACCAACCTCCAGCTTCCCACTTGTACTTGCTGGAAATCATTGTTTCTGCTGGGGATATGGCCTAGTGGCAAGAGCGCTTGCCTTGTATACATGAGGCCCTGGGTTCAATTCCCCAGCACCACATATACAGAAAATGGCCAGAAGTGGCGCTGTGGCTCAAGTGGCAGAGTGCTAGCCTTGAGCAAAAAGAAGCCAGGGACAGTGCTCAGGCCCTGAGTCCAAGCCCCAGGACTGGCAAAAAAAAAAAAAAAAAGAGTTGAAATTATTGTTTCTTTCCTTCCTATATCATTGGAGAATTTAGCAGGAACTCCATGCTACTTTATCTTTCTACAATAACACCTGGTGTTTCCCATGATACAGGATGAAATTATGAACCTCAGCTTTGTTATGAATCTAAATAAGAGTCAAAATGCGTGCATAGTGTTAGCCAAGCATGCCCCATTTGGGGACAGTTGATATCTTTATTACAACAAAGGACACTCAGAACAACTCCAAAGTCATTCAAAAATGATCTAAGGATAGGAACTGGGAAGCTAATTACATTGTGACATGTGGAGCACATAGATCAATTAGCAAATCTAGAGAGAATCTTTGAAAAAGAATGACTTTTCAGTCGGAAGATTACTTCTCAAAGCTCGCCTCTGCTGCTTTGTAACGGAATGACCTTCAGTGAAGTGCGAGCTGGTAATAGATGAGCTTGCATCCCTGCCCACATCTGTTCACGTGGACTTGCAGCCCCTCCCGTTAAGAACGAAGATGACGGCCTATAATCCTAGCACGAAGGCAGAAGAGGCAGGAGGATCATGAGTTCAAGGCCAACCCAGGCCACAGAGGAAGACCTTCTATAAAAACACAAACAGAAATGCAAACAAACGAAACCCCACCAGAAACGAAGCTTCTCACTCCTTCCATCTGAACCGAACAGAACAGAATCCTCCGGCCGTGTGCCTGTGTCAGGAACAAGGACGAACCGTGGGAGAACTCTCTCCCCTCCATCACTCCGTCCACTCTGTCGGTGGGACCACACCAGGGCCAGCCTGACGGTGACAGGTGCCAGCGACGCCCATTACCCCCCGCGCGGAGCAGCAGCCTCCAGCCCTCTGAGCGAGGCTTCGCTGGGCCTGAGAAACCCAGTGACGGACCCCAGAGCCACAGGCAGCCCGCGGAAGACCAGCTCACCAGAACTGCCAGACAGCGGAAAGCAGCCATTCAATAAGGTCTTGTTGTTTCGTCAAGCCACTACAACTGGGGACAGACAGTTACCCAGAAAATGCTAAGTGTGTGTGTGTGTGTGTCTGTGTGTGTGTGTGTGTGTGTAAGAGAGAGAGACAGAGACAGAAAGAGAGACAGAGAGACTTAGGTTGCTATAAAATTCTTTTTTTAAGAAATGCATAATACGTGTCTGGTGGTAGCACATAGTAAATGTTTAATTTTTATGTCTATGAAGCAATATTTTATGGCAAACTTTTTTCCTTTTTTCTGCTGTTGAAGGCTGTAAGAAGTGGGACAAATGACAGAAATACAAACGAAACAAACCATAAACAGGCGATGCATAGCAGAGCTGAAGTCAGCCCTAGATCCAGACCTAAAGCAAAAGCAGCTCTTCTCCGGCCCTCCCTTGTCTGCAGACACCATGCTCAGCCCTGTCCCCGACTCCGAAACACAGGAGCGAAAGACGTCTTCTCTACTGACTCCAGCACAGCCAAGTCCCACGCGAGGACTCCCACTTGCCCAGAGCGGGGCCAGGCCGTCTTGTTGGAAGTAATCACAATGACCAGAGATGGGGCTATCCATTAAACCACATGTGACACCTCAATGTGCATGGAAATGGGCCGCGTGGCCACGAATGACGCCATCACAAGTCGAGAATAAAGAATTGTGCTCTTGCCACCTTTTATTTCCCCGAAAGCACAAGTGCCCCTCTGTACCACTTGGCTGGATCTGAGCAGCTGGAGCTCTGTAAGGTAGAAATAAACTCTCCGAAACACCTAGTTTTCTCTCTTCAGCTGTTCCTCTTAATCACTATTACGTGGAGCAAGCCTTGGGACTTGAAGAAAAATGGAGCTAATATATACAGATTTTTGAAAAGGTATTTTATTATATTTAGCTTCCCAACACAGAGATATCCTTACTGTGTTCCAGCAGGGCATTGGGTGTTGGACACTGAGATTTCTGAGGCTTTCGTTGCCATGGTTGAATTTATACCTGACCTTTGGAGTTGATCTCTGTTGTGAGCTGAATCGTAAGACAAAAAAGAGAGAAGGAAACTTCATGATTATTTAAATGTGAATTAAATGAAAATAACAAATCTATCTCAGGTTATAGGCACTGGGGCCATGGGTGTTACAACTTTTGTTGCTGTGGCTCTAATCTAACACAATGGGTGTTCTGTGTATAAATATGCAGTTCATGTACAGTGCCAAACTGGAAATCTTTTATTATCAAATAAAAGACTGAATGTTTCACAAAATGTAAAACTAGCAAACATACAACCTCATAAAGATCTATAGCAAACCATTTCTATTACAGTAGTGGCGAATTTAGGAAATATAGCAAAGCGGCATATAGATTAAGTTGTCTGGAGCCCACTCATGCTTTCTGCTTTATGATACTCTAATCAGTGTCTTGTTTCATCCGCACTAACATGCACACCTTTTTGGTATCTTTAAGATAGCTCAAATAGTTAAAGAAATGACTTGGCTGAGTCGCCTCTTCCTGGGCCCTGCCAGGGACTGACAGAAATTTACGGCTAATTATGTGACCTTAGACAGCAGCTCTGTTAAGAAGAGCCTTAAAATTCAACCAACAAACTGGGTCTACTTTCTGACACAGACTTGTTTCATGAATTCCAAAATGTCTGAGAGTTCTGTAATATTTGATTGTATTAAACTGACTATTCCTTTTATTTTCTGGAATTTAGTTTGCCTGTGATTTTTTTCATCCGGAAAATATAAACACCACATGTTGACTGAATCAGCAGAATTTATATGGGGAACAGTCTGAAAATACATGTGCTCAAAGGGCTGTACCTCACTAAGCTTTTCTATATAAAGTTTAGCAGAGAGGAAAACTACTAGAGAAACAAGCAAACCTTATTGCTATACTTAGCGCAAAACGGTGCAAAGGCCAACAGGACGTGGCGATTTAGTCAGCTGGGTCCTTTCTGGAAAAAAAAAGTTTAAGTGTAAACAAATATTTACAAGGATGAAATTCTATATGCATATCAAACCTTGGTTGCCCTGGGAAATGGACGCATAGGATGACAAAAGGCCCCGGGGGGTCTCGGGCAGGAGGAGAGGTCTCCCCTCAGTGGACTGGGCGATGGCGGCCTAGGGCGCTGCGGATGGGCACCGCGGTCCCGTCTGCAGCCCATGCCCAGGTCTTGGCATCGCCACGCTAGCGATGGCCGGTGAGTGAGCAGCTCCGCTGCCCACGCCGGATGCAAGCAGAAAGCAGCTTTCTCCCCTTCCCTGACACTTGAGACCCGTTTCCCAGATCCCCTTCCTATCCCGGGATGAAAGCAGGGAGAGGGTCATGGCTCTCGCTGCACCTGGAAGAGCGGAGGGAGGGGGCGTGGATCGGGCACGGGAGCGAAGGATGGGGGTGAACACTGGACGCTGTGCTGGCAACGAACTGGGCGACTGTGGGGTGCGGGGGACAGAGGGAAGAACGGGGAGAGGGCGAGGGAGGGGTGACCTGGTCCAAAAAGAAATGCCCTCTCCACCTGACTCATGGAACTCTGACTCCTCTGCGCCTCAGCCTGGGGGGTGGGGGGCCTCACCCCTGTGATCCCAGCAGCTGATGAGGCTGAAATCCGAGAATGCAGTTCAAAGCCAGCGGGGCAGGAAAGTCTTCATCAAGCACTAGACGTTGACCGCTAGAATCGAGCTCAGCCCGCTCTAGATGAGGTTATCTGCGCTCAGTGAATCTGGGAGCGGAGGAGCAGCTCAAGCGGTTGAGCACCAGCCCTGAGTGGAAAAAGCCAAGTGAGTCCAAGTCCCCGAGTTCAAGCCTCGATGACCGGCAAGCCCACGGCAAGTCCCTCTTGCCCCGTTGCGCTGGCTTTCCTGCGGAGCCTTCCTCTAACCCGGGTGGCCGTGCACCCGTGCTTTCTTCGTCTGTCCTCCCCCTAGCTCCTGGCACGATCGCAAGGCGAGGGGCAGCACGGCTGGGGTGTGAGCAACGCCCTCTTCACTGGGGCCTGGGGTCAGCGGCCCCACGGCAGGCGGCAAACGCACCGCACAAGGGCTCTGAAGATCATTTGCCTTCTTTCCAAACCCAGCGCTGCCTGCCTGTCATGGCAGCACCGAGAGGCGAGGCCGGACGACCACGAGTGGGAGGGCAGCTCGGGGGGCCTGGGAGATCCCGTCACAATTACAAACCTCCCTCTGATCCGGGGGAGCTGTGCACGCTCGCCCTGGAGGAGGCTCCCGTGGCCCCACCGAGGCCCTTCCTCCCGCGTGCACCCCTGCGTGGGGGACACGATTCCCGGGTCCCCACCCCGGGCGTGCACGGCAGCCAGCCTCCGCCCTTCCTCACCCCGCAGCCCCCCAGGACTCACGCTCACGAGCAGTCTCCCCCCCGCCCCCCCACTCCAGCCCCCCCACTCCAGCCCCCCCACTCCAGCCCCCCCACCGGAGACGGGCCCACGGGCAGAGCTGGCCGCCTAACCACGCAAAACGCCCTGCCAAGGCCGTTCCTGCGGGAGCTGACAGCGGGCACCACCGGGTTCATCCCGACCCTGGGACCCCAGCACACCTCGGAATAAAAGCCACGGACGCCACACTGGAGACCCTGGCGCTCCCTCTGCCGTCCAAAGAAACTCAGACAACAACGACAACAAAAAAGACACATGCCAGCATGCCTGGGGCACCGAGCTCCCCACATGCCAGCATGACTGGGGCACCGAGCTCCCCACATGCCAGCATGGCTGGGGCACCGAGCTCCCCACATGCCAGCATGCCTGGGGCACCGAGCTCCCCACATGCCAGCATGGCTGGGGCACCGAGCTCCCCACATGCCAGCATGGCTGGGGTACTGAGATCCCCACATGCCAGCATGGCTGGGGTACTGAGATCCCCACATGCCAGCATGCCTGGGGCACCGAGCTCCCCACATGTCTTCTCATAAAGGCTCAGTGAGCTTAACAACGGCTTAAGAAAATCAATACCAGTTCTCAAGCTACACGGGCATCTTGACTCCTTTCGGCGATTCACCCGCTGCTGAGGAATTTCCAAACGCTCCAGCGTGTGCGTGAACGCTCTGAGCACGGCGGGGTCTCTGGCTCCGTGACCCACCTGCCCGCCTCTTCCCTTCGCTCAGGGCCCATCTACGAGAGACCTTGCGGCTCTCCGTGTGTCCAGCAAGGACACAGAGTCAGCTGGGAAGCCCTCCCCAAGCCCTCCCCAAGCCCTCCCCAAGCCCTTCCCAAGCCCTCCCCAAGCCCTCCCCAAGCCCTTCCCAAGCCCTCCCCAAGCACTCCCCAAGCCCTCCCTCCCCAAGCCCTCCCCAAGCCCTCCCCAAGCCCTTCCTCCCCAAGCCCTCCCCAAGCCCTCCCTCCCCAAGCCCTCCCCAAGCCCTCCCCAAGCCCTCCCTCCCCAAGCCCTCCCCAAGCCCTCCCCAAGCCCTCCCTTAACAAGCCCTCCCCAAGCCCTCCTTCCCAAGCCCTTCCCAAGCCCTCCCCAAGCCCTCCCCAAGCCCTCCCCAAGCCCTCCCTTCCCAAGCCCTCCCCAAGCCCTTCCCAAGCCCTCCCCAAGCCCTCCCCAAGCCCTCCCCAAGCCCTTCCCAAGCCCTCCCTTCCCAAGCCCTCCCCAAGCCCTCCCCAAGCCCTCCCCAAGCCCTTCCTTCCCACTCTGAGGGGAAACACGGAGCTGTGCCAGGATTGAGGTTCCCGGTGGTGGCTGTTGAGTCCATCCTGGCTTCTCAGGAGGACACCGACAATGGGAAGTGGCCAAGCCTTCAGCTGCGGCCGAGCTACCGCTGCAGTCCTCATCACAGAGGAGCTGACTGCCATCCGTGCTCTTCCCTTGTGGAAGCCGGGCGCAGCCTGTGCTGCACATCTCTGCCTTCCCGCCTTCTGCCCCCCATCTTTCCCCAGGGCTCGGTGGGCCTTGGAGCCGCGGCTTATCCAGTTGAGGAACTAAAGTCTGGTGGGGCTGCCAGGAATTCTCTGCCAGAGACCGAGGACAAATGTTAGCAGTAACACAACTGACGCCGCTCATTAGAAACCCAGCTCTGGCTCTGCTGCTTGACTCAGCCTGTCCTCACGAAAGCATTCTCCCCACAGGACATTCTCCTGAGGTCTGTCTGTCTGCTTCCCAAAGAAAGACTGCTGGGGTTGGAAGTGTGGCTCAGGTGGTAGAGCACCTGACAGCATCAGATACAGAGTTCAAGCCCCAGTGCTGAAAGAAAGAGAGGTGGGGGGGAGGAGGGAGGGGGGAGGGAGGGAGGGAGGGAGGGAAGGAGGGAGGGCAGGTGGGCAGGCTGTTGCACCATGGAAACGCAAAGTATCTGACATGGAAACAGAGTTTTCTAAAAATGCTCTTGGAATCATATGAACATGAACCACATGCTACCTATACTTGGTCATAAAAATAAAAGACCTATTTTGGTCTAGCAGCTATTTCTTTTCAGAGTGTGACTAATCATAACCATCAAGTCATACCTGACTAAAAACATTAAGACAGAAGGAGCTGCCTGACCCTCAAAAGAGGTACTTGTGAATAATTCAGCCGCCTTCCTCTGCACGTTTCCTGGCAGGCAGCCTTCCTTTCCCAGTCGGTTCAGGACATATATATCTGTAGTACACAGGCGGTGGGTGGCCAGTGACAGATGTGTGTTCCTGTCTGAACTGGCATGCAGAAGATTTGGGGGTGCCGGGGGTCAGGGGGGGTATCCAAGAATCCAAAGTAACCTATTTACCAAATCAAGTCTTTTCTGTGTAACTAGACCAGGTGTTTAATAAGAAAACCCATGCCTTATTTCTGAAAAACTAGAATGGAAACTAGGCTTTGAAAACTGCTGGACGATGAGATGGTTATACTTAATAGAGTCACTTGGTTGTAATTTCATTCAAACTGAAGTGGTGTGTGATGTGACTCTGTAAATCAGCTGGGAGCGTGTGCTGGTCTTCTACCGCCTCCTGGTGGCCGCTCCGTGTACTAACGCTGGGCCTGCTGGCGTCTTCGTTGAATAGCCTCATGGCTCTCACGGCCAAGGCCACCATTCCTTGAGTCCATCCATAGGACAGGGCACGAGAGACTTGATGTAACGAAGACAAACCACACGTTCTCAACAAGTTACATGAAAACACACTCATCTTAATGAATAATAAATCCATAACGAAAAATCTATAAGAAAAATTAAGGCCAATTAGACCTCAAAAGAGAACAAAAATAAAAGAGAAAAGCTATTTAAAAATGATTCAAATGTGGCGCGCAGTCCCAGCTCCGAGTCCGGGCCGCGACCCTGGCTGATCAGGACACTGTTTTTCTTTTTCTTTCTTCTTTTTTCTTTATTGTAGAAGTGAAGTACAGAGGGGTTACAGTTGCATAGGTAAGGCAGAACACTGACTGCTTTCTGCTGGCTTGCATGGCCCACCCTTGGCACTGGGCGGCCCTGAAAACACTTCAACCATAGGCTTGGCCTTGAAATCACGGCCACCGCTTCCCAAACAGCCAAAGGCCATCCTGCCTGTCCAGACGGAGGAGGAAGAGGAGGAGGAGGAGGAGGAGGAGGAGGAGGAGGAGGAGGAGGAGGAGGAGAGGAGGAGGAGGAGGAGGAGGAGGAGGAGGAGGAGGAGGAGGAGGAGGAGGAGGAGGAGGAGGAGGAGGAGGAGGAGGAAAGTTGCAGGCTACCAAGCAGAAGGCGTGACATTCTTTTGTTAGTTTGTTTAAATTTTTTTTTAATTTTTATTGTCAAACTGATGTACAGAGAGGTTACAGTTTCATACATTAGGCCTTGGATACATTTCTTGTACTGTTTGTTACCTCCTCCCTCATTCCCCCCTCCCCCCTCCCCCTTTCCTCCCCCCATGAGTTGTTGAGTTGATTTACACCAAACAGTTTTGCAAGTATTGCTTTTGTAGTCGTTTGTCTTTTTTACCCTGTGTCTCTCGATTTTGGTATTCCCTTTCAGTTTCCTAGTTCTAATACCAGTATACATGGTTTCCAATGTACTCAGATAAGATACAGAGATAGTGCAGGTACAACCACAGGAAGGGGATACAAGAGGATCATCAATAATAGAAGCTACGGTTACACATAGCACATTGAAAGTAGTTACAACAGTGATATAACAATCATTTCCATAACATGGAGTTCATTTCACTTAGCATCATCTTATGTGTTCATAGGGGCATAGCTATTGTTGGGCTCTTGTGATCCTCTGCTGTGACTTGCCTAAACCTGTGCTAATTATTCCCTATGAGGGAGACCATATAGTCCATGTTTCTTTAGGTCTGGCTCACTTCACTTAGTATAATTTTTTCCAAGTCCTTCCATTTCCTTACGAATGGGGCAATGTCATTCTTTCTGATAGAGGCATAAAATTCCATTGTGTATATGTACCACATTTTCCTGATCCATTCGTCTACTGAGGGGCATCTGGGTTGGTTCCATATTCTAGCAATGACAAATTGTGCTGCGATGAACATTGTTGTGCTGGTGGCTTTAGTGTGTTCTTGTTTGGTCTTTTTGGTAGATGCCCAAAAGTGGGGCTGCTTTTTGCTTCCCCAATAAATCCATCTTTTTGCTTTAAAAAATATTATTCAAACTTCTCAGAAGAGTAAATGCTCAACATCCCTGGACAAAAAGGAAATGCAAATCAGAACTCCGTTAGATTGGCCAACATCACGAATTCTAACCACAAATGCTGGCAGGGACGTGGGGGGGAAAGGAGCCTATTGCACTGCTGGTGGGAATGTAACCAGTACAACCACTCTGGATATCAATCTGGAGCTTCCTCAAAAAGCTAAACACAGACCTTCTGTATAACCCAGCCATACCACTCCTGAGCCTCCACCCAGAATATCACAAAAAGACATTTGCACATCCATGACCACTGTTTCACTGTTCATAAAAGCCAAGTTATGGAAACAGCCTGGATGCCTGAAAATAGACCAGGGGACCCCCAAAAATGCTGTGCCTGAACACAATGGAATTTTACAGAGCCATTAGGGAAATCATGTTAACTGAGATGAGCCAAACTCAGAGAGACAAATGGCACGTGTTCTCTCTCATGTACGAAAGCTAGATCTGGAAAACATCAGGACATGGTAGATTATACGGGAAGGCCTCTAGTCACCCACACACAGAGACCAAAAGAGGACACTTGGGGGAGGAACACAAATGAACTCCAGGAATGGAAACAAGGGTGTTTTCCCTTCGTTGTTGTTTCTTTTCTTTTTGATTTGTTTGTTCATGTATTTGTCTTTGGGAAGGTAGAGGAGGGCACAGCAATGGAGGGACAAAGGGTGAGCAAATGCCGCAGTGGTACTCACTAGACACTGTTGAGGAACTGTACAGCTTGTAGGTGGGGATGGGAGAGGAAAAACAGAGAAAGCAAGAGAAGGGGTGACATTGTCCAAAAAGAAACATTCTCTTTATCTGACTTTTGTAACTGTAACCCCTCTGTAAATGACTTTATAACCACAAAAAATTAATAATCAAAAGTGTCCTTAAAACCTAAGATCTAGATGTGAATAACAATCAACACATAAAGATCAGGGAAACAAGATCAAAGGTTAGATTTCCATTCATATAAATTACTGAAGTTACAAAAAATATTTTATAGAATTTCTTTGTACGTTATTCAGAACTCTCTTTTGTGAAACATCTCCTTTCATCGTTGCCTCTACAGATTTCTCAGTCTGGATAAACACCAGTATTTTGTCATTGGAAATTAGTTATAATGGCACTTAAAAATTTGGCCAACAATAGGCAGTGTTGTACATGCCTGTAATCCCAGAAACTGCTGGAAAGATAAACCAAAGCATAAGTGACTGGGGACATGGCTCTACTAATACAGTGCAAGCATGAGCCCCAGAGTTCAAAACCTAGTGCTGAAAAAAATAGAGATGCACTCTTTAATTGTTAGTTTGGATATATAAAAAGTTTATATTTTTAGCAAATCAAGACTATTAATCACATAAAATTAACTCTGAGATAGCATAGAAAGGTAATTCTTATTAAAGGGTTATTTTTTAAATAACGTATTCATCATTTTCTTGCTCATTTCATTTACTTACTAATTTTTAAAGGTAATAAAAATCTTTATTGCCCATTCATCTATTGCAGCCAGTTCCTTTACCACTTCCCAAAAGTTATCCTGTTTTCCAATTTTGTTTATTTATTATTTTTATTTTTGCCGGTACCTGACTCAGGCCCTTACACTCTCCTCCAGTGTTTTTGCTCATGGCTGGCTCTCTACCATTTGAGTCACACCTTTACTTCCAGCATTTTTTGCTGGTTAATTGGAAATAAGAGTCTCAGATTTGGCTGACTTCAAACCTATATCTCAGCATTTTGAGAATCTAGGATTATGGACATGAGCCACTAGAGCTCTTAGTGTGTTTTCATGATGAAACAAATGCTCTCACCTAGCCTTTCTTATCACTGCTTTTTTTTTTTTCCATTTTTAAAAACTAAAATAGGCTTGTTTCACATTATGCTACCAAGATGTGTTTTTTCCTTTTCTAAATGTTAAGTCCTCCTGACTTCTGAGTTAAAGCCTTAGTACCTTAAAAATAAAATACAGGGCTGGGAATAGGGCCTAGTGGCGAGAGCTTACCTCATATACATGAAGCCCTGGGTTCGATTCCCTAGCATCACATGTATAGAAAAGGCCAGAAGTGGCGCTGTGGCTCAAGTGGCAGAGTGCTAGCCTTGAGCAAAAGGAAGCCAGGGACAGTGCTCAGGCCCTGAGTCCAAGGCTCAGGACTGGTTAAACAAATAAATAGATAAATAAAATACAAAAGAATTAACCTATATCCTATTTACATGGTTGCTGTAATCGGAAACTGTGTCCTTTCCAAATTCCTATGTGGACCCTAAGCTCCAAGATGATGGTCTTAAGAGCAGGCTTTGGGGCGGTGACTAGGTCCTGCGAGGGCACAAATTTCGCTTGTAAATTTCCCCAAGGTCCTTCGTTGAAGCAGCTAGAATGGACCTGCCTCAACCCGAAGCACCCGTGAAATGACAGACAAGGAGAAGCCAGTCACACACAGGTCACGTAAGACCATGAAAAGGCTTCTTTTTCTTTCCACTGTGGCAGTACTGACACTGGAACTGGGGGCTTTGAGCTTGCTCGTCAGGCACTCATGCCAAGCACCGAGCCTCCTTCTGATCTTTAGATAGAGTCTTGCTTCCTTGCCTGGTGATTCTCCCGTGGACAGGATGACAGACACACACGGTCAGCACCTTCAGCTTCTTACACTTGCTAGGCAGGCCCTCTACCACCTCACCCACACCCCTAAGCCAGTTTTGTTGTTGTTTTTTTGTCCAAATCCTTACTGTAGCATTTCTCAACAAGAGTCTTGTGGGCTTGTCTTACACACTTGTCTGCCTGGACTGGCTTTGTGCCTCCACTCTCTGGTCTTGGCCTCGCGTGGATAGGATTCCAAGTGTGAGCCACTAGCTCCTGGCTCACATTTCTTTTCCTCATTGGGCTGTATTAAATTGAGCACAGCAGTGCATTTCATGACGACATTTCCATGCATGCATACATGTTCTCCATTAGGATCATCAGTATTTTTTCCTTTTGCTAAAATTGTGTAGCTACTTCTCCTAAATAGTCTGGTTTTTACTTGGGCATATTGTGCGTATATCTTAGTTCTGGGTAAGCAGCTAACTGTTTAGTATATAATAATCAAGAATTTATAACAACTTAATATCAAATATCCTCAATGAAGACATAGCTTTGCTCAATATACTTTTTACCTGATATTTAAATGGTTCTTCTGAAACTTAAGACATAGGATATTAATAATTATGACATTAGGATATTAATAATTAAGGGACAGCATGGTACTGCACAAAGCCGAGACCAACATAGAATGTCTATTTTATACTGTGCCCTTTTGTTAACCTGGAATGAAAATATGTACAAAATACTTTGTTATCTTAAAACTGGAGTGATTTGTTATTGCCAAGGTGACAGCAATGTTGGATATAAAGAAAAATCGTGTCAATACTTTTTTATAAAATACTGAGTAACTACTAATAAAATTAGCGCCCCGAGCAGAGGTTGAAAAAGCCAGATTTGAATGCTTGTACAACACAGAGGCTCAAGGTTTGGTCCCTCATATCACCAATTTAAACTAATGTTTAAACCAGGTAATAGGCTTGATACATTCCTGCCCATGAACTTCCTATCAGAAGGGACAGTGAATGAGAGCAGAGAAGACATTCCACCCCACGACGCTGAGAGCCGTCCCCAGTGCCATCCCGTCCTCTGTGCCAACCGCTCTGACGTATCGCAGTTTCACACTCACTCCCATACGCACATCTCTCCACACCACGTCTTACAATAAGAGCTTAAAAAGATGAGGAAATGTTAACAGAGCTTGAAGGTAGAAAGGAAGCAAAGCAAGCAGAAAAGCCATTGCCATTTAAAAAAATATACGAGCACTAACACAGTGGACTCTGTTGATAACTATATTATTTGGGAGTCTGGGAAAAATGCACTTTCCTTCCTAATGTTATGATTTGCTATTTATTTTTTATTTATTAATTAAATTTTGTTGACAAGGTGATGTACAAACGGGGTACAGTTACATAATAGGGCAGTGTGTACATTTCTTGTGATATCTTACACCCTCGATTTTCTAGTGTACCAAAAACATATACAGTAGCCACGTGGCCTACGCCAAAGGGAAATTCACCTAGGGCTTTAAATATAACGTCAACAATAGAGTTTGCTTATCCTTGTCTTATATGATCATATGTACATAGCTTTTGAGCTATTGGTGATCCACTGAGAGGTCAATTTTTGACCTTTGTATGTTGAGCAGTTGTTTAGTTTAAGTTACATAATGTAGGGTCGGTGACCCAGACCTGTGGGAAATACCATTTGACAAGCAGTTTTTGGTTTCGCAGTCCTGGTTATGTTCCTAATGTTATGATTTGCTATTTAATATAAGTTTATTTACTGCATTTAGTTACAGGTTCAGAAATTCGTATGGGTTAACATGTAAGCTCTTAATTTTGTCACTTAACATAAGGGGAAATAGGATCTAGTTGGTTGAGGACATTTTTAAAAAATCTTAATATTAAGTAGATGTCTGTGCAATTTTAATCCCAAACCAATAATGACAGTTTAAAAAAGACAACTCGGGGGAGGGGGGAAGGAGGGAGGAAAATGAGGGAGGAGGTAACAAGTTGGATAAGAAATGCACTCACTGCCTTATGTATGAAACTGTAATCCCTCTGTACATCCCTTTGAGAATAAACAAATAAATAAAATAAACTTCTGATGATTAAAAAGCAAAAACAAAAACAAAAAAAAAAGACAACTCCAGGCTCATCTCATCCAGAAACATAACTGCAGTGATTCTCAGTGGAGTATTTTTTGAAATGACAAATCTGACTTCCTTTAGAAATGCCAGGTTGACGCAACTTCAGAAACTGTATGAATGCCATTCACCACACAAATTAATGACAAGAAAAAAACAACCCTTGCTCATCTCTATAGAGGCAGAAAGAATTTAGTAAAACTCAGCATTCATTCATAACTACAAATACAACAATGATTAGCACACTAGAAGGAGATACCTGTGACCCAACAAACAACAGCAAAGGTTTAAACTACAACACACGGCACGCGCACAGGCTGAGAACACACGAGCAACACAGGAGCGTCTGCTATTGTCGTTCTATTCAACACGGATGGAGGGGGCCCGGCTTGGACACTGACACACACACAGCACAAACACACACGCATCACACACATCACAAACACACATCACACACATATCACACACACCACAAACACACACATCACATCACACACATCACACACACATCACACACATCACACACACATCACACACATCACACACCACACACATCCAAACACACATCACAAACACATACATCACACACCACACATACATCACAAACACATCACACATCACAAACACACACATCACAAACACACATCACAAACACACACATCACAAACACATACATCACACACACCACACACATCCCACACATCACAAACACACAGATCACATCACACACATCACAAACACACATCACAAACACACACATCACAAACACACACATCACACATATCACAGACATAAATCACACATGAAATGCACTGCTGTGCTCGATTTAATACAGATGGTACGGCCCGCCCCGCCCCGCCCCGCCCCGCGCAGTGGCTCCGCCCGGCCGCCGGGGGGCAGGCGCGCGCGCGCGGGACATGGTACGGCCCGCCCCGCCCCGCCCGCCGCGCGCCCCCCGCCCGCCCTGCGTGGCTCCGCCCGGCCGCAGAAAAGCCGAGGGCGCGGCCGCGCGGCCTCTCCTCCTCCTCCTCCTCCTCCCGCGCCCGCCATGGCGGCTCCGCGCCCGGGAGGCCCCGGGAGGCCGCGCGGCCGCCCCTCCGCGCCGCCCGACACGCCGGCCGGGGCCGCCATGGCGGAGGGGGCGGGCTGAGCCCCGGCGGCCGCGCGGGCAGGCAAGTGTCCCCCGGCCCCGGGTCCCCCGCCGCCCTCGTGTTGCCCGTCCGCTTTGGCCGCTAGCGGACGCGGTGTCAAGAAGGGCGCAGAGGAGCGCTCGGCAGCCGTTCCGGCCCGCGGCCCGCGGTGGCTGCGGCGCTGGAGCTGCACGAGCAACAGCGCTTCCCGGGGCGGGGCCGGGCGGGCGCGGGCTGCGGGACGCGGGGTGCGGGGCCGGGCGGGCCTGGGGCGCGGGCTGCGGGGCCGGGAGGGCCTGGGGCGCGGGGCCGGGCGGGCCTGGGGGGGTCCCGCCGACGCCAGCCGCCTTCTCCGCAGGGGACGCCGCCGCGTGGAGCCGCCCGCTCGCCGGGGACGCCGCCGCGTGGAGCCGCCCGCTCGCCGGGGTCGCCGCCGCGTGGAGCCGCCCGCTCGCCGGGGTCGCCGCCGCGTGGAGCCGCGGTCGGTGAGTGTCCGGGACGCGGCGGGGGCTTCCCGGGCCGCTCGGCCGTGTGTGGGATCGCGGGGCGGGCGTGGGGGGGGGGGAGAGGTCAGAGGTGAGTGCGCTGACGCCGCCCCGTTTCGCAGGCGGAAGTGACGCGCCGCGGACTTCCGGGGAGGCGCTGGACCGGCGCCCGGCCGACGCCCGCGGAGGCGCACGGGAGGCGGTGCGCGAATAAAGAAACGGAACGTCTCCGTTTCCACGCTCGTGTGTCTGCGTCGCGACCCGCAGACCCCGCGCACAGCTCAATAAAGACGCCCAGCCCCACCGACCGCGTGCTGTGGTGACGTGTGCATTGGACGCCCTGCGTGGCTATCGAGTGTATAGCTCACTCCGTTCACTGGGGGAGGACGGGCTGTGTGTGCACCGAGAGCTCGCTTCTACCTCTTTTGTGCAGCAGCCCTGAGGCTTTAACTCGGAGCCCGGGCACTCTTGCTGAGCTTTTGCGCTCGGGGGTACTGTAGCCCTACCATCTAAGCCCTATCTTCTAGCTGTTTTTAGTAGCTAATTGGAGATGGCCTCACAGGCCTTCTTTCTGGCCCTGGCTGGCTTTGAACCACAACCCTCAGGTCTCAGCCTCCTGAGAAGCAAGGATTACAGGCAAGAGCCACCAGCACCAGGCGCATCTTTTGGAGGAATGGCCAGACCGTGTGTTGAGGCATTCCAAAAACTATTGAAAGCACTGGACTAAGGGCTGGAAATACATAACGCGCAGCTCCTCTGGAAAGAAACAGCTGGTGAGGGAACATGCTCAAACTTTTTTAGATGAATCCTGATGTCAAAGGAGCTAGTTAGGTTGACACTGAAAGTGCCTTTTCTGGGAGAAGGGGTAAGGCAATTTTGGGACTATAATGTGCTACGGGGAAAAGATGAGTGCTTCTCTGTAGCTTTGGGCTGCTTTTCCCTCTGACCTTGTAAGATGGCTGTTGTAGGAGCTTGGGATGGCTGAAGAGGTGAGGTAGAAAAGACCAGACCACTTAAGGTTTGGGCTTTATTAAAGCAAGAAATAAAAATCTTATAGAAAACAGTCCAGAGCAGATAGGGTTTGCAGTCTAGTTAAACAAGAGCATTTCACTGTCACAGCTTAGTGGCCCCAATTGTAGCTGAGGGGCAGCATTTTCTTGTGATATCAACTGCTCCGGAACTCCACAAGTCTTTAAGATCTGGAGTTGAGAGTTCCTAGAAGCATCTGAGGTTGAACAACAGGATGAGCTGCAAAGTAGCTAGACTAGAAGTGAAATGTTAGGACCTAGATATTCTTGCATTGGTGGATACCGTGTAGAAGCATCCACATTAGAAATGGCTTAAAAACAGCATAGAAAAGCTTTAAGAACACAAGATAAATTTTCTCAAATTCAGATGACAGCGGGGCAGCAGATTGCTTACAGTATGTGAGGAAGGGGGGGGTAGGTAATAGAGCAGCCAGGTGTCTGGGAAAGCAAGCCTGGAGCTGGGGGGGGGGGGGGATGGCGGCGGCTGTGGAAGACTGCCGCTAGCAAAGGCGCTCTGGTTTCCCCAGCCAGGCAGAGTGGAAGAACAACTTTCACATTGACACAGTTTCCTCCCCCACTCAGAAAACAGAAAACACAACACCGGAACACGAGGTAACACTGAAAAACAAGATTTTTACATTTGTCAATAACCAGTGGGACTTAATGCCACAAAATACAGGTGATGCCTTGGTGCGGATCACCAGTTCAGAAGCTGGGAAGATGCGCTTTCTGCGCACTTGGCTCTCTCCACAGCGAAGCCAGAGTCGCGGAGGCTTAGGAGCACCTGGCTGTGCTTGTGGGCAGATGCGTGAATGCTGGGTGTCCAGTTTCAGAAAGGAAGATGTGACATCCGGCTTACAAGACTGTCCTTCCAATTAAAATGCAAAGGTCATTCAGCTCAAGTAAGATGTAGATCTTTTAAAAGTAAAAGGTGCATATTTTGTACTTGGGAGACACAGGTCTAAGATACTTGAATAATTCACAGTTTCAAAAGGACCAGTGATACACCCTTCCCAGCCCTTCCTGGCTCTTCACAAGATCAAGTGTCTAGCTTGAGGCGGGCAGCTTGAATCGTTTTTACTGTTTTTGCTGTGTGCTTTCCAGCCAGACTGCTTGTAGGTATCTGAGATTTTTCTTCAATCAGGCTATCTTTAGACCCATTTCTTTTCTGAAAGAAAATATATTTTAAAAGTCAGCTTCAATCCCACAACTGACAAAAGAAAATAGAGCCAAACAAGCCAAGTGTGTAATCCCACAGTGAGAAGAGGTCAGTTGTGAGCTCAGCAAGCCTAGACAACACACTCAAACCCTATCTCAACAAATCAAATCATTGCACTTTCTAAATTTTACGGTACTAATTCAAATATTAATGCATGCCCCGGGCAGGTGGCTCATGCCTGTAGTCTACTCAGGAGGCTGAGATCTGAGGATCTCTGAAGCCAGCCTGGGCAGGAAAGTCCCTGAGACATTTAACACCTCTAACAAAAAAGGCAGAAGAGGAGCTGTGGCCTTGAGCAAAAAAAGCTCAGGCCATCACCCGGCTGAGTGAAAGCCCCAGGACTAGCACAAGCACAAACAAAAGCTGCAATCTGTTCACTAAATATTTCCTCCAAATAGTTACGTGTTTAGTAGTAAAGTCAATCTGATGACTATGCATACTTAGGATTTCCTGAGAATAAGGCATAGTTCATGCAAAGAAGTATAATAATTTACTATCCTACCATACCAAAAGGAATTCTCCAAGCACAGAGCTTCCAAAACGAGTCAGCAGTAGTACACCTTCGAAAACATTGGTAGTACTAACCTGATGAACTGTAGAGCCGCCAGAGCCCTGAGCGTCCGAAGAACGGGTCACAGGAAGAGGCGGCACCAAATCTGTTTTTGAACTGCAAGAGAGTTTTAGAATTAATGAACTGTCTGGGCATGGTGGCTGAAGCTTGCCTTCCCAAGCTATGTGGGAAGTAGAAACCGGGAGAATCGAGGTCCAAACTTAAAAAAAGGCTGGAGGTTACACTCAAGTGGTTTCGAGTGCTTGGCTTTGCAAGTGTGAGGTCTGAGTTTAAACTCCAGTAGCCACACACACACACACACTCTCTCTCTCTCTCTCTCTCTTTCAAAAACAGAATAGTAGCTAGACTCAGAACTTAAGTGAAAGAGGACTGCTCCCCTCATTGAGAAAGGCTGTTTCAGAACCAAAGGCCAATGCTCTCCAGCCCTCCACTTACTTCACTTCGGAGAGAACTGATCGCTCTCCATCTGAACACTGAGACCTTCTATATTGGCGGTAACTTCGTGGCGAATGAGAATGCCTGATGCGGACTGGGTCACCCTGAGTCCTGAAGGAGAAACGAGAAGAATGAGAGGGGAGGGGGAGGGAGGGAGGGAGGAGGGAGGGAGGAAGGGAGGGAGGAAGGGAGGGAGGAAGGAAGGAAGGTCGGTCCATAGAGAAAAATCAAAACAGGGAAATTTGGGGCTGGGAATATGGCCTAGTGGCAAGAGTGCCTGCCTCCCATACATGAAGTCCTGGGTTCAATTCCTCAGCACCACATATATAGAAAATGGCCAGAAGTGGGGCAGTTGCATAAGTGGCAGAGTGCTAGCCTTGAGCAAAAAGAAGCCAGGGACAGTGCTCAGGCCCTGAGTCCAAGGCCCAGGACTGGCCAAAAAAAAATTAATGAAAACATTTTCAATGACATACTCACTCTATTTTAGTGTAAGGAATCTCTTTAATTGTTCTTCTGACAATCCAGATGGATCTACCAATTCCTTTCTAGAAGGGAATAATCATGAAAGAAAACGCCACAATGTCAGTATGTATGTATGTATGTATATATATATAGTGATAGCTTTCAAAATATGTGAGTTTTCCCTTTATAATCTTGTTCCAAAATACGTTAGTAAAACTATATATAAGCGGGGGCGGAGGGTAGGAATAGAAAGACTAGGATGTGTTCAAGGGAAAATGGAAAGAAATCCTTCCGGTAGCTCTTCTGCTTCTTTCTTCAGTTTTCCTACATGTACACTTTTGCCATCCCTTGTTTTCTACAACACATCTGCTTCCTTCCCCCATGGTGAAGGTCTTTATTTTCTTCTGGATTTGTTATTCTTGGTATTCACTTACGAACTACTGGCGTGCGTGAGGTCCACTTATGGATGAGGCGCTACCCGTCTCGAGCTGCGTCCCTGGGCAGCTGCTGCTGCTTGGGGCGCTACCATGGGCCTGCACAGCAGGTAGCAGCCACGCAGGCTGCAGACGGAAGCTGCCTCCCAGTGGCGGTTCTTGCGATTACACTGAAACTACCTGGACTCTAGAACAACGAGGTAAAGACCCCAGTACTCACTGAATATGCTTCCATAACTCTTCTTTTGCTTGGACATCAGGGCTTCTCCTGTAGATAGAGAAAACAACACTCATGATAATTTGAAGACCTTAGACTTTCACGTCGACAGACTTAAAGATCTGATTTGCCATCTGAGGACAGACAAGGAAGGCTTGGTCAGGAAGATTATTTTTAAGAATCATCAAGTGAAGTTTTGGCTGGGACCACTGAAGAAAAATCACCTATGTTTCATTGGAAACATCACCGTAACAGTGTTATCCAGGTATCAGTAGTTTGCAATAAAAATAGGAAGACATTATCACCACAAGAGGGAGCCCAGGCTACTCAGTGAAACTTCCAAAGCTATTGTGTGAGCTCCAATGCCTCCTCAGCAGAGCTCAGTGAATAAAAATACCTTCCATGGACTCTTGGAAAAGAGTCAAAAGAGTTTCCTTTGGTGAGGCTAACTTTTCCCCTAACAATTGTAAACATTGTGGTTATACACCTGAAGACTGCACCAGATAGTACTACAACTTCTTAATGTTTTACCAGACAAGATCCAACCACGTTGCTGATGAATGCTTTATAAGATAGAAGGTTTTATATTTCAGACACTATGCCTCTGGTACTTACTTAATAATAAATACAATTTTCTAGCTTTCCACTGGGGATAGAAAAAAACCATAATGAATGGCTATCATCACATTCTGACCTTCAGGGGATAATTCTATGTAAGAGATTCATACAGGGGCTGGGGATATAGCCTAGTGGAAAGAGTGCCTGCCTCGGATACACGAGGCCCTAGGTTCGATTCCCCAGCACCACATATACAGAAAACGGCCAGAAGCGGCGCTGTGGCAGAGTGCTGCTAGCCTTGAGCGGGAAGAAGCCAGGGACAGTGCTCAGGCCCTGAGTCCAAGGCCCAGGACTGGCCAAAAAAAAAAAAAAAAGAGATTCATACACAGTGAAGCAGAAACTTAAGAACATGGGAGTAACTGAGAGATCTGTAGCTCACTGTGTTACCTGAAAAGCCAGACATGCTGTAAATGTTATACACAGCACACATAATTTGTACATATATATATAGATATGTTTTTCTGCGAAGAACAATTTTTCAGTTACTTTCCTCAGATACTTCTCCTTCTCCCTGAGGCTTGAACTCAGGGCCTGAGCACTGTCCCTGAGCTTCTTTTGCTCAAGGCTAGCACTCTGCCACTTGAGCTGCAGCGCCACTTTGCCTTTTTCTGAGGACTTTACTTGAGATAAGCTGGCTTTGAACCATGATCCTCTGATCAGCCTCCAAGTAGTTAGACATGGGCCACTGAAGCCCAGCCTAGAGAACTTCTTAATATAACTACCATCCTATTTATTATGTCACAGATACATAACTATGTAACCTCTCTTAAAGTTCAGGAAAACCTCAAAGGATTGCACTATCCATAAGGTAGAAACTAGGAGCTGCAAGCTCATGGAGAGCTAAAAATAAGAGGAAGAATAATAAGCTAAAATGGAGAATCCTTGAATATGAACAGACTGTCAACAGCACTGAGATGTCTTCTTATTAATAAACTTCAGAACTTTTGATGTCATAACTCAGCCCAGCTTGTTCTATGTAAAGCAATTCATCATCTTGCAAAGGCCTCACACCTTGAGGGGTGAGGCAGTACTGGGACTTGAACTCCTGGCCTCCGGTTCTCATTCATAGTGCTCCTACCACTTCTTGCTTTTTGCTGGTTGGTTGGAGATGAGGATCTCTCAGATTAGTCTACCATGGCTAGTTCTGCTTTGTTTTTGTTGGTCAAGGGGCTTAAACTCCCGGCCTTGGTGCTGTCCCTGAGCTCTTTAGGCTGGTGCTCTACCACCTTGAGCCACAGTACCCCTTCCATGTAGCTAGTTTTGAACCTCGATATTCGAATCTCAGCCTCCTGAGCAGATCGGATTACAGATTTGAGCCACTGAGGCCTAGCAGAGATAATAGTTTTACCAAGTTGTTCACATAGCATTTTCCATTTGACCGTCTACCGGCATCTCAAATTAATTAAAGAGAAACTTGGTTTCCCCACCCCACCTTCACATCTGCAGCTCATTCCTTCGTATCTCAGAAAACGGCACGGCTGCCTACCCAGCATACATGAGTCCCTGAGTTCAAGCCCTGGCACAAAAAAAAAACAGACAACACTAACACTGCCATTAGATTGTTCTCTGTTTCAGCTGATCAAAGAGAAGCAATTCTCAATGTGTACATATTTATTTACTTCAAAAGAATATTTCTTACGGAACCAGTAGGGGATTAGAGGGAAAACACCACAGGGTAATAGGATGGATGTGATCAAAGTACATTATGAACATGTACAAAATGTCAACAGGAAACCCACTGTTTTCCACAATTAACACCTGCTAGTGAAAAGGGACGCAAGTGTTCCTCCGGCCACGGTGGAGTAAGTGGCATCAGGTGAACCTCCCACCCTCACTAACTTCACCACAAGCACAACGCACAGAGCTGTGTTCAGGACTGGGCAGTACACGCCCATGATCCATGAGAAGAAGAAGGAAGCACAGCTGAGTGGCACTGCTCCAGCAGCCCACTGGGGCGTCTTCCCAGCGGTGCGGGAGCACAGCTCAGGACACAACAGTCTCGGGGAGCTGCTGCAGAGATCGGAAAAGGAGGCTGCGGACCAGGCTGAAATGGAAGCTCGGGAAGGGAAACAAAAGGGGGGCTCCCCTCTGGGGACTCCAGAACTCAGAATGGGAGCTTTCCTTACAATACTGGCTGAGTGTGTTCCCCAAACATAACGTGCACGTAAGCAGGCAGGGAAAGTGCTACTGCAAGGCTGAGTGTCCGGGCATCGGGCAGGGAGAAGTGCTATGGCAGACGCGGTGGGAGAGGCCACGTTGGGGGTTTGGCTCAAGTGGAAGAATGCCTCTGCCTTGCAGGCACGAGGTCCTGAGGCAAAAAAGAGCCAGAGGGAAGCGGAGAGAAGAAGAGGGCGAGGGCGAGGGAGGGACCACGCAGCCGTGGCCTCGGGAGGGTGAGGGTCGGCTTCGGCACTGAGGACCAAGCACGAGGCATTCTAGAGCAGTGACAAAGTCGAAGGCGTTCCACACGATGGAAACACAAAACACGCCTGGCAAGATGGAGAGGCTGAGCAGTAATGGAACTACCTTCCGGAACACAGCTTGACAGTGTAAAGAGAGACGGCGTGGGCCCGACCCCTGCCATCCCTCACCTAAGATTTCTAGCATGCAAGACAAAAAATAGTTGACATTAAAAGAGTCAGGGAAATGGAAACACAACTAGGCATTGAGTCAAGAAAAACCCATAGAAACAAACTTTGAGAACACCTGGATACAAGTATGTACATTCTTTTAAGAACATAAATTATAGAAACTTAGAATAACAAGTAGAAAATAGTAACCGTGTCATGTATGTAAAAAAAAAAAAAAAACCCGAGTTTGTGATTTTAAATGTTTCATAAAGCAAACTCCAGGCAGAGATGGTTTCACTGGTGAATTATATAAAAATGTTTAAATTTTTTTTACAAAACTGTTTGGTAACTCTGTTACCCAAAAGCCTAACAAAAATATTACAAGAAAATTATGGATCAATATTTCTAGCAAATAGAATGTAGCCATGTACCACAAACATGTGATTTAAAACTGAACCAATATAATTCTTCACTAACAAAATACAGAAAAATCCATGTGCAAACACAGTAAGTACAGAAAAATACAACAAAATTCAAAACTCATTCACAGTAAAAACTCTTCCATTACCCTGCATGCTGGTATCTCACACCTGTAATCCTAGCTACTCAGGAGGCTGAAATCTAAGGATTGCAATTCAAAGCCAGCCCAGGCAGGAAAGACTCTTTATCTCCCAAAACTCCCCAAAAGCCTTAAGTAGAGCTTTGGCTCAAATGGTAGAATGCTACCTCTGAGCAAAAAAGCTCAAGGACAGTTCCCAGGCCCTGGGTTCCAGCCCTAGGAATGGCACACAAACAACAAAAACCCCTTCACTAACTCGGCAAAAGAGGAAAAGAAGAGATTTTCCTCGATAATAAGGCACAAATGTGAACTATTGAATTCATCCCCGTAAGGGAGAATAAGCTAAGAATATCTGCTTTCTGCCATGACTCCTGTTCTACATCCTATTTCAACAGTGTTCTGTAGGACCTAGCTAGCACAACAGGAAAAAAAGAGATAACAGGAAAAGGTTTGAAATAAAACTATCACTGTGTATAGCAGTGCGATTGTAACTGTAGCAAATCCACAAAATAAGCGTCCACATGAGTAAATTTCTACAGTTGAGTAAATTGAACAAAGTTGCAGCGTAGCAAGGTACCACATCAGGGTTTTTGTTTTGTGTCCGGAGCGACTGACTTGCTGTGCCACTCACGCTGCCACAGAACTCATTACGTAGCCCTAGACTGGCCTCAAACTCACAATCTTCCTGCCTCCTTCTTTCTGAGTGCTTGGATTTCATTTCACAGGGTCCACCAAGCCTATCAGAATTTTTTTTTAAATGACACTTTTATATATAATAAAAATAACTGGGAAAAATTCAAGACTATATAAATTCTAGATCATCAAAAAGCACTAAATATTTAGGACTGCCAAGTTCCAGGCCTGTAATCCAAGCTACTCAGTAGATAGAGCTGGAGGATGGAGGTTTAAAGTCAGCTCAGACAGAAAATTAAAAAAAAAAATCCAGGCTGGAGATGTGGCTCAAGAGTTAGAGCATAATCCGCGAGCAAGAAAGCCATGTGAGAGTTTGAAGAACCAAGTGCTAGCCCTCAAACCGCATAGGAAACAAAAATACTAAATATTTACAATGAAATTTAACAAAGTATTACAAACACAATAACTACTAAAATTGTAAAATGCTGATAAAATAATTTAAATAAACAGCTGAGTAAGATACTAATTTTCTCAAAACTAACCTCAAGTTAATAATAGTTCTAGGGCTGGGGATACAGCCTAGTGGCAAGAGTGCCTGCCTCGGATACACGAGGCCCTAGGTTCGATTCCCCAGCACCACATATACAGAAAACGGCCAGAAGCGGCGCTGTGGCTCAAGAGGCAGAGTGCTAGCCTTGAGCGGGAAGAAGCCAGGGACAGTGCTCAGGCCCTGGGTCCAAGGCCCAGGACTGGCCAAAAAAAAAAAAATAAAAAATAATAGTTCTAATTTAAAATATGTAGTCTTTTCTAGGTGGATAAAAAGGACTGACAACTTGGTTAAATTTTTTTTTTTTTTTTTTGGCCAGTCCTGGGCCTTGGACTCAGGGCCTGAGCACTGTCCCTGGCTTCTTCCCGCTCAAGGCTAGCACTCTGCCACGTGAGCCACAGCGCCGCTTCTGGCCGTTTTCTGTATATGTGGTGCTGGGGAATCGAACCTAGGGCCTCGTGTATCCGAGGCAGGCACTCTTGCCACTAGGCTATATCCCCAGCCCCTGGTTAAATTTTTTATATAAAAGCACGAGGAACTTAAAATGGCTCAAAACAATCTTGAAAAAGAACAAAATTAGGGAATTGACACTGCCTAATTTAAGTGGTACTATAAATTATAGTAGCCAAGGGCTGGGGATATGGCCTAGTGGCAAGAGTGCTCGCCTCGTATACCTGAAGCCCTGGGTTCGATTCCCCAGCACCACATATACAGAAAACGGCCAGAAGTGGCGCTGTGGCTCATTGGTAGAGTGCTAGCCTTGAGCAAAAAGGAAGCCAGGGACAGTGCTCAGGCCCTGAGTTCAAGCCCCAGGGACTGGCAAAATTAAAAAAATAAATAAATAAATTACAGTAGCCAAGACAACACAGTGGCTTAAAGATAGACAAATCAATAACAAAAAAATTAGCTCACACACAGACAATTGATTTTCAACAAAGGCTCTAAGGTATTTCAATGAAGATGGTCTTTACAACAGACAGCATAACCAAATAAATACTTGAAATAAACTTCAATTCCTAGTCCGTATACATACAGGAAATAATTCTAGATGGATCTCAGGTCTAAATATAAGACAAAATCTAGAAACTGCTAGAAGAAAAAAGATATGAGACTATCTTTGTACTCTTGGGATAGGAAAATATTCCTTAAAACGGAAAAATAAAAAAGAAACAGAGTAGATGTAGCAGCACACTTCTATAATTCCGCTTCTTCCTAGAGATAAAGAGTTCTCATCACAGGTCAAATTCACAAGACACTATGTGAAAATTACAAAAGTAAAAGAGGGCTAGGGGCATGTTCAGGTAGTAGAGCACCTGCCTAGCAAATGTGAGGGCCTGAGTTCAAAACCACCCTCCAAAAAGGTATTCATAGGGCTTGGAATGTGGTTAGTGGTACAGTGCTTGCCTAGCATGTATGAAGCCCTGGGTTCGATTCTCCAGCACCACATATATAGAAGAGGCCAGAAGTGGCGCTGTGGCTCAAGTGGCAGAGTGCTAGCCTTGAGCAAAAAGAAGCCTGAGTTCAAGTTCCAGGAGAGGGAGAGAGAGGGAGAGAGGGGGAGAAAGAGAGAAGTGGGGGGGGGGGGGGGGAAGAGGGAGGCTGAGGTCTGAGGATCACAGTTCAAAACCAGCCTAGGCAGGAAAGTCCCAGAGACTCTTATCTCCAATTAACCATCAGAAAACCTCAAGTGGCGCTGTGGCTCAAGTGGTAGAGCGCTAGCCTTGAGCTGAAGGGCTCAGGGACAGTGCCCAGGCCAAGAGTTCAAGCCCCACCCATGACAGACAAGACAAAAAAAAGTCTCCACAACGTTAAGTCCATACATCTGAAAAAAAGAAAATTACATGTCCAGCACACATAAAGAAGTCTATGGCAAAATAATAATAGCCTAAAAACTGATTTCCCAGTAGAGTCGTTATAGACTGTTAGGGGTGTGGTGCTTAAAAAAAAAAAAAAAAAAAGCAGCCATCCCTCCTTGTGACACACTACTGCTACGAACACAGTGCGTGTGCAAGTTCTCACGAAAAGCTGCACGTCCCCGGCCGGGCCACGCCCCTGGGGACCAGCGCGCTCAGGGTTCTGGACCATACGTAGCCTTGGGAGCTTCCTGGCCTCCGTCGCCAGACCTCACCGTCTCCATCCGGGTTCCCTCAGGGCTCTGGATGGACCTGCATCAACTCCCCAGCACCCCACCCCACCCCACCCCCTCCCCGCTTTAATCTACCCCCCACAAAGCAACCCATCACACACAAGCCCAACCCCCCACTGCGAATCACAGAGGGGCTGCAGTGAGTCCCAGCTCATTTGAAACAGGTGTGGGGAGTGGGGGCCCAAATCGTGATCACACACACACACACACACACACACACACACACACACACACACACACACCAGCTCAGAGGAAATCAATGTGGGGGACTGGTAGCATCACTGTTATGGGGTAATTGTGCTAATACACGGCTCTGCCTAGCGGCCAGAGGGGCGCGCCAGCCCCGCACTGGGGTGTCAGGAATCCCTGGCTGACTAGTAATAGGATGGAAAGACATTCACATCTGGCTCAGTCCGGAACAATAATACTTGAGAGAATTCTGCAGACTGAAACTGAGAGAAGCAGCAGGTATTTCACCGACAGCCAGGCTTCAGAACAAAGGGGCCCATTTCTATTTATCCAGCTGGACATCTACATCTGTTTAAAGATAATACAGAAAAGTATGGTTTTGCCAGCCTTGTTTCCCTGACATTTTGCTTTGGCAGGGCTCCAGAGGCTTCAGACATGGCTCACGCGCGTCACAAACATTAGAAGGTGCATGTGACACACGGCCAGTGGGGCTGAAACTCCTCCGAGGCCTGAGCAGCCATCCACACGCGGCTGCGAGCTGGGGCTTGGGGCGAGGCGTCCAAGGTGCCACTACGAGCGAGATCTGTGTCGGGATCGCCTGTTGTTGGGGTCCGCTTGGTTTCTTTCCTTTTGTCTCCTTAATACAGCTTCCCACTGAGGCGCTGAATCGACCATATCGTTCTCCTGTCGTGTTCTGAAAAGAAAAAGAATCCATGTAAAGTTAACTTCCAAGCTGCACATTCGTAGTGGACGCCGGTAATCCCAGCACAAAGGCTAGGGCTACGATGTTCAAGAGTTCAAGGTCACCTTAGACTATGACCCTATTGTTGAAAAAATATAAACAACAAAACAACAAGAGTTGGGGGCTGGGAATAGGGCTTAGCTCTAGAGCACTCGCCTCACAAACATGAGGCCCTGGGTTCGATTCCCGAGCACCACATAAACAGAAAAGGCCAGAAGTGGTGCTGCGGCTCAGGTGGCAGAGTGCTAGCCTTGAGCAAAAAGAAGCCAGGGACGGTGCTCAGGCCCTGAGTCCAAGCCCAGGACTGGCAACAAATAAGACAACAAAAGTAATATATCCACACATGATGCCTTGTTTCTTATTTCATCTTAAACATGCTGTTATTTAAGCAGCAGGGTTTTGGGGTTTTTTTTTTTTGTCTTTCTGGCAGTACTGGGGTTTGAACTCATGGCATCCAGCTTGCTCAACTTGCTTGCTTGACTGGTGCTCTGCCTCTTGAGAAATCACTCCAGCCCCGGTTTCTGTTGGTTATTTCGGATAGAGAGTGAATTTTCCGATCTCTTCTGGCCTTAAAGCACTATCCTCTAGATCCCAGACTCTTTGAGCCACTCTTGGAGTCTGGCAGCAGTAGCAATTTTATTACAACAACCAAAAGCTGAGAATGTATTAGCTGGGTTACTAGATCCTTAAGTAGATTAAGTGTTTTTATGCATGTTAATGTATATATACCTAGATATTAATATGTAATGTCTTATTAAAGACATATTGTCATTTTAAAAATTCTTTTGACTTAAACTTTTCTAAGGAAAAGATGTGTGTCAAATAAAAAGTCATTAAGAAATTCATCTGAGGGGCTGGGGATATAGCCTAGTGGCAAGAGTGCCTGCCTCGGATACACGAGGCCCTAGGTTCGATTCCCCAGCACCACATATACAGAAAACGGCCAGAAGCGGCGCTGTGGCTCAAGTGGCAGAGTGCTAGCCTTGAGCGGGAAGAAGCCAGGGACAGTGCTCAGGCCCTGAGTCCAAGGCCCAGGACTGGCCAAAAAACAAAAAAAAAAAAAAAGAAATTCATCTGAGTAAAGAAACAACAGTGTGGTGCTACAGTGGTGATCTTAAACTCAGGAAACAAAATAACTTTAAAATATACTAGTTGAAATAGCATTCAAGGGCTGGGAATGTGGCTTAGTGGTAGAGTGCTCGCCTAGCATGCATGAAGCCCTAGGTTTGATTCCTCAGTATCTCATACACACAAAAAAGCTGGAAGTGGCGCTGTGGTTCAAATGGTAGAGCACTAGCCTTGAGCAAAAGAAGTTCAGAGACAGTGCCCAGGCCCTGAGTTCAAGCCCCAGGACTGGCAAAAAAAAAAAAAGAAATAGCATTCGGATTCTAATTTGAAGCCAGCCCAAGCAAAAAAGTCTCTTGAGACTCCATCTCCCAGTAAAATGCTGGGCTGGAGACATGGCTCAAGTGTTAAAACACCTGCCCAGCAAGTCCTGACTTTTTTTTTTGCCAGTCCTGGGCCTTGGACTCAGGGCCTGAGCACTGTCCCTGGCTTCTTTTTGCTCAAGGCTAGCACTCTACCACTTGAGCCACAGCGCCACTTCTGGCCATTTTCTATATATGTGGAGCTGGGGAATCGAACCCAGGGCTTCATGTATACGAGACAAACACTCTACCACTAGGCCATATCCCCAGCCCAGTGCTGAGTCTTGAGTTCAAACCCTGGTACCACCCCTCCCTTGAAAATGTCTAAAATACAAGTATATGGTGGTAGAAAGCATTAGCAGGTAGATAAGCACTCGCCAGACTGACTAGGGCTTGCTCAGAGGTGGAAGAGGGCAGAGGAGAGCGTGGGGGACATTCAACAGGAGGGGAGCCAGGCAGGGACAGGAAAAGTGGGGGAAGGGCGGTGGACAGCCCAGGCACTTGGCGTGGGAAGTCATAGGACAGTGCTACCACATCCTCTGAAAATAAAAAGATAACTGACAAATCTGGACATTTAAAGCGAATTCTTCCAACTGTCAAGTATTAGCAACCAATTCTGAGTGCTGAGGCATTGCGTGGACCTGAAAAACTCATCCACAGATCACAGATGTTGTGGACTTCTGCCTTCCTAACAAGGAGGTGAGGCTCACCGGGACGGCACTCGGCACTGAACAGCTGGACTGAACGGCAGTAACCGCAGTTGAAACAGCACCAAAAGCAGGGGGCTCTGGTGGACTCACACCGCTCACCTTAGCTACTCAGAAGGCGGAGATCTGAGGTTTGTGGTTCGAAGCTAGGCTGAGCAGACACTGAGACACTGTCTCCACTTAACCAGTAAAAGACCGCGCCAGAGGCACAGCGCCATGGCTCACAGTGACAGCGTGCTTCAGAGCGCCGTGACGATGCCGCGTGCACCGAACAGTCCTGCTCCAATGCAGCAGCTGCACGTTAGTCACTCACAGGAGGGGCACGGGGCGGATCACGGCTGTCCCTGTGACTGGGGGAGCACTCCTGTGGCCAGGTACAGAAAGTGGACCCACTGGCTCCCTTCCTCTCCGAGTGGAGGCCTCTCCATTCCTCCCGTGACAGCACGGAGGACAGACCGCGGGCTGGATATCTGCAATTGCGTCTCAGTGCAAAGCAGCAAGTGGCTGCAAATATTCATTTCACACAGAATTAAACAGAGATCATGTAGAGCAAATTCAGGTTGAATAAAACAGCACCTTGCAAGGAAGAAACTATTTAAATCCCCAGATTAAAGGGAAATGGTGTTAAGTAAAAAAATCATCTGTAACATATCCCAAGCCTTTGAAGTGTGTACATTTCCTCAGTAAAATTTCACTTCTAACGGTCTATTATTTGAGGATTAACAGGATACTGTCATGGAATTTTTCACAGATTTGAGAGCATGGTTCCAGCCTCTCACAGTATGTACAGAGAAGATTAAAACTGAATATTTATTGCCACGGCCCTTAACATTAGAAACAGCCAAAGCTGAACGTACACCAGCTGGGATCACAATCACTAAGCACTCTTTGAGACTAACATGTCCATTTGAAAAGCCCTAGGTGTCCCGGTGCATATATGTGTACACACATTTTCATAATGACTTACCCCTACAGGCCTTTTTTCCATGTGTACTATGAACCACAGCAAGCCAAGAGGCCCACTGCCAGCCCTAAGACTGAGGGACCGGGCTAGGAAAGGAGAGGGCGGGGTACAGGAGGACGACCCCTCCCGACAGAAACCCACACCCACATCACTGGGCTGATGTTGAGGCACAAAACACAGGTCTTCTAACTCCTAACCTTGGAGTCTTGCACACTTAGCTTCCGTTCTGAATGTGATCACTGCACAGTTCACAAGCAGGATTACATTTTACAATGTAGACTATTTTTTATTTAGGAAGTCAGAATCTTTAAATACTTCTGTAAGGTCAAACTTACAAGACTAAGGCCTAGCTTAGGCAAGCACACACTTTTCCCTTTTCCCAGAGTAGAGCTTTTTAATTTTCCAGTCAGTCATGGGGCTTTTTTAACTGAGCTTTTTGCTCAAGGCTAGCACTCTACCACTTTGAGCTACAGTGCCAGTTCCGGTTTCCATGTCATTAATTGGAGATCAGAGTCTCGCAGACTTTCCCCCCCAGGCTATCTTGGAACCTTGGATCTCAGCCTCCTGAGTAGCTAGGATTACAGGTCTGCAGTGCCCAGCACAGAGTAGTAGAACACTGAAAAGAAACCACAATTACTGTATATTAACTCTACTGTGGAATTTAGCAAACTTTGATGACAAAATATTAAAGCTGCAGGAATACACATATACATATTTCTTTTACCATGCTAGTGAGAAGGACCAACTTTTACGTTGTGAACTGACAAGTCTCAAAGGAAGGCAGTGAAACATGGTCACTAATAGACATCCCCTATTGGTGATGCTGGTTCATAAATATTCTAAAAAGCATTAAAAATGTAAGGCCCATTGGAGAGTAACCACTGAAGCACATCTTCCTGAGTAATGGTGGGGAGGCTGCCTCAGCCTGTAATGAAGTCTGAAATTACACCCTTACAAAAGGCCTCCGCTTAATGGTGCCTCATTACAAGAATGAAAGTGTCATTTCTTCCATTGCTAAACTGCTCCAGAAAACACAGGCATGACTCGAAAAGAATCCTAGCCCTTAGCAGCCAAAGTATTGTAGCCTTCAGTCCTTTAGCTCTGAGAATTACCTCTTTTTTATGCACAAGTGAATGGAGGTGATCTTTAAACAAAAAGGAGATGTCTTCTATAATGGTTTTTACTTTTAAGTCTCATTTATTCTTAGGTATGGGATTGACATGTATTTTCTGGTCCTTTCCTGATACATTTTAAATTTTGATGTAGGATTCACATTATAAAGAATTTTTTTTAAATTACTGCAAGCTGTGTTGCTTGTTGATATAGAACCGTTTAAAAAAATAAAAAATGAGCGGTTACATCACAGTCATGAAATTTCCAAGGGAGAAAAGTCCATGGTGGTATATATATCATAGATCTATCCATTTTCAAACACTGTAAAAGATAAACCTCAAAAAAAAAAATCAAATGTTTTGCACCTGTACCCTTTCATCCTGTCTACATTTATCTTTGTCAACTGCTTGAATGCAAAGTATATCAAAACAGTGCTTTCACATTTTAATTAATGTATAAAAGTTGTTTTCAAATAGAACCAATTTCAACAATATGTCTAAATTGGAGAATCTAATATAATTTCTCCAGTTCTCAGGACATCTTCACAATCCACTTTTGTAGGCAACACATGAGATTTAGATTTGTATTGCATTTGACACTTGAGTAAGTTTGCAAAGGTTTTGGAGATGAAATGTCATATAATCATTTGATAACAATAGTGAAGATAATAACCATTCCTATTCTTTCTTTTCTTCCCAATTATACTTCTTTCTGCCTTTTCTGCAAAATCCTTCACATCACTAAATGATTACACAAACCCTGTCCCTTTATCAGTTTTGATCTTAGTGGGACCTTCCTACACACCAGTTCGTAATTCACTGGGGTAGAGACCATGTTTACCGCTGAATGTGGCAGGCTTTTGGAGCAAGTGCTTCAGGGGGCTTTCAAGCTGTGTGGATAGCATCCTTTACTTTCAAGTTCTAACTAGACCCAGCTCTACCATTATCTGACTGAGACATTTGGGGCAAGCTGCTTAAATCCTTTGGTTAGGTCTCAGTTTCCTTATGTACACAGAAAAAGTACTGCAAAGCTATTTTCCAGCTTTAAAACTCAATGTTTCTCAATTTCATTCCCAAACACGATGAAGTAAACCTCTACGCTTCAACTACAGCACACCGGTCCAGACAATTTGCTTTGTGTGGCTACTCCATTGCTGAAATTAAATCAGCCATTCCCAACTGATCGGGACCTTGTATTCTCATCAGTTGTGCTTATTTTTGGTTCACCTGTTCTACAGCAATCTTCATTTTTTTTTGCAGTAGTTTTTCTTCCCTAGGGAAATTTATATTGGTTCCAGGCATCTGTCAGCAATACTTCCTTTAAGACCAGCAAGCAAAAATTTCATTTGTCTTTCCTACTTTCCCCTACCAGCAATAAATTCTTATTTGCTCTTAAAAGTGTTTCGGTCTCTCAAACTTATTCCCTGTGCTCCTGCTACTAAACTGGACTACCTTTGGTGCAACCTCACTTAGAAATTCTCTTGTTTTCATGATTTTGAAGCCTGCTTTGCCCCAAGAGCACTCCAGCAATGGCCGAGTGTTTCCGCAGTGTTGCAGCCATGCTCTTTCACAGTCATCTCTGTCAACTGTGATGATGCTCTCGGAGCCCCGCCTCTCCCCCTGCCCCACGGAGCCAGTCTCTATCTTGGCATGTCCTGGTCTAGCAGACATCAGCAGCTCTGCACCGGTCCCGTGCTGACCACTCTGTTTCCACCGGCTTGTTCTGAACTGTCTTCTCCACAACCAAAATCTCCTCCCTGGCTGCTGCTCCTAAGACAGGGGCAGGACCACAGGAAAGCTTGCGGGCAAGGATGAAGTATCTGTTTGCAGCTATGTGGAAAAACCGGCTAACATCCCAAACACAGGTTTTTCTGGTGTATACAGACATGCCCCCCCTTTTTTTTCTGGTGTAAATACTGGGAATTAAACTCAAAGCCTGAGAACTATTTCTCAGCATTTCTGCTTAGGGCTGACATGCTAACATTTCAGCCCCATCTCTGGAATCTTGGTTAATTGGAGATGAAAATCTCCTGGGCTTTCCTATCCAGGCTGGCTTTGAACTGAGATCCTTAGTATCAAGGATTACAGGAGTGAGCCCCCTATTCTTGGCTTTTCCTCCTCCTCTTCCTCCTTCTTTTTTCCATTCATACAACAAAATTCTCTTTAAAATCACAATCTTCGGGGCTTGGAATATGGCCTAGTGGCAAGAGTGCTTGCCTCATGTACATGAATCCCTGTGTTCGATTCCCCAGAACCACACATATATAGAAAATGGTCAGAAGTGGCGCTGTGGCTCAAGTGGCCGAGTGCAAGCCTTGAGCAAAAAGAAGCCAGGGACAGTGCTCAGGGCCTGAGTCCAAGCCCCAGGACTGGAAAAAAAAAATCCCCTCATCTCTGAACCAAGGGTTAAGAATGCCGTGTGTGTGTGTGTGTGTGTGTGTGTGTGTGTATAAAATAACCAAATGAGTAGGGTACCAGTGGCTCACACTTCTAATCCTAGCTACTCAGAAGGCTGAGATGTGAGGATCACAGTTCAAAGTCAGCCTGAAGAAGATAATCTGTGAGACTTTTATCTTCAATTAATGACTTTAAAAACTGGAAGTGGAGCAGTGGCTCAAAGTGGTAGAGCACTAACCTTGAGTAAAAGAGCACAAGGACAGCGCTCTGGCCCTGAGTGTATGCCCCACAACTGACAACAACAACAACAAACATATAAAGTTAGGAATGGTGAAGAAATAGTACATAGGATTAAATGCAAAGAAGAAAAGGCTGGAGCCAGGCATTGGCGGCTCGTGCCTATAATCCTAGTTACTCTCCAGCTCTCTCTCCAGAATGCTGAGATCTGAGGGTGTGGGTTCAAAGCCAGCCTGGGCAGGAAAGTCTATGAGACTTATCTACAATTAACCACTAAAAACCCAGAAGTGGCACTGTGGTTCCAAGTGGTAGAGTGCTACACTTGAGTGAAAAAACTCAGAGACAGTGCCCAGGCCCTGAGTTCAAACCCTACGACCCACCAGCAAAAAAGGGAGGGAGGGAGGGAGAGAGAGAAGGAAGGAAGAAAAGAGGGAGGGAAGGAAGGAAGGAAGGAAGGAAGGAAGGAAGGAAGGAAGGAAGGAAGGAAGGAAGGAAGGAAGGAAGGAAGGAAGGAAAAGGCTGAAAAGGGGTCAGAGAGGAGGACAGATAAGGAAGAGGTAGAAATTCCCAAACTGGCTACAGGACACTGGCTCTGCACCCAAAAATGCGCCCACCTCACAGATTTCATTTGGTCTCTAGAGTAGCTCATTCAACAAAGCAGATCAGTTGTTACCCCTAGATAGACTTTAAAGGTTTGTTTTCTTAATCGTCAAAATGAGTTATCCTGGGTCAAATAATAACATAAGGCAGAAACCCTGACCTACATTCCTGGGAATTCTGTGAAAACCATCGGGTCTGCTGCAGAGACCTGCTTCAGGGAAGACAAAGAAAGGAAGGAAGAATGAGAGAGAAATCTAGGGAAGGAAAATACAGGGACCATGTGAGAAAATGGTAAGATATATAACAAGTGAAATAGGAAGCACTAGGATAGGCGGGGAGCTGCAGCTGTGAGGAGGAACACTAAGGGGAAGTAAGCACGGCCGAGTTCTCTCCATCTTCCAGCTATCATGAAAGGCGAAACAGCATCTTCTCAAACCTCGACACCCAGCCAGACACCCATGTGGACTACGGAAGAACTAAGGAAAGTGGAACCGAAGTAGAAAGACATATTAATGTCACCCCCAAATAAAGGCAGAGGCGGAACCCTGCTCCTTTCTAGGGAACTCTAGAACAACCCCCTGCAGTGACTTTACAACTACAGGAGGAGGAGTCCTCACACATCTGGTCTCCCTTCTGGACACGAAGGTGGGACGAAACGCTGAAAGCTATTTGTTTTTTTCTAATACTGAAATGAAACAACTGTTGTTTCTTGTAGCTTTCGATTGTTCGTGTGAATTTTGATCTTCTTTTTTTTTCTCTTGGTACTGGAGTTTAAATTTGGCCTAGCAGCTTGCCCAGCTGGTGCTCTTCCCTTGAGCCGTGCCATCAGCCTGGCTTTTTGCTGGTTAATTAGGGATCGATTCTCATATTTTCCTGCCCAGACTGGTTTTGAACCATGGTCCTCCAGGCATCAGCCTCCAAAGTAGCTGAGATTACAGGCATGAGCCACCAAAGCCTAACTTGGCTTTTTTATTTTTTTGGTGCCAGTACTGGGGCTTGAACTCAGGGCTTGGGTGTTGTCCTGAGCTTTTTTTACTCAAGGCTAGTGCTCTACCAGTTGAGCCTCAGCTGTGTGCTTCTGACTTTCTGGAGGTAAGAGTCTCACAGACTGTCCTGCCCAGGCTGGTGTCAAACCAGGATCCTCAGAACTTATCCTCCTGAGTAGCTAGAATTATAGGCGTGATCTGCCAGCTCCTGCTCTGATTTCTTTAAGCAGTGTTAAAAAGCCCATGTTGGATTTACTAATTTGTAAACATCTTATTAATTGTGTTTCTCTTCATACAGAATAGAAGATGTTTAAATTGTTACCCATGGAAATAGCAAACCAATTTAACCTCCAATAGTATGATGTTGTGTGTGTGGAAGGGGAACAATGCACAATGATTTCACAAAATGGACTCAAGACTAATAGGAAAGACTTTCTGTTAAGGAAAAAAAATCTAGCTAGAATGGGTGGCAAAAGGAAAAACACTCTAAGGACCCTACGACCTCCCCAGGTGACTCTGTCTTCCTCTGTGTAAAGTTCCACTAGCTATATATACCCTGGGCTTCAAAAAGAGTTCTGAAAAGCAAATCAGCCCTGTGGTTGCTCCTCTCCGCAGGCCACCATTTTCCAGAGAGAGAAGGGAAAGCAGGGTATGTTGGAGTGCAGGCCCTTCCCATGGATGTGAAGCACTCTGGACTGGCTCCAGAAATGTTGCTAGCGAGAAGAACACCACCAGATCCTGTTTGCCCGTTTTAAAACGGGTTACCCCCAGGCCTTTCCTAAAAGCTGAAGGCATGAGGCTGAGAGGCCTTGAAGAGACTATTCCTCTTGCCAAAAGAAGTCCTGGGCATTGGTCACCAAGAAGCAGCCTTTCATCACAGAGAGAAGACGCATGGAGACAGGAGCAGGATGTAGTTTAAATGATCCGATCTGCGCATTCTTACTTAGAATCTGTACATTCTGGGAAAATATCCAAGGCTAATGAGGGATATAGAGACCCGCAGTGGCACAGCAGAGTGGGAGATGGAGGCAGAGGCAGCGTGACTAGCCCCCGCCCCATCCAGTCCCGTCCCTGTCCCCCTTCTCTGCCGCACCAGAATTCGCGGGAGTGGAGATGAGAACAGAAGAAAGGCTTACTTCTTCCTCTGCCTACCTGTTGCCCTGCCCTTAAAGCTAGACTCCACATCTCATCTTCTCATACAGAAACTTCTATAACCTGAGGCAATTATTCTACAGGTAAAATAAATGATGATTTTTGAATCTGCTGCACAAAATATGGCAGAGTGCACCTTGAAAGTCATTTCTCATTACTACCTGACAAAGTGCATTAGCACATACGCATTCAGAGCTACTACATTCTAAACCACACTCCCCGCCCAACACGCACCAAGAAATTATCCAGGAGGAATATGGAAACTGCTCAAGCCACATCCGTACAGAGCAACTGAAGGGTCTGGTGACAGCCTTTTAATAGTGTTTCCTTCTTCACAGCAAATGTCACCATGAGCACATTTATGCCCCAAAGATGTTGCTGGTAAACAAGCAATTGAAAATATACAGAGAACACCCATGAGCACAATTTCAGGTACACTAAACAAATACATTTGTTAAAATTCTGGCTTGATCAATAAATACATGTTTTAAATTGTTTTGAAAAAAAGTGGTGTTGTTTTTTTTTCTGCTGTACAACATTGGCTCTACAATACAGAATTTCAGAGCAAGAAGAGAATATCTCAGAGAGATTTGTCTCCCATAATTGGGTTTTCACAGATAAAGAAACGTAAATTGTTTCCTTGAGAAAGGTCTAATAATAGTGAACTCTTACATCCTCCTGGTATAGTTCCAGCTCCTAAGAATGTCCCACACAGGGCTGGGGATATAGCCTAGTGGCAAGAGTGCCTGCCTCGGATACACGAGGCCCTAGGTTCGATTCCCCAGCACCACATATACAGAAAACGGCCAGAAGCGGCACTGTGGCTCAAGTGGCAGAGTGCTAGCCTTGAGTGGGAAGAAGCCAGGGACAGTGCTCAGGCCCTGAGTCCAAGGCCCAGGACTGGCCAAAAAAAAAAGAATGTCCCACACAGAAAAATGTTCCAAAGAACATTTATAGCCGTCTGGGCTATAATCACACCAGTTTTGTAGTTTGAGAGGGCAGGTGACTCAATCTGTACCAAATAAAAGGGCTCCAAGGATGAAAAAAGGGCTGGGAGATTATCCAGTCCAATCTAACTTCCTCATTTTACAGAAGAGAAGAAGGCAGCCTAGAAGAAAAAGCAAAACAAGCCCGGTATCACTTGCTCACAGCTGTAATCCTAGCTACTCAGGAGGCTGAGATTTCAGGATCGAGATTTGAAGCTACCCGGGCAGGGAAGTCCCTGAGACCCTTTTCTCCAGCTAACCACCAAAAAGCCAGAGGAAGAGCTATGGCTCAAACGGTAGACATCAGCCTGGAGCGGAAAAGCTCAGGAACAGAGCGCGGGTACAGACACACATCTCTTAAAAAAACATGAACTAACTGTGTTTATTCATCTGTGGTGCCTCATGTGAATGTAAACATATATTAGGCATGTACAAATGTGTGTGTGCGCGTGGCGGGTGGGCGCGCACACATGTGTATCTGGCAGTAAGTTTTATTTTGGGTAAAAAAATGCAGCACGTCGTGTTAAAAAAAAAAAGACTTCAAGGAGAAATCACCTATAAATGGACCTCTCTAGAGATCTACCAACTTTAAACATTAAAACACTGTACCTAAATTTTCATCTTAAAAAAAAAAAGAAACAAAAAATAAAACAAAAGGAGGTGACAGTGGCTCATATGTAGCTACTCAGAAGGCTGCAATCCCATAGATCAAGGTTTAAAGCTAGTGCAGGCAGAAAAGCCCACGAAACTCTATCTCTAACCAGCAAAAGTCCAGGCTGGAGGACTGTCTCAAATGGTAAAGCACCAACCATGAATGAGCAAGGAAGCAGAGAAAGCTAGAGGCCCACCGTAAGTCCTCATATTGGCAAAAGAAATAGATGATAGATAGATAATAGAATTTCACTGGTGAGTTCTGTAATCATCTTATTATAAAAATAAAAGATATAAGAGGTGAGATTCTCTCCACCAGTGCTTTAAAATAGGGTCAGAGTCCTTTGTGACACCAATGAGACCCTCCACTTCTACTAGAAGTGGCAGCTTCTAACTTCAGAGTTCAAGTGAGTCCCGAAAGCGAGATATTACCTATTTCTCTTTTTCCGGTGCTCTCTATTAGAATTTTCCGATTCACTACCACTGCTTGTGTTACAGCGTGAGCGTGACCTGAAGGCAAAATGAGAAAAGAAAAGGGAGAAAATGAGCTATATTTATGAAAAAGAAAACAAAAACACCTCAGAAACACTTATTTTGTTCTTTAGAAGTGATTTTTGTAATAAAATTGCTAATCCAGACATAAAGAGCTACATTATCCCTCTCCCAGTTAGTTGTTTCTGAACTCAGTCAGACATGTGACTCAATCTACAGCTCAGGGAAACAGCAAGGCCAAGAAAGGTGAAAACATTAAGGCTAATGTGCTCCCCAAAGAGCCACGAGAAACAATCACTTCCAGCAAAACTCAGACATGGCAGAGCTAGGAGCTCCGTAAGTGGACTAAACACGGCCCTCTTCCCATCACCACTTACACGGAGAGATGAGTTCCTCTGCCTTGAACCTGCAGGGGTCCTGGGCCCCACTTTACCAACGGAATGAGCTGTGACAGACGCTCTGCTCTGACAGCTTCAGGAAGGGTCCCCAACCCTCCTGCTCACTGCCACTCCCTCCCACCCCCACCGGAAGAAGAGCCTACGCCAGCCACGTGGAGAGACCACATCGACCATACGGACAGGTCGGGCCAAGGCTCCAGCCACACTCCCCAAGAGGGCAACATCAGAGGAAAAGGCTCCTCTGCCCTCTGACCATAGCCTCTTGTGACACACCAAGCTACGCTCCCCGCCACCAAACAAAAGCCTGTTCTAGAAACAGAAACGTACAACACATACAGTAAGGGATAACTGAGCCAGCTACAAGCAGAAAAAGAGAAATGACTCAGTGCCCAACGATGGAACAGAACGGAAAACTGAGAACTAATTGAAACCAAAACTGTTTAAGTTAGAAAAAAAAAGATTTACAATATAATCCCCTAACCAGCTACCATATTAAAGAAAAAACAATTCCTACTTTTCCTTAACTCTGACTACAGCTAGTCCTCCCTCCATCTTGCTAGCTGTCCTATGGGTTTTTTTGCTTTTTGTTTTGTTTTGCTTTTACCTCCTCCTTTGCTTTAGATCTGAGTCTTCACCACTGTTATGGGCTTTCCTAGAGAAAACAAAAGAAAACATTAAAGAAAAAACAATATTCTCGAGAAAGTACCCCAGCCCAGCGTGGCAGCGCCTAGTTCCAGTGCTTGGATGGAGGCGGGAGGACCTATCGTTTGAGACTAGCCTGGACTCCAAACCAAGTTCAAGGCAATCACGGGCCTCCTGGCGAGACCCTGTCTCACAAAGGAGAGGAAGAAGCCAAAGCCAAGTTTGTATCGGTTCCGTATCTGTTCACTGAGCACACGTTTAAGTCATACATGGAAGCACGGAAGCTCTCAGTATTACAAACAGAAATACAAGACACCACCAACTTGTCTGGAGAAGCCAGAAACTCGACGAGGCGGCCACCAGTCTGCAAGCAACAGTGCACAATAGGTATGTTGTTCCTTTTGTCCAGCAACAGGGCAATTTCCTGGTCTGCAGTCCTCCAGGACAATTTCTAACGGATGCCCCCGCTGGCGGCCCCATCCCTTGGTCTCGAAGCACTTTTATCTCCTCTCTGATAACCTCTTCCACTACCACTCAACACCATCATGGTCACTCTTTGGACTTTACCATCAGTAGCCAGCTCCAGACACGTCATTCTCTCACCGCAACCTCCCCTCCTTCCTATTGACCTTCCCACTGTGCCAGTGGAGGCATCTTGTGCAGTGCCGGCTCTGAAGCCAGACACACGCAACGTGAATCCCATCGCCTCCCCTGATAACTCAGTTCTCTACTTAGTTACTCCATTTCCACAGAACCTTCCATAAATGGGTGTTATGAAGGGCCAAGGAACGCAGGCATCTCAAATGAGTAGAATGAGGTCACTGTAAGCACTCAACAATGGAAGCTGTGTAAATCGCTGCTTACTCAACTGTTTTCATTTCATCCTGCTTTTAACTCCAACAGGGATAGCTACTGGCCTGCCTTCCGCCTTCTCCAGCTCTTTACCTTTCTTCCTTGTCCTCCTCACTCCGATTTTTCTCGTCTGTCGTTTCAAACACTTGTTTCGACTCTGTATCTCATCCCATCTTTTTGACAAAACACCATACATGGTGACTACAACTCTCCTGGTGTTCTAGGCCAGCCCCAAGTAGCTGGCGGCGCAAGGCGGTGAGGGGCTACACCAGAGCGCGTTAGATCCGCCTCGAGTTCACACTGGGACCCTCAGCACCCTCCTCCTTCCTCCCCGCCTCCGCAGAGCGTGGCGAAGCTTCCACGCGCATCCCTCCAGCCAAGCCTGCCCTGCTTTGGCCTGTGACCTTGCTTTCTCCTTCCAAAGGAGCCACGGGCCGGAACTCTTTCATCTTCCTGCTACCAAAAATAACGATTCACAGACACCCTCCTGTTATTTACGGACCCATCCTGACGGGGGGGGGCGGGGGGGTCAGCCCCTCTGCCTGTGCTGTGTGAGCCCCATCCCTGTGTCTGCTCGATACCCTCACTAACTATTCTCTTTAAAATCATTCTCGCCTCATCTTATCTAACTAAGCACACATCTATGATTCCTCCACCTATCCCCCATCTTCTGCTGCCTCTTTCCTTTCTTTCAAAGCCCAAACCTGAGGTCTAAGCAGCCTGCGCCATGTTCTTGCCACCAGTCTCCCGGGGTGAGCATGGCTCCTTAATGCCAAGTAGCGTTAAGGGATAATCACTGCTTATATCCTCCCGTTTTCTCAATACACTTGTATCTAATACTGCAACACTGATAGGTAGCCCTTGTCCTAACATCAAAATTTTGGGTAACCCTTACTATCTATATGATCATATAAATAGTTACAAGAAGTATCTATATAGTGTTTTAGGAATATAGTTCCATTCTTGAATACGTTTTTCATTTTCTGAGGGAGGATGGTTTTCTAGTTTTCTGTGGATAAATCACTTGCTTAGTTTCCTTTGCTTATCAGTAATTCCTCATCCACACTCTCTGGGAGCTGCCCAACTCCTGATGTGAACTGAATGGACCCAAGGGTAACTTCAGATTCCATGTGTCCCCTTCCTGCGCCCTCGGCTCTTCTGCTCACACTGGAGGGCCTGCTCCTCGGCACCGGTGCACACAGAGATTGTCTTCATAGACTCCCTGCACCATGATCTGGGGAATTCTCTTCTTTGTATGATGGATCCTGTATTTCCAGGTTTTTAACCATCTTTTTCTGGATGTGACCATGCATGTTCTTTTGTAGTGCAAGGGTCTCTTGCTTGCTGGACAAGTGCTTTACCATGGAGCTATGCCCATGGCCTAGTCGCTATCCCCACAGCCTACATGACATTACTGCTGTGCACTCACGGCTCGTGCTACTTCATGGAATCCTAGTGACTCAGGAGGCTGAGGTCTGAGGATTGGGGTTCAAAGCCAGCCTGAACAGCAAAGTCTGTGAGACTCTTATCTCCAATTAAGGAGCTAAAATCCAGAAGTAGAGCTGTGGCTCAAGTGGTGGAATACTATCCTTGAGCGTAAAAGCTCAGGGACAGCACTCAAGTCCTGAGTTCCAACCCCAGGACGGGCACCGAAATACAGTCTCTCCAAGTTTTTGTCTGTTTGTTTTCCAGACTGGCTGGAACCACTGTTCATCAGACCTCAGCCCTCCCACACAGCTACTGCCCCAGCACTCCCCCATCTCCGCCACGGATTGAGAAGGCGTTTCTTGTGTATGCATGGAATGGATTCCACCCTCTTCCTGATCTCACCCTGTCAAAGAGCCAGCACTTCACCCCATCTGACGTGTGCGTGGATTATAATGGACCATGCCCGCAGGTATGACAACTGAGATTTGCAATGGTAGGTATATTTTTGAAACCTGGAATTTCTGTAAACATTTTATTCTATGTGGGCAATCACAATTTACCTGGGCATAGAATCAAAGATTACAATCTTTCAGGATTTTCAAAGCAGCATCTTCCTTGCCTTTGACGTGTTTTATTATCATAGAGCTAGCTGGTAAGCAGCCCAATGTCATTCTGACTTCTCAGGAATACTTGTGCATGAACTTTTTTCTCTCCCATCTCCTCTTCTCCTCTCAAATTCTCTAAATTGCCTCTTAATCTGCATTTTGAAACTTAAATGATAGTGTATCTTGGTATGAATCAAATTTTTCAGTCTATTATGCCAAATTCTCTGGGGGTTGTTTTCTGTTTATAAAGTCCTATCCTTCAGGTATGGGCTATTTAATGCTCTGTTTCCTATATTTTCTACTTCATACTCTCTTGCTTTGTATGTTCTCTATTCTTTCTTAGAAATTCCATCAATTTAATGTTTAATATATAGGTTCGCTAATTTTATTGAACTCTTATCTGCAAATAAAACTGTTTTGTTTTGCTTTTTTCCCCTGGGAAGAGTCCCTTCACTTCATCTTAAGTTCAGTCACACTACTATAAAGTCTAAGAACTCACATTCGCTGTTACCTTCTTATAGAAATTCACGGATATAGTATTTTTCATTTTTCTAAAGATAATACTTGTTGGCAATTGTGTATGTGTGTGTGTGTGTGTGTGTGTTTTCTCTGCTTTCCTGTGAGATTCCTCCCCTTCCCTGAACCCCATTTGTTTGTTTCAGTCCCTGTCTTTGAAGACAGAAGCTGCCCTGGAGTCCAGGCTTTCGTGGCTCTCTCCAGCTCTAGACACTAAAGAGACCGGAACCTGACAGGTGGAGCAGTGCATGCTGCCTGATAGCTTCAGTGTTCTTTGGGGTAGTCTCAACCCCTTGTGGTAAGATTCTTTGAAAGTTACTTTCTGTAGGCCTTTTCTCATCTACCTCTCCATCCTACAGAATGATTTTTTAGTCTCATGCCTAGGAGATAAGATAAAAGCCTGGATTCTAGCATTCTGGGAGTGAAGAAAGAAGAATCAAAAATAAAATTTCAATAAAAAGAGGCAGAGAGGAAGGATCCAGATGGAAAGAAGATTTTCACTCTGTTTTTTCCTATGACCAAAGTATCTTTGCCTCCTCCTTTACCAGCCAGTCCCCTGAACGAAGCCACAAAATGATGGAGTTTCTTACAGATCTGCCATTGGCTTTGTCTTTATATCATCTATCTAAATAGCTTCCTCTCTATTACATGTCGAAATTAATATCTTTAGTGTTAATTGATACTGATGATTGGTATTTCAGTCCACAGTTAATCTAGCTCTGGATTTATACTTCAATAACTCCTGAAAATCTTGTACTTAAGACTTCTCATCAATACCACAAATCCGATAGATCAAAAACTAAACTCACAATTATCCTTTCAAGCCTACAATGTCTTGGTGGTTTTATTTTCATGCATTACATCTGAATTCCTGAAATTACACAGTCTTGGATTCTCTCTCTCTCTCTCTCTCTCTCTCTCTCTCTTTTTTTTTTTGCCAGTCATGAACTCTGGGTCTGAGCACTGTCCCTGGCTTCTTTTAGATCAAGGCTAGCACTCTTATCACTTGAGCCACAGCACCACTTCTGGCCGTTTTCTATATATGTGGTGCTGAGGAATCGAACCCAGGGCTTCATGTATACGAGGCGAGCACTCTTCCACAAGGCCATATTCCCAGCCCCTTGGGTCCACAATCTCCATCCCTCATGCTAATCCCATGGTTTGGGTCCCATACAGTGATTCTCCTCCTAAAGGCCCTCAAACCATTCATTTTCTATGTCCCTACATCACCACCTTGTCCAAACTCCCATTCTCCATCCTATTTTCTTTGGGTTGTTTTGGGGGAGGGGGGTTGTTTAATTTTTCTTTTGAGAGAGGGTCCTATTATGTAACCCAGGCTAATGTCAAACACATGGCCCGGCTCGGCTTACACTCCAGGTTTGTACTACTATGTCAAGTTCTAATGCCATTTCCTCCACAGTACAAAAAAGGTCACTGTTACAAACACAAACGGAGTCATATCATTTTATTTCCTTGTAAGAACTATTGGTTTAAGAACCAAGTTCCTAAACAAGGCCCAAGTGGGCTGTAAGGTCTATGTCTGGCCTACCTTTCTCTCTGGGCTTATTTCTAACACATTTCTGTCAAGTCTCAGAAGATGAGAACTACTGACCTTTTTTGAAAAATGTATTTCTTCCCCTCTCCCCTCACCTTTTCATAGATGTTCCTTGCTCTCTCCTAGCATCTTCTTTATCCCAGCTCACTGACTCCCCTCAGGAAACCTTTGCTACCCTTCTTCATTAAGCAACTTAGCAAACTTCCTCTAACAGTACTGGTTGTACAGGAGTTCAGTAAGTAAATTCATCAAGCTCTCATAAATGTGTACTTTCGTGCGTGCATAGGTTTCAATAGAGGTTCCTATAAATTCCGCCAAGCGCCATATAACTAACTCATTTTCATATACCACCAAAGTCATGATTGCACATATATTTGTGTGGTTTATATATTTATCCCTGTAAGCTTCTGCAGGACAGGAACTTTGTCTAGTGTTTGTTGTTCTTTTTTTAACTGTCTGGCACACAGAAAGATACTCAATAATTTTTTTGAAATTAAAAGATGGAAGATGAGGGGTAAAGATACACTTGCACTGCCAAAAATTACACCACTTTTCTTTTCCTGGAATAGAAATGTCTAAACAAGCCACTGAAAATTATATGCCAATATTTATGCATATTTAAATACACACCTTTTCTCCTAGGAACTGAACCCAACATCTTATCAGAATCTCAGAGGGTGCCGACACTCAAAAGGTTAAGGACCACCGTTGTAGACACAGCCAGGATTTGATAGCTTACATCCGTCTCACAACAAACAACTACAAAGCAAGAAGTCATGGTATCTTTCCAAAACATGTTCACCCTGGCATCTAGAGCAAAACACAACCTCCCATTATTAAATGTTAAGTCCCTGAGATTTTTCCACATGGTTGACAAATCTCCATTTCAAATGTCAGAGTGAATCCAGCAGCACAGGGATTTGTGCCATGGGCACAGTGAGTGTGTGTGAAGATGAAAGAAGATGACAGGGGCAGGGACATTTATAGGACATTAACAGTGGAAAGAGATGAAGAATCATGCACTTTAGCTCTCTATGCCAACATGCAGTAATGGCTGGTCTCCTCAAAATGAACACACCCCAAAAGAGACTTTGAAGTGGCCTGGAGAGCAGCCAGGGGCGCTGGGGCCACTCAGGCAGATAAGAGACTCTTCACGGCAAATTTAAGCCCTCTTCCCCCGAACTGCGCCACTGATGGATGGCACTGTATCCACTCTCCACAAACGATGCCTCCTGTTTCACACGATACCAGGCAAAAATGCATGTCGGCATCGATGTTATTCAGCCTAGATGAGGGCATGTATAATGCTCCTAACAATCTGAAGCAATCAATTGGGGGAGAGTAAATGTGGATATGTTTTAGCACAGACTGATAACTTCAAATTCAAATGCATTAAAATAAAAATGATTATCTGCTTGACAGGTGCAATAATTGTACTTAGGGAGAACTAACAAATTACACTAGTAATCAAGGAACTATCCATCCAACCATCTACACATCTAACAATAATAATGTTAAGTCCTTAACAATCATGGGTGAAGTCCTTAATATGTTACCATCTCCACTACCTATACCTCAACAGACACACGCACACACGCACAACGCACACACGCACATACACACACGCACACACGCTGTTCTTTGAAGCATTTCACAGCGGTGCTGTTTTAGTCTTGGGTGTTGCCAAGGTTGAATGAGTTCTTGGTTTCCCCGGAAGACAGCTCAGTTAGGGCGAAAGAGCAGAGCCTTATTTAAATTGGAGTTTATTCCCTTGTGTTTTTTCAGATCTACAGGTTTGGATTTGAATCCAAGATGTGAAAGTGGCTGTCATCTCCATCCGCCTGTTTTCTTATCTATAAAAGACTAAGGGTTTTTCCACGGGAAGCAGCGCCCTACTGACTCATTACAATCTTCTCTGTTGCTGCAAGTGAAAGCCTAAACATTGTTTCCACCTAGATTCCCCTGCCGGCTGCATTCAGGTTAGAAGTGCGTTCTGGTTAGGGCGGGAGAGAAGGGGAGGCAGTTATGTTTCTGGAAGAATGGAGGTTCCATGGCTGTCCCCACAGTGCCGGCACCTGGGCAGTGGCAGTGAGAGGAGCCCAGCTCCGCATCTGCGCGGGCACGGCAGCGGTGCCCACGCCACGCCGGCAGCAGCCCGGGCTCAGCAGGAGCAGCTTCTGGCCTGTGGTTTCTCTCCTCAGAACCCCTCGCCCACTTTATCTTGAAATTCCTTATGCCCAGCTTTCTGAAGTAGACAGCAGAGATGGCGTTAGAAGGCCTTCCTCGGGTAAACGCGCGTCTGGGAACCCAAGCTTCCATCGGGACCCGGAACCGGAGCTGTGTGCCACTTACCGTCGCCCCACCGGCTGCACGGAGTCGTTGTCACTTCCACAGGAGGGGTTCCGGCGACGAGCATAGGGGAACTTGGGTGATTTAGTGCGGTCACTGGGAGAACTGTAGAGTCCACTGGAGAAAAAGAGCGACGGTCGACATGTCAACTTACACATCTCTACAAGAACTAGGAGATGGGAGAAATTATCATGGACACGTCACCTTGCAGAAAGGCATTACTTCACTCTACGACCATCACTGTGGCCTTTCAAGGGGAACGTTACATGTTAAAAAAGATTAGGGGGGGCTGGGGATATAGCCTAGTGGCAAGAGTGCCTGCCTCATATACACGAGGCCCTAGGTTCGATTCCCCAGTACCACATATACAGAAAACGGCCAGAAGCGGCGCTGTGGCTCAAGTGGCAGAGTGCTAGCCTTGAGCGGGAAGAAGCCAGGGACAGTGCTCAGGCCCTGAGTCCAAGGCCCAGGACTGGCCAAAAAAAAAAAAAAACAAAAAAACAAAAAAGATTAGGGGGCTGGGACTGTGGCTTAGCGGTACAGTGCTGGCCTAGCATGCATGAAGCCCTGGGTTCGATTCCTCAGCACCACATAAACAGAAAAGGCCAGAAGTGGCGCTGTGGCTCAAGAGGTAGAGTGCTAGCCTTGAGCAAAAAGAAGCCAGGGACAGTGCTCAGGCCCTGAGTCCAAGGCCCAGGACTGGCAAAAAAAAAAAAAAAAATACTCTGGAGACTGAGAGCTAAGAATCACAGTTCAAAGCTAGCCTGAACAGGAAAGTCTGTGAGATTTTATCTCTTTGAGCTGTGGCTCAAAGTGGTGGAGCACTAGCTTCGACTGCAAAAAGCTCAGGACAGCACCGAGGCTCTGAGTTCAAGCCCAACGACCAACAACAACAACAAAAAAAACCCCACACCCCCACCATATTATTAGCCATGCACAGTCGCTCAAGCCTGTAATCCTAGCTATTTGGGAGGCAGAGACTGGGGGAGCATGGTTCAAGGTTAGACTGTGCATACAAGTTCACACCCAATGGCTGGCTGGCTGTGGTGGCACGGGCCTGTCATCCTAGCTGCAGAGAAAGTAGACAGACAGCTGGACACAGTGGTGCAAACGTCCCCCCCCCCCCCCCAGCAAGACGGGGGAGCACAGGGAGGAAGATCACAGCCCAGGCACTAAATGACCTTACCTCAAAAATAACCAGGTCAAAAAGGGGTTGCAAGCGTGGCCCAATCTCAAGTGCCTGCCTCACAAGTGCGAGGCTCCGAGCCCAATCCCCACTATCATCAAAATAAACCAAACCAAACAAAAAAAGAAAGAAGAGAGACCCGATATCGATTTCCACCTGGGCATCTGCCCCCCGTCTAGCCGGTTGAGGAGTCTGCTGTTACCAGCCACATCACAGTGGAATTTCTGTATTCAGTAAGCTGTAATGCGAACTCTTGGTTAGGAGTCTCCTTTCTGAAGACAAGGAGTCCCTTTACCTCGGGGGGCCATTTTCTTCCCACGGGGCATGAGATTTGCTTCTTTGGGTATCAGGGCTGTTTTCATTCTTTGCTTTCTTAAAGCTTTAATAATAAAGAAAAAGAAATGAAAAGTAAATTAACCAGAAAATAAAAGACATTAATTCATATACTGATCTCTTTAGTAAAATTCTTTAACAAATGTTAAAATGTACACACACGTTTATTTACTTGTTTACATCTGTGTCTCATTCAAAACAAAAAAGAAGTAAGAACCGGCGGCTTAAAGTATATATTTCTCCAGCAACTTCCTTTGGTCCTATTCCTCATGATTCTATTGCTTTAAGTCAGCAGCTGCCAAGTCCATCAATGGTTAAAAAGCTTTCAAAACAGTTCACCTCAGGATAAGAAGCAAAGACAAGCAGAGAGCCAAGAAAAGAAGCTGAGTAGAAAGGAAACCTGGCTTCTTCTTACAACAGTAGTTAAAGACTCTCTGCTCTAGACTTGGGTCTGAACCACTGGAACTGGGTCAGCTCTACCTAGGTCCAGACAACCCAAACTGACCTTTCCCTAGCTTCCGCTCCACCGTGGCTTTATCCTCCTGGATCAGAATGACTTTCAGACGCTATTTCCTGACCTAGTATCATCTTTCTGTCCCAAGAATGTAAATATAACTGAGTTGTTATTTAATCCCTACAAATTGTTTTAGAACTACACGGGGACAGAGGAATGGACTTGGGGGGGGAGGGGGCAGGTATCACTTCTTCAGGAAATCTTAGCTGCAGAAAAATTACCTTTTCTAATTACTTGTTTTCTGGCTTTCTAATGTATTTGCCGTATATCTGTCCTACCATATAGCTGTAGTGGTGCTTAATGACAGCCAACAAAGTGAGAGAGAAAGGGAAAATAACAAGGTCATTTCAAAAACAAAGAACAATAAAAGAAATGAACTTGTATCCTAGCATACTAGAAACACACACACACACACACACACACACACACACGAGACTTAACATACGCTCTAAAAGTTACAGGAATATGCCTTATAGTCTTAGTAGACAGTGGATATGTTATATATATATATATATATATATATATATATATATAAATATATACTATTTTAATAAAGTTTAAGAAAACTTCTAAAGATCAAATTCCTAAAGTAAAAGCTTTGGAAAAGGGGGGAAAGTAATAAACATAGTAGAGATTGAATAAAAATATTCCACAGTGTGAGTATTTCATAAATCAAAAGAGCAGAAAAGGGGAGACTGAGAAAAGGAACAGGAAGGTGAAAAGTGGAGTAAATGGATGTTAAAGAATAATGAAATTCTGGTGGCCCATTGAGTGCACTCTCTTCCTAAGCCATTTAGCCCTTCGGGTGTCAGTATTATCCACAGCAAGAAGTCACAAAGGAGACTGAACTCCTTCTGCATGTTTTAAGAGGCTGAATTTCCTGGAAGATTACCGTTCTTATGTTGGCTACACTATAAGCATTCCCTGCACATGCAGATGAAGCTGCATCTACCACAACCCCCTGGTAAATCAAAGCCTCTTCAAACATAAAGAAGCTATGTTCCTCCAAAACATAATCTGTAAAAAGAATCCCCTCGACAAGAAAATGTACGCAAAAAGAAACACAAACCTAGGAAAAACATTGCAGTTCTGAGAATCCACGCCTCACAAAATTATCTTGTGACGGAATTATAAACTAGTTATGAAAGTAGCTACAGTCCAAGGCACCATTATTTGTTAATAAAAGACCCAGCAGATGATCTAAGAGGTCTTCACAGGTCACGTATTTCTGATTGCATAAGATTTCTCCATGATGCCTGTGAGGCAACCTCTACAGGGAAGGGTGAGCTCATGAAAGCTGCTCATTATACGTCTATAATGCTGTTTCATGAGTATAACTGGAGATGGGGGAAACAACTCTGACAGTGTCTTAACAGAGAACAAGGCTGATCTTTCAGGGGAGCGATGCAAGTAATATATTAAAGGAAAGTTTTTCCGTGGGGGTTGTGGCTGGGAAAACTGACGGAGAGGACCATGACAATTCTTCATACATTACATACATAACCCCTTAGTTCTGAGGCTCAGATGCTTCTAAATGCCATGAATGCTCTCTCTGGGGCCATAGTTCAGTGCACCACTGTAATGAACCAAGTGCATTAAACACAACTATCATCTACTTTACTTCATGAGTCCCTCCAAGTCAATCCATTATGTCATGCCATTTTAAAAAGCTTTGCTGTTAATAATTCAGACCACAGAGGGTCTCTGAGTTCACTACGCTCTGACAGGAAAAGTGCATTCTTCACCAAGAGGGGTAAGGTCCTGATGGAACCCCTGGGTCAAAAGTATTTGTTGACTCTCAAAGTAGAATGGATTCTTACCTCATCAACGGGATGTAGCTATGACAGCATGCAGTTAATTGTATACACCTTCAGTTAGCTATACTCACCTTTTCACTGGTGAAGGTGCAATAATTTTAGTTGTTCCTTCATTCTCCCCATTTTCCCGATTTACAGTTATCTGGTTGATACTGTTTGATCCTAGTAACCAAGAGGAGAAAGGAAAGATGGAAGAGAGAAAGGAATGCCAAGAAGGAAAACACAAAGAAACAGAATAATTAGTGCTGTTGTGGTTATTATTATTACTACTACTACTATTATTAGAGGGAGTTGAGACAAGGTGTTGCCATGTAGCTCAGACTGGTCTCTAACTTGCAATCCTCCTGTCTCAGCCTCCCAAGCCCTGGGATTATAGGAATATACCACCACATCAGGACAGAGAATTTATTATTATATTTATTTATATTCATTTATTTATTTATTTTTGACAGTCATGGGGCTTGAGCACTGTCCCTGGCTTCTTTTTGCTCAAGGCTAGCACTCTGCCACTTGAGCCACAGCACCACTTCTGGCCTTTTCTGTTTACATGGTGCTGAGGAATCGAACCCAGGGCTTCATACATGCTAGGCAAGCACTCTACCGCTAAGCCACATTCCTAGCCGAGAAGAATTATTTTAATGCACACTTTGAGGGGCTTTGCACCACATTTCATCAACTCCAAATAAATAACAGGCCACCCAATAAATCTGAGGAACACTTTCTGACATGTATCATACCCTGAACATAACAATAACCCAGGGGTTTATCATCTTTTGAGACTCTAAGACCTCACATCAGTTGATATTACTTTAGTCTGTTAAATTAAGACTCTAAGATATCTAGTACCATATATTGGAATATAAAACATAATAGCCGGTTCTTCCTCTTTTTTTTGAAAATTTTCTAACTCCAGTTTATTTCTTTTTAAACTTTCTTTCTCTTATTATTATAAAGATGATACACAGAGAGATTACCATTTCGCGGGTCAGGTAATGAGTATACTTCCTTTCGTACGGTGTCTTCCCGGCCCTTCCCCTCTCCTAGTTCCTCCCTCCCATCTCCACCAGGTCTTGATAACTGTGCTGCGTTTCTCCCAGACCTCACTCAAAATCAACTCAAACAAACAAAAAAAAAATACCTCTCCAACATGAAATTATCTCAATTAATAATGTGAAGCTATAGATCATTCACATACAAAAAAAATTTCCAAATGTGTTTTTATGAAAACATGCCTAAAAAATCTAACACAGTTCTGAAAAGCTTGTTGGGCCGATTTGCACGCGTGCCAGCTGGGCCAGCAGAGGGCGCGCCCCCAGCGGACAGGATGAAGGATGTGGTGATGGAAACAAAGATACAGGCCTGCCCGGGAGGTCGGGATCTCTGAGGTCTGGGCAGAGGCAGCTAAACCTGGGGGAGCAAGATGTATGGGCTCCCACGATGGTTCTTCCCCGGTGTGCACGCACCTCACTCTGCGAGGAGGCAGTCTGGATGAACAGGGGAATCGGCCTGCATGGACGAAGGCCCACGAGTCGGGAGGTCCCGCAGGGTGTCTTCCTCAGAGCTGCTTCCTGCGGGGCTGTGCCTGCAATTCAGTCCTTGTGCCAGGGCACGCTCCTCACGGATGGCTGGGGTTTGAGTCCTGAGGAGACGCAGCAGCTTCACGAGTGCTACCACTGATGGAGCACGCGGTGTCGGGTATTATCCCAAGCGCTCCTCAGCATGTCGTCCTCACAGCAATCTTACAAAGCAGACGCTGGTATCACTCCACTTCTAAAGACACTTAGAATCCAGATGGCCCCCAGAGTGATGAATGTTGGGACCAGCTTTGAAACAGAGCCGTTCGGGTCCAGAGGTTCAGCCCCTACTCACCACAGGAAGCGCACTTTCCCTCGGCCACCTAGGCCTCCCTCACCTACCATCAGCACAAAGCCAGACAAATGAAAGGGCACTTGGGACACAGGATCTCTTCAGAGGACAAGGGAAATCAATGGAAAATGAAGACAACCTTCAAGCGCTTGAATTAGAAGAACCCGAACCCCTTCTCTCCAGGGCAACCAAGACTGATACTCAAGAGAGTGTCTGAGCACCCCCAAAGTTGCCAAGTTCCCCCCAAGGCAGTTTGGGGATATGCCTGGCTAACCATCAAGGAAGATTAACCTTATTAGTAACTATGTTTTAGGCAGAGAAAACAAATAGCGGTTTCAAATAAGTGCTACAAATACATTGTTTTAAGGAGTTTAACATGGTTCACTCTGAACTGGGTTCTTATTTTGGAATCCTGATATGAAACGGTGTATCTGAGGTAAGTGTGGCGCTACAGGTGAGCTCATGCTGGAGCCAGTACCAACATCCTGAATCCAGGAATGATAAAGAAGTACACCAGGCCAGGCACTGGCAGCTCACGCCTGTCATCCTAGCTACTCAGGAGGGTGAGATCTGAGAATCACGATTCAAAGCCAGCCCAGGCAGAAAACGTCAAGAGATTCTTATCTCCAATTAACCAGCAAAAAGCCAGAAGTAAAGGTGTGACTCAAAGGGTAGAGTGCCCAGCCTTGTGCAGAAAAAGGCAAGCAAGTACTCAAGGTTCTGAGTTCAAGCCCCAGCATCACTGTAGACAGATCTTCTTAACAACCAATCACTTTAGGCAAAGTGAGGCTGCGTGACAACTTTTACCTAGTTTCCTTCCAATCATGACTTCCATTGTTTAATATATAACTAGATAATTATGAATTACTGAAAGAAAACTTTATTATTATTATAAATAACATGTATGAATTTTCTTCAAGAATCCATTATTTGGTTATTCACAACATCCCAATCATACTTTCTTGATATTCTGGGTAGATGGTTTTCCAAAAGAATTTCAGAAGAAAAAGTCCATATGCATTTTCTCTGTCTGCCTGTCTATCTATCTCTTTCTCTCTCTTCCCCCCGCCCGCCCCCCCAGACAAGGGCAAGCAGCATGGCTAGACTATGAAAATAAGTTGCTTGACTATCAGGACCAATTTATGAGCATAACATCATATAACTGATGTACACAGTGAGATAATTATTATCAGTAAGATAACCTAATTCATATTCAGAATTGCAAACTACACTTTACCATATCTGTGTATGGTCTATTTATGTGAACTGGAAAATCTGGTTATATGTACTCCCCTACTGAATCCATAACTATGTGACCCAGAGAGAGCTGGGTTTTTTAAGCCTCACTTGGAAAACAAGACAACCTGGGGGAAAACCCAAGCACTAACTTACCAGGAGCACTTACAACATTATCTGTATGTCTTCATTTATTATATGCCACAAAAAAATAGCATCATTTTAAAGACAAGGAGAAGGGAGGCCAAGTATTAAATGAAAATTGCTGACCAGTGTAAACAGAGTTTCAGGTGGATACTTCTCCAGAAGATATTTTCAAGTTACAGAAATCGTTTTTCTCTTCATTCTTTTTCATTATAACTTACAACAGACGAGCAAAAAAGAATATAAATACATAAACAGTTTAAAAATTAATTCTAAATTCAACTGTTATTTAACCATCAGTCACCTCAAGAATTAAGACATTGAGAAACTTTCTTCATGTCACAAATCAACCTAGGTAATTCTTTACCTTTTAAGCAAAGCTAAAATGCTCTTCCTCACCAAACATACCTGGACACACACATTTTCAAAATTACTTATATTATAGCCAAGAAAATCATTAAATTCAAAACTGTAAAATATAATGTGGCTTTAATATTAAAATAAAGGACACATCACTGTGCGTCCCCTAGCTGCCCACAGAGGAGGAGACCTAGTCAACCAAAATGTATTCTTAGAAAAGATGTGTTTTCTCCCGGAAAGGAAAACTCAGGATGATGATATCATGTGTAACAAGTGTTCCGAGTAATCTCTCGGACACACACACACACACACACACACACACCAAACACCTGTATTTTGTAGAATGAGAGACAGGTCAGGAGGACTCAAAGCCAGGCCCTCTGCTTAGGACTTTGAAGGCAGCCTTTGCCACAGCACACTAATTTTAATCACAGCTACAGAATATCAGCAACAAAGATCTGCCATTGACCTATGGATACTATGGTTTCTAAGTAAATCTTTATGCTACTTTAGATAAAATAATGGTAACTCTAATTTTCCTAATGAATTCTAGTCAGTGAGAGTTTGCCATACCACCATGCTGATCAATTCAGCAAGGCTAGGATATGTCAAGAAGGCTGGTTCACTTTACATATTGTGCACATCAAAAGGACGAAGGATCTTGTCATACCTGGAAGGGCAAATGTATACAGGAATTGGCATTTTAAAAAATGATCTGAACTGACCCCCAGTCTATGATATATTTTTGGACTAGTAGACACTAGAGCTGAAGTTGAGCCCCTCTAGTCCAGACCATGCTCAATGCCAAGTCCAGAGTTCCGGGGTCTCTTTGTTCCCTTTCAACAAAGTATGTCCAAATGTTTGCAACTTGTATGCATCAAACACTGCCAGGCTTATGTCTGCTAAGGCTCTGTGTACACTTGAGCACCTGCATGTTAAGTGACCCATGCCTTCAGTCCAGGAGCAGAAGCTGTCAGACACAGAATTAATTTCCCCAAGATCTGTTTAGCTACTTGATTTGGGGAAAATCCTTAAAAGCCATCCTGTGACATCAAGATTTGATGATGCGTATACATGCATTTTCAATTACAAAACCACTTTGCATTGAAGTAGTAGGAATCATATAAAATTCATAACTCTACTTGCAAACTGTCAACTTAAATAAAATCTTTGATGTTACTAAAATGCTGTCATGGATATTAATTTACAGAGTGGGACCAGAACATGAATGGGTGACACTAAAAAGTTGAGAATACTTTGATATGTAGTAAAAGGACACAAAACTACTGAGTAAGGTAAGTTTGTGATGTATTATTGGTTTCTTTGTTAAAAACCTTCATATGTATTTTTTTTTCTAGTGCTGGGGATCAAACCCAGGGACTCATGCATGTGTTCTGCTATTGGGCAACATTTCCACTTAATCATATTTTATTTTCTCTTAATATTTTTTCTTAGAAAAACTTTTAAAATAATAATTAAGCAGGGCTGGAGTGTGGCCTAGCATGCACGAAGCCCCGGGTTTGATTACTTGGCACCACATACACAGAAAAAGCCAGAAGTGGCGCTGTGGCTCAAGTGGTAGAGTGCTAGCCTTGAGGGAAAAAACAAAGGCTCAAAGATAGTGCCCAGACCCTGAGTTCAAGCCCCAGGACTGACAAAGTAATGATGATGATGACTACGACGACGAAGACAGATAACCACTGATGGAGGTATTGCTCGGGTGGTAGAGTGCCCTGAGTTCAAACCACAGTACCACTATCCCAATGTTTTTTGGGGGGGCAGTCCTGGGATTCAGGACCTGAGTCCTGTCCCTGAGCTTCTTCTGCTCAAGGTCTAGCACACTACCACTTTAGCCACAGCGCCATTTCTGGCTTTCTTTTTTTTTCTTTTTTCTGCTTATGTGGTACTGAGGAATGGAACCCAGGGCTTCATGTATGCTAGGCAATCACTCTACCACTAAGTCACATTCCCAGTCTCCATTTTTTTAAAAGACAAATAACCATAGCACAAAGCCCAACCAAATAATCAAAGCAAATTATTACTACTAATAACAAAATATATATTGTTAGGCTTCAATAAAAGCTAGCCAACTGATTGTCTAATTGGGTATACCTTACCTAAGGAAACGTGCAATTCATGAGTCAGCAATAAGCTAATAAACTCGAAATGTATTTGAGCTTTATTTCTCACACTGGTAACACAAAGTCACTTTGCTTTGTTTTCACTAATTTTCAACTGAGTGTATGAGGAAAAGGCAGAGATAAAACAAATAGGGCACAAGTTAGGGTCTAGCAGAAAAATAGCCAGGAGGAACCTTACAAATCTTCATGGACATTTTATATGTAACATTAAATTATAAAACAAAACCAAATTTTAAAACACCTAATAAGGAAAATAAAAATTTTTCTACATCCAGTAGCTAATTATTTAAAGATCAAATGCCTAGGAAGTGCCGGATCCCTGTTTCTATCTTCACGATCCCAAGAGAGCTATTGTAAGTACAGTTAACTTCCTTACAGATTGTCAAAAGAATTCTTGGCTACATGTTAACTGCAAGATCAACTACGCCACGTGGCTAACACACTGAAAGGTAGATTATGAAGATGGGAGGGGTGCTAGGAAAAATACATCTATGTACAAAAATCTCTTCCTAAGCTAATCCACTTCTAACTTCTCTTCCTTACCTGGCACTCTCTAGACCACTATGAACATGACCAATGGAAATGTGAGCTGGGTTGATACGGAGACATTTCTTCCTTATTCTTCTGCCAGAGCTCCAGAGGTACCACATTGAGGTGGCCACAGACACTCTGTGGGTTACAATTGTAGGCTCAGGGAACTTGTGAGTCTGAGAAGGCATCTATCTTATCTGCCCACTCTCCTAGGTACTCAGAGAGTAGACTCCATGCCTTCCAGACTCACTTGCAATTTACACCAGTGCTGGAGGATTGTGAGGGTATGAGGCCGAGGATGACTATCTTCAGACTCTCTTGCGCCTGCTGTTTGTGAGACTGGCTGGAGTCAGGAAGTGTCCTGAGGCACTTGGATAATAAGAGAACACATTGGGAGAGTCTTCTTGAGGCTAACAAGAGAACACAGTACATCTTGTCCTGCTAACATCTCCTTATTAATTCCCCTAACACCTAACAGAGCCACACAATTCAGAGCAATTAAACCTTCCTGGTCACCTTCTCCTAAAAATCACATTTTGTCTGGGGCAGGAGAATCTATACCTGACCTAAACGTGCATCTGTTTCTGAGAGTGCTGAATTCTTGTTGCTTTAGAGATTTTAATTTGCTGCAACTGTAACAGTATATAAAGTAAATGGAAATGAGCTTTTGAAAGGCTTAAAGGAAATCTGGGAAATCTTTTACTGTTTCTTGTTTAGGTACATTAAAGGAGTATGTAATTCAGTGGGCTTTAATTTTCATGCAAGTAATCAATTCAGTAGAGTTTTGAAAAACTATAGACCACAGTGTGTATACACAAGAACTCACAGTTTTCATCAAAAGTAAATACTAACAAAAATGTAATTTGTACCACATAGTGGATATGTACATTTTAAAATAGAACTATTAAATGTACCCAATATAATAAAGTATGATAGCAATTAAACACATGGAGCATGTGGATTAACAATGCTCACATTATCGCTCTTTCTCCTTTCTATTTGCACGCCAGTTCTACTTCCCTCGTAAAAGTTTATCCCTAGTATGATTTATGCTTTAAAGTTTTTTTTAAAATTACTTTCACAAAAATTGAACTACCAACGGGTAACTTGTGGTATTTCACTGAAGGTATTGTATAATATTTAATCAGCTTAAATATATCTATGTCTTCAAAACTCTCTCTTGTAGCTTCCTCAATGTAAAGTACCTGACTGTTATCTATAGTCATCCCCCTGTACAACAACATACCAGAACTTACACCTTCTAATCGTACCTTGGTATCTACTGACCAACCTTCCCCCATCCCTCCCTCCCCTCTGCTTTCCTGTAACCACCTGCAGGTCCTGTAACCACCACACCATTCTCAACTGCAATAAAGTCAGTGTTCTTAGACTCCACAGGAATGAGATCATGTGCTACTGTCTATGTCTACCTTATCTAAAACTTAAATCATCTCCAGTTCCATCCATATTGTTGTAAATGACAGGATATAGTTATATTTTATGGGCAAGTGAGTATTTCATCAGGTATACGGGACATGTTTTCTCTACCCATTCATCAGCGGGTGATAAAGGCTGTTCCCATTACCTGCTGTTGCAAATAACACAGCAGTGAACACCGATATGCAGATGTATCTCTGACATACTGCTTTCCTTTCCTTTGTATGCATATGTACGCCCAGGAGAGGATTCAATCGTATGGCAGTTTTATGTTTAATGTATGGATTGTTTTCCTTAATGACAGTCCTAATTTACATTCTCACCAACAGTGCCAAGAGTTCCATTTTTCACACACATTCTCATCAGGACTTATCTTGACTGGTTTTCTTGTTGTTTGGTTTATATTATAGGTGGCACTCAAGTTTTAACTGAAGGTCTGTCTACTCAAGGGCTCTAGCTATGCTTCCAATCCTTTTTCCTTTTGTTTGTCATGTGAGGTATTACACGTTTGCCCAGGGAAGCCTTGGCCTTCTATCATCTTTCACAGAAACTTTTTAGTTTGTTGTAATCCCATTTAAAGATTTTTTTCTATTGTTTCCTGTCCTCTTAGAGTCTTATTAAAGAAAATGGCCCATTCCACTGCTTTGAAGCATTTCACTTATTTTCTTATAGTAGTTTCATTGTTTTATGTCTTATATTTATGTCTTTACTATATGCTAAATTGTTTTTAAACAAGTGAGAGGTAGGTAGGGTTCTAATTTCATTTTTCTGTATGTAGCTATCCAATTTTCCCAGCACTATTTGCTGAAAAGATTGTCATTTCCCCAATATGTGTTCCTAGCACCTTTGTGAAAAGTTAGTTTATGGTAAATGCATAAGTTCAGTTCTAGGCTCCATTCTGTTCCATTGGTCTGTGGGTCTGTTTCCTACCAACAGCAGGCTGAGAGTTGCTTTGTTTTGTTTTTTCCTTCTTTCTTTCCTTCCTTCCTCTTCCCTTCCTCCCTCCCTCCCTCCCTCCCTCCCTCCCTCCCTCACTCCCACCCTCCCTCCCATCCTTTCATGTGACCTCCCCCTTGCAGTGCTGGGGACTGGACCCAGAGCTTCAAAGACACTGCATTACAGTATATTTTAAAGTCAACTATATTCTTTTCGCTCAAGATGGCTTTGGTTATGGGGGTAGGGGGGACTAGAGGGCCGTGGCTCTATATGACTTTTAAGATTTTTCTTAGTTTTAGTTTAAAAACCAAGGAAAAGTGTAGCCCCCCACCCCGGCCCCCCAAGTTCCTAGAAACAATAGGGTTTGTAGAATTTCACTGTCTTAAGAGTTTACTCTTAGCTTCTATAACTCCATTTTGGTGACTCCATGCTAGTTCCTAGTGACTAGTTCCTGGTAGTCTGACATTTAAAACTATGTGTAGCCCTTGTTCCTCTCTGTGTCTAGGTAGCAACTATAGTAGTAGTTACAGAAATGCCATGGCGACTGCCAGGTTGGTTCCTTTATGATTGAGTACCGGACTGTTTTAGACCACTCATGCTTGCTCAGTTGGTATTAGGGGAACATGGTAGCAATTGTTAAAATAAAGTTGATAATAGGTCAGCCTGACCTCAAAATTCTGCCTCTGTAAACGGCTCGCTTAACCCATTGGTGACTTGCTCTGCCCCCTGCATTGACCCCCTGTGTCAGTGCTACGTGACCACCTGCTGTAGAACGCAGAGCTTCTGCCTTTAACAACCCAGCCCTGCGGTGGCTCAGGGCTGTTCCTTACCATCTCCATGGTGGAGAGCAGAGGCTGTGCACAGCTCAATAAAGACTCCTGGCCCGATTGACGGGGTGCTGGTGACTTTCTTGTCGTGGGTGGGAGTCCTGGGCAGCCAGGATACTGCAAGAGTATCACTGACATTTTGCTAAGAATTGTACTGAATCTACTAAGTATGCTATAATAATGTATCATCCAAATCTCTTTAGGTTTGAGTGGTATATTTCAATACACTGATTCTTCCAATCTATGAACTTAGATGTTTTTCCTTTTTTTTTTCAATCTTCAATTTCCTTCTTTATTGGTTTCTAATTTTTGTTGTAGAGATATTTCACCTTTTTGGTTAAATAGATTCCTGGTTAACTTTCTTTATTAGCAACTGTAAATCAGACTTTTTCCTTCATTTCTAATTTAGATAATTCACAGAAACACTGATCTTTATATGGTGATTTTTACATCCTACAATTTTTCTGAGTTCATTTATTAGTTATAATAGCCTTTATGGTAGATTCTTTAAGGTTTTCTATAAATAAAATAATGTCACCAGCAAACAATGAAATTTAACTTCTTTTCCAACTCGGATCCCTTTATTTATTCTCTTGCCTGACTTCTCTGGCTATAACTTCCAGTACAAGTTTAGGTAAAAATGGTCAAAGTGGAAAAACTTGTCTTATTCCAGATCTTAGAGAAAAAATGTTCAGTTTTCTCCTATCCAGTCTAATGTTGGTTGTTGGCTTATTATAAGGACCTGGATTACGTTGAGATATATTCCTCTATATCTCATACGTTCAAAGCTTTTATCATGAAGTGATGCTGAAAAGGTATTAATAACTTTTTTGCATGATGACAACATAGTTTTTGTTTTGTTTTTTTGCCAGTCCTGGGGCTTGAACTCAGGGTGTTATACTTATATAATAATTAAGCTCCTGGAGATTAGAGGTTGAGTTCCATTCAATTTTTTTTTTGTGCTCCATAAAATAGTCTTTTCCAAAAAGATGCCCAATAAATTGTGCTGAACAAGGAGAAAGGGATCACTACAGTAATTCATTAAAGCGAAGACTTTAGCTTGAACACAGAATAGGCCTTTAGTTTTCCTAGCTTTTCTAATTTCAGGAGATATGCTTGGAATGTTAAACGCCCTCCAGAAGGGCAGACATATTAACTTTTCAGAGAAAAATCTAACCTGATTTACCACCCATTAATAAATCCTTTACAGAGTGAAAGTATCGATTTCCAGTCAGAAGAGGATGTCAACAAAGAAGAGAGCCACCAACTGACGCCTGCACCTGACTAAATGTTCCCCCCACCAACTGCCACCATTATTGCCTTGTGTGCTTGGTAAAATGTCCCAGAAACTAAGACCTGGCCTTTTAATAATGGGTTGGTTAGAACAAGCTACCCGGCTTCTACTTGCTGGCCAGCCACTGGTAGTTCATGCCCGTAATCCTGGCTACTCAGGAGGCTGAGGCCTGAGGATGGTGGTTCAGAGTCAGTCCAGGCCAGAAAGCCTGAGAGACTCTTGATCATCAACAAACTACGTAGAGAAAGCTGGCAGTGGTGTTGTGGCTCAAGACCACCACCCAGGCTGGGTTCAAGCCCCAGGACCCACACAAAAAAACCAAAAACAAAAAAATACCTGCTGAAACCAGCTAGATCTACTCAAGTAAAGAAATCACACAGATTTGCATTTGCCCTTTGACCTCGGTTTCACTTTCCCCTCTCTTCTGGGGACAGTGTCTAAAGGACATCAACAAAACGGTCCAGTGATTGACATACCGCCCTAGGCTTTCCTACAACACAGCCTCTGACAAAACCAGGCTGTTCCGAACCCCTGGCAACAGAATTGTTTAGCTTTACACCAAAAAGGTGGGGAAAGCACCCAAATCTGCATGCGGTGTGTGCCCAGGCCGACTCCGGGGGGTTCGTGCTGTGAGACCTAAAGTCCTCGTGCGATTGTCTAACGCAAAACACCACGTCAGCAGGGCCTAGGGTGGTTCCATGTGTGCCAGCGTGTCCAAGACAGGACCGAGGAGCAGAAATTCATCATGGAAGTGCGGAAGGCACAGCCCAGGGTCAGAAAGCTAAATCAGAAGAGGAAGCTGCGTGTGTGTGCTTAGGATGCAAGAGGTCTATACGTAGCTAGCAAAGGAAGAACCTTTTTGATAAATAAAAAGGCTTGCATAAAAAAACAAAAGACATCACACAGTGGTGGAGGGGCAGGATATATATTTTCAAATACTTCCAGACTTCACATTTTCATTTTGTATTTCCTTTCCAAACGTGTGCTCCAGCATTCCTAAGACCTAGGCTCGGATCTGGCCTTGCTCTTACTATCTATGCAAACTTGAGCAAGTACTTGATGTTTCTTGAACAAGTCTTCCAGGTTTTGCATTGGTTTAAAAAAAAAAGATAGCATCTTCCTCTTGAGGCTATTGAAAGAATTACACCCAGCAATGAAACTGAGATTAGAAAGGGGTTGATGTACATATGCACATGGCCTTGTATAAGTGTGTTCATACATGTTTATAATTTAAAGCTAACATATATGTAAACATACTGTCTAAATTATGGTATAAGCAGAGGAGGTTTGCGATGCTGCAACTCTTTCCAACAACTCACTCAGAGTTTAACAAAATGAACACCAGGAAGCTTTAAACGTGTTGTTGGTGAGTGGGGAGGCAAAGGGGTAGGGTGACTGGAGAAAGGAAGGGCGGGAGAATGCAGTCATAATATTCAGTGTATATATGTGAAGATGTCACCTAAGGGGACGGGTGGGGTTGGGAGAGATGGGGGACATTGATCTAGACACAGTGCGCTAGAATTGACACCCCTTTGTACAACTACTTGAAGGTAACTTACAAACGAAAGGTGGGAAAGGGGGAGGGAAAACAAAGAAAGCTACTGATGGCAAAGCCACTTCAGGATCTCACAGAGCAGGACTTACGGACATGAGGTCTCCTGTTTCTTCTCTTCTCAAAGCTGTGTGGTCCCTGCATGTTTCTCTCAGTGATTTGACTCCATTTCCGTTTCTCTGCAAACCAGCTTCTCTGTGTTAGGGTGCACCTGTACCAGGTACCGTAGGTCACGGCAGCCCCAATGCTTGGCTCGGCGTCGCTGAGTGTCTCAGCAGCCACACTCCATTCAGCTTTTCTGAAGAAGGAATCTGACTGCAGCGTTCATGGGACAGACCATTCTTACTCCAGGAGAGGCCGTAGTTAGAGGGCTGTCCCCTCCCACTTCTGGGCTCGGTGTCCCAGGCTGCGCCTAGCACAGTATTCCAAGTGTCAAGCAGGCACCGCCTCCACAGTGAACAGATGCTTCTCCCTGGCCTCACCTTCTCTTCCCACACCACACCTACCAAAATAACCTGAGCTCTGGGAACCCCAAACACTGTCCTTATTGATACCAGTAGGTAAGACAAGCAGAGGCACGGAACTCCAAGTTTCCTCAAAGTCCAAACAAAACGCTGGCATCGCAACCACAATAAATCCTGTCTGATTCTAAAACAAAGGAGTGGAATCTCAGGTGCCATCTGCCCAAGAATGGCTTCCAAGTAGAATCTCAGACAGCTGCCAGACACACCCTCCAAACTGGGCCTGAGAAAACGGAAGGGAGCAAGGCAGGAAAACAGAAGCACCTGTTTAACTTGTCAGTAATATAAAGGCACAGCATCAAGAATGATGAGCCCAAGCCAGACATAAGTGGCTCGTGCTTGTAAGCTACTCAGGAGACTGAGGCTGAGGAGAGAAATTATAGGCTAGCACTGGCAGAAAAGACCATTAAGGTTATTCTCCAATTAACCAGCATAAATCTGGGCTGGTGGCATGGTTCAAGTGGAAGACAATCAGCTGAGCATGCAAGCCAAGAAGATACAAGGCCCTCTACTGAAAAAAAAAAAAAAGCCAAGCAGCAAATAACCAACCAAGGTGAAGCCAAGTCCCACTGCTGACTTCTAAAAGTACAAGCAGGTAATACACTACAGGGACGTTCACACAGGAATCAAAGACAAAACTATACACACCTTTAAAGTTCATTTATTTTATTTTTTCATGTTAGCAATGCCTCAAGACAGAAGTGCTATTAAAATAGCCCCTCCCATCTGCAAGCAACAGGCAGCTCGTGGAGTAAGGGCCTGTTCTTACACTTGGAGGAGCCTTCCTCATACTCTGGGGGACAAGAACATAGAAATACAGATTTGCATCCTACCCTGCCCTAGTAAATTATCTACTCTTGATACGTTTTCTTGAAAAAGAGCCATACCATGATATATCTCAACTATAGCTAACACTGTCACCTTTCTACAAATCATCTCCTCTCTAGAAACGTAGCCACTCACACAACAGCTCTTGGTCAGGATGTTCTGTTCTAATTCCTTTGTGAGAATTAATACCAAAGTCTTCCTTTTCCACGACCCAGAGGGGGTAAACACAAACTTCACAACATCCATCAAAGGTCTGGCTGGTGTGGGGAATATTATGCTGCCATCTGTCTCCAGTCTCCTTCTGTTCACTGTTCCCAGAAATCCACCGATGCCCAGTGATTCTCTTCCAGATACCTCCCACCAAGTTACAGAGGGTAAATCGCTTGTTTCTTCAGTTCTTGGTTTCTTGCCTGACACACAAAATAACTGACTGTGACTTCACTCGCTGCAAGGACTCTGAACCTTTGTGCATGTCCTTTGAATAAAGCCAGCTGTGAATGGGGGCAGGGGCTGTAGTGTCCTATACTTTAATGCATGCTTACCATGAACAGGTACACATGTGCCTCTGTCCTCTTGAGAAGTTGGGTTGTATGTACGGCAACACAGGAGAAGTTCCAAATCTTTGCATTGTGCATGACTGGTGTGGTTTTGTGCTGTTATCTTTTCTGTACTTGCATGCTTCCTAGTATAGGATCAATGTCCTTGGTTTGGAGCCTTCAGAGTCTATCTATGCTAGAAATGTGAATGTGCATTTGAAACCATTTTATGAGTTTAATTCATTCCTGTGGAATTATCTATAACACTTAAAAAAATTACAACATGGAAAAAATTGAAATGAAAATAAATCTCTCCCACTTCCAATCCCTACTGTCTCTGAATCTTTCCCAAAGTCCACTACTGTGACTAGCTTCTAATGTATTCTGCCTGCAAAGACATCTGTATGCAAACACCACCACTCCTGGTTTTCTACCTTTTTGTAGAATGAGAGTGTATTATATACCCCCCCAGGACTGGTGCTTTTTTTGTTCCCTCCTACCTTAAATGATGTCCTGCAAATCATTCTATATTAGTACACACTGATTTACTATATTCATTTTTAGTTTTTCCTCTTTATATTACTGACTCTAAATGACCCAAGTTCAAGCCCCAGCTCTGTGGTCCTGGAGAAGTCCCACTCTTCTTTCGACACTGAACTCTGAGAACCATCATGTATTCTAAAAGAAAGGAGCAAGACACCGTCTCTAGAGTTTCTAGTAGAGTCCAGCTTGTGATGATGCTCAGTGAACACCGATTGGTCTCTGGCCTTTCCTGGCCCGTATCCTAGGACTATGTAATCTATGGACACAAGTTCAAATCCTGCTCTCAGACACAGCTTCCAATAAAATACCAGTTTGCTATTTATTCCTAGATGTTTAGACAGTTTCAAGTCTCTGTGATGACAATACAACCAAAGTCCCGTGGATATCGTTGTTGATATAGCAATTTTCTGGACCACCTTAGAGGCAAGGCATTTACTTGTGAAACCTTTGGATTCTGTGTGTGCCTTGTTCAACAACTTCTATTCTGCTCTCAGCCCTGTAGGCTTTGTCCTTCCTTTGTCTTCTGTTTCTATTGTCTACTTGACATGGAAATGCACTCAGGTAAGACCAGCAACTAATTATTTCAAATAGGGAAAACCACCTTCTGCAGAAGATAGAATGATTAATTACATGAACTTTAGAACTGTCACCTACGTGCCTCACGATTCCAGACGCACCGCAAGAAGTCTGCAGTTCCCAACCCACAGTAGAGAATCCCCAGGGAGCTGAAGCACAATGAGCACGGGACGGGAGGGGAGGGGAGGGGAGGGGAGGGGAGGGGAGGGGAGGGGAGCCACGCCAGGAAGGGCACAGGCAACACACCAGGAGGGAGGGGAGCTGAGAGTCGGTGGTTCTGAGTTTCACTGCTAGATAAAAATGGCCTGGAGACCTGTTGTACAGCTTAGTAACTATGTTTATTTTTTGACTATGCTTAATACTAGTGAATTTATACTTAAAACAGCAGAAAGAATGTATTCAGTACTATGTGTTTTCTTATTGCAATTAAAAGAAAATAGCACGGACTAAAGGCTACTCTGAAAATAGGAACTCAACAAGAAAGACAACCGCTAGCTGAGCTTGTAGTGTTCCTCTTTTGCTAAGACCTCCAGGCAGGCAAGGCAAACGACCCCACAAACCGCGTGCTTCGACCTAACTACTCCCTCACACCCTATCTACAGTGAATCATCTAGAAGAAATCCAAGGCACTGACTTCCCTTCCCAGGCCCTATCTAGTATTTAAATGGCCTCTCCCAGCTCCTACCTTCCACAGCCCGTCACTGCTCAATACAACCATGTAATCCTTAGTATAAAAAGTTTATGATAACATTATAGTATCGTAAATAGAACTGAAATGCTGACAGGTGAATCTGCAGACCAGTTCATGAGGTTTATAGAAAGAAATCGGTTACGTCTGCCCCGGACAACAGCTCCTTCCCCTCCTTCTTGACCTAACTGAAACCAGTCATCACGCGACTATCAGTCACCTGACTGTGAGTCAGCAAAGGACCCCAGACTCCTGAGGTCACTTTCTCATTCACTGGGGTCACATACTGGACCACCCTGGTCATGCCTTCCTCAGTGAGAGGTTACCTTTGTTACTTGCTGTGTGTGTGTATACATATATTATATATTACATATATATATTAGCTTCAGACTGGTTACCCCCAACCAGTCCACTACCCAGTTGCCCCCCCAAAAATACCCCTAAACACTCCCTCCCAGTCCAGTTATTCCTCCTTCCTTGTAATGGGCCACAATTGGGTTTATGTTCCAAATGGAACTTTTCTGGCTTGTGCCCAGGGTGTGTTCTCCCATGTCGTTCATGTTAACTGGTCCTGTGAACTTGTCAGCCTTTTGCCTGACCTTTTCAAAAGTCTCTTTAACAGGATGACATCCCTCACCCAGGACGCTACCTGGGAACTTGCAGTTCAAGGCCATCCTGTTACTACAGGCAACTGGAGGCTTCTACTCTGCCCAGCGCAGATCTGGACCCTGAAGACCCCAGCCCCAGTGACTCCTTGATGTGCCCACGCTGCAGGAGGTAGCCAGAGGAGACCACGACGCCCACTGGCCCTGATAACCATTCTCGTGGAAATGATGAGGACCTTTACCAACCAAACTGTCAAGCAAATGGTACCCAGCCAAAGGACGAATCAAGGACCCCTGACTACTTCACCCCTTTACAGCAGGAAGTAGCTCCAGAAGAAACAACCTCTGCCCATACTCCTGGCCTGGTACCCCTCCCTAGTTATTAATAAACAACAATGGGGGAATGTTAGCATTTCCCCTGTCTCAGGTCCTCAGCTCCTCCCATTAGCCCCCAGATCCACCCACACCTAAACTCCCTGCCCTAGAACTATAGTGAGCCACTCCTACTCACCATTAAGACCCACCTACTTCCCCTTCAGCCCCAGAGCAGCTGCCACCTGGATAAGATGCAGAACCCAGTCGCCATGTTGCTCCCTCTCCCGTGGAAGCTATGGCCCCACTAATAAACCTCCTTATGAACCTTCTTCTCCTGTCCGTGACTATCTCTGCATGGTCCCCTGGGTGGCTGGGACATATCATTTATAACATCCTTTTACTTTAGAGGAATGAAACTAATGGATGCCATACCATGCAAATGCCCAACACGGTGCTCAGTTGGTTTCAGACACTATTCCCATGACAACAGATCACAAAGCAGCAGTGAGATTCCCCACTGACAGAGGAAGAAACTGAGGTTCAGGCTGGTTACGTGTTTCTCTAACAGTGCACATTTAACACACCCACTTCTTGCCACATTCAGCAGGTTCACAGTGCCTTGGTCTGACACAGACTTCACTGACTCAACTGCCTTTTCTATGCCTTAAGAAAAGACCTGATCACCACCGCTAAGCTGGGCTCTTCTCCTTCTCACATTTGACACAATGGGTCCCAGAGGAAGGGCTCAAGAAATCAGTCTTTCTTTCTTAACCTGACTTCTCATCAGCAGTCCAAACTACAGTGCATCAAATGAAACGGTCCTGCCCGGTGTCAAAGCGCTGCTCTGTCTGTCTGCTTTGGCTGCACCCACCTTAGGTCACCACAGAGATTCTAGCCGGGTTCCTCCGGTGAATCACGTGATACTGCGGCACCTCAGCCCTGGAATGATGGCTACTCCATCACGCTTGAAAGGGATGGCGTGCTGGGAGCAGACCGAGTGATGCTCACAGGAACTGGGGGCGGGCGGGGGCATCTCTGGGCCATGCGGTATTATCAGCCTTCCATTCCAGCTCTGCTAATCAGGACATCTAAACTGGCAGCCCTCAATCTAGTCTGTCCCTGGACATGTTCAATTCTGGAAACTTCACAAAAGTACTAGGTTTTATACTTTTGGGGAGGCGGCATTTGGTGGTTGGTATTGGGGTTTGAATTCATAGTCGCATGCTTGGTACGCAGGTGCTCTGCTACTTAAGCTGCACTCCTACGTGCGGCTACGTCCTTATACTTCCAGAAGCACTGGAAGCCTTGCTATCATGGGTGCATTCTCCTGGGCTGAGCCCAGGCCATACAGGCTGCTCACACACGGAGGGGCTCTCCTTGCTCAGCGATCCCTTTCACGATTCTCAGGCATGGTGTGCACAGCCCTTCTGCATCACAAGAATGGGAAAGCCAAAACCACATCCTGTCTCTTTTCAAGCCCCAAGAAGACGCTGCAAACCATTCACCTCTGTGCCCACCACTAGGACGTTTTTAAGAATTTAAAATGCCACATCAGGTCATCAAAGCACTACTTTTCCATTTCAGCTAGTTATACCCATCATTTTCCTTATTGCTGACCATGTGTTAAAGCCAATTAGCTGCCTGCTTCTGGCAGAGACCCTTCTGACAAGAACTCACCTGTGTGAGTTGCTATGACCTCATCAAAGAAAGGACTGTAGTACACACAGACACTTTTCCAGCCTGCTACCCCTCCTCTGGCTTTCCCAGGAGCCCCACAGAAATAGCTGTGATTTGCAGGAATGCTCTGGCTGGCTGCCCCAGCACTGACCTCCTCTGGGCAGGGGCAGCGGGCTGCTGGGTGCCGGCTCCTGATTCTGGAATGCACTTCCTCATAAAGGTGCCAAGCCTTAACTTGGCAGGTTCTTTGCACAGTGGCTTTTCAGCTACCAGCCATTTATTATTCCCGGTTGCAAAATGAATGGAAGGCATTTTAAACTTAAAGCTGGGGTACCTGTTAAAGGAAGCAGTCATCTAATCAGATTGAATTCCTTTAACTTGGTGGGGGGGGGGAGCCTTCTGAAGTAAAAAGGCTTGTACTATAAATGAATGATACAAGGTAACCCAAAGTAACAATTCTTTTCTACTGTTTACAACATATTCTTATTCTGTGTAAATGATAAATAGATGCTAATTCCAAAAACTAGTTGCAAAATATCATTTAAGAAAGGATAGCAGTAGAATTCAGTCTATAAAAATTAACAGCTGGCCTTATTACAATAAGAAAAAATTATCTTACTACAGGCTTGGTAATCTCAAGCCTATAACCATAGGTATTTGGGGTATTGAGACTGGGGGAGGAGGGCGATGCATGTCTGAGTCCAATACAGGCAAAAAACAAAAAAAAATCACCAGATTCTTTCTTGATCAAGGGCTGGGCATGGTAGTGCACAATTCTCATCCCAAGCTTGGGAGGAACCACAATGGCGTGGTGCCGTGGTATGTGCCTGTCATCCCAGCAACACAGAGACGCACAAAAGAGGAGAATCACAGTCCAGACCAGCCAGAACATAAAGCAAGAAAATAATCAGCATAAAATGGACTGGCAAGCTGACACAAGTGGTGGAGGACCTGCGTAGAAAGTATAGGCCCTGGGCTGGGAATGTGGCCTAGAGGAGGAGATAGAGCGCTCGCCTCGCATACATGAAGCCCTGGGTTTGATCCCTCAGCACCACATATATAGAAAAAGACAGAAGTGGTGCTGTGGCTCGAGAGAGAATGCTGGCCTTGAGCAAAAGGAAGCCAGGGACAGTGCTTAGGACCTGAGTTCAAGGCCCAGGACTGGCAAAAAAAAAAAGAAAGAAAGAAAAAAACCTCATAAGAAGCTTTCTTTAGAGTGTTTATGGGTATTGGAAGTAGGAAATTCAAAGGGAATACCAAATTTGAGAGACACAGGGTAAAAAAAGAGAAACAACTACAAAAGCAATACTTGCAAAAATGTTTGGTGTAAGTGAACTGAACACCTGGGGGGAGGGAGGGGGGTATGAGGGACAAGGTAACAGTACAAGAAATGTATCCAATGCCTAACGTATGAAACTGTAACCTCTATGTACATCAGTTTTATAATAAAAACTTAAAAAAATAAAGAAAAATCAGCTAATACTTTGTCAACATTTTATGTAAAAATTTAAATGAGTATTTTTCCTAGGTGAATTAAAATAAAACTCTTTTGGTTTTGTTCAGTGCTGGGGATAAAACCCATAAGCAATGTTAACAAATGCGAAGCTACTGTTCCTTTAGTACTCAAATACCCATGAATGAGTCCCCCAAACAGAAAGATTCCAATCGAGTGCAGCCGATATCGGAGGAGGGAGCCGGGCCAGGCTGACAGAGGGGTCTCTGTTCCTCTGTGCAGGCTGCCCCCAGGGCACGGTGGCTCCCAGATCCATCACAGACCCCAAACCTCTCCCACTCCCTCAGACCAGCTTCCCACAGACTGTCCACCTTCCTGTGGCCCAGTGGGTTCGGACAAGGACCATCTAGACAAGAAGGCACAGCAGTGACAGAAGCAGGTGAAGTCTAGAGGAATCTCTTCCAATATTCTCCTCCAAGTTAAAACCCCACCTGAAGAGACAGCCTGGTGCGGCAGTGTGGGGCCCATCAGCTGCACTGGACATTGACGAAAGTGAACGAAGCAACTCAACTGGGCGGAGATGGGAGGGAGGGAGGGAAGGATCGAGAAGAGAACGGCTGATACAAAGTAAAACGAAAGAAATGTACTTGTCACCCAACATATGCAAAGGTAACCTCGTGGTATATAACCTCTAAAACAACAATGAAAATAAATTAAAAAAAGAGACAGCTTGGGATTGCTCACTACTAACCAGGGGCCATCCAGACTCATCGTAGATCACATTTCCAATACAAGAACAAAAGAAACATTTGAAAAATGGAATAGAGCCGGGCACTAGCGACTCAGGAGGCTGAAATCTGAGGATCGCAGCCCAAAGCCAGACTAGGAAAGTCCATGAGACGCTTCTCTACCATTAACCACCAGAAAACCGCAAGTGGCATTGTGGCTCCAGGACAGCTCCCAGGCCCTGAGTTCAGGCCCCACAACAGACCGGAGGGGGGTGGGGGGAAATAGAATAGAATAGAATGAATGCCTCATCTATGCGTGACAGCAACTGCAGCCATGGTCATCAATAGTTGTAAATACCGATCACAGGGACGGTCGTCCCCGAGTCCCCAGAACACGTCACCATACTGTGGACCACGGGCTCAAAACCTCAAAATCAAAGTGAAATGGGCTTAGAATAGCCTTAGTTTTGAACACCGCGGTGTTTAATCCTTCTGGAGATTAAAAAAGAATGATGGCTATTCAGAGCTATTTAAAACGTGCATAACGAATAGTCATGAGTGCATAAGGATATACTCTAAAGATATTTACTTATTATATTTTTATAGTTCTCAAAATTCTGAGTAGCTTGAGAACCCAAGAATTAAAAGGTTGCTTGAGTAAATTGTTACATCCTATACATATTATCTATACTGCAGAATATCATGCAAACCTTAAAATAGAAAGACTTAAACATTAGGGCATATCTGTGATATATTAGATAAGAAAAGCAGGCTGTGAATAGTATTATACCACTTTTTTCTCCCTAAAGATATGTAAACAACTAAAAGGCTGTAACAATGCGGTTTAAATTATTATTATCGATACAGAATTAAATTATTTTTGAGAAAGAAGATTGTAAGTTTTTTTAATTTTATAAAAAATGTGCAAGTAGTTGTATAATGATAAAGGCATAGTCTGTCACATTTCTGAAAGAAGGTCCTCAGAGGGGACACAATGGAGCGTGAGGTGGCCGCCGGGACCGGGTCACCTGAAGGAGGAAGGAGGAGGGACGCGTGTCAATGAGCTCAAGCCACACACCCTGCGGTGGGGCTCTTCTAGGCTCCAGTGTGGAGCAGAGGCTGGGTGGGGCTCTTCTCCTAGGCTCCAGTGTGGAGCAGAGGCTGGGTGGGGCTCTTCTCCTAGGCTCCAGTGTGGAGCAGAGGCTGGGTGGGGCTCTTCTCCTAGGCTCCAGTGTGGAGCAGAGGCTGGCTCGGTGTGGACCAGGTCAGAGGTGACATCACGCTCAATACTGTCCCAGGGTGATCTCTGAAAACTGTATTTGGCTAGAGCTATAATAAGCCACAGAAAAACAAAAACGACAATCAAAAGCAAGAAAAAGAAAAAAAAAAACTTGTCCCTAAATTTGACTTCAAGTATTTAGGCTTCCAAAAGAGGCCTCCTTCCTGCCCCCCAAGAAATAAACAGGGGGAAAAAAAGTGCTCTGAAGGTAGATACTTGCAGACATCTTCATAAAAGTGCACAAGGAAGACAGGCACTGGTGGCTCATGCCTGTAATTCTAGCTACTCATGAGGATGAGATCGGAGGATCAAGGTTTGAAGCCAGACCTGGCAGCAAAGTCTCTGAGACTCTTTATCTTCAATAAACTAACAAAAATCCAGAAGCAGAGCTGTGGCTCAAGTGGTAGATCAGCAGCCTTGAGCCAAAGAACCTCAGGGACAGTGCCCAGGACCAGCACACACACACACACACACACACACACACACACACACACACGTACAAAAGGAGAAAAAAAGAGCAACCTACACAGGCTTGCACAAAAAGCATGAATGATTTCTTACATGAACATTTGGTATTTTTCAGTGAGTCTCAGGCTAATTTCACGAGGCAACATGGTGTTCAGGAACACTAGAGGACTAGAAAATTAGGTTACTGATTGTACTACAGTATAATTGATTCAAACTGGATTTAAGACTGCTCATATAAAAAGATATACTAAGTCTACTATACTAAGGCTAGGCATTAAAAGACTAGGATTTCTTTTAGAGTAAAATCTTATTTATTGGGCTGGGAATATGGCCTAGTGGCAAGAGTGCTTGCCTCCTACACATGAAGCTCTCGGTTCAATTCCCCAGCACCACATATATGGAAAACGGCCAGAAGGGGCGCTGTGGCTCAAGTGGCAGAGTGCTAGCCTTGAGCAAAAAGAAGCCAGGGACAGTGCTCAGGCTCTGAGTCCAAGGCCCAGGACTGGCCAAAAAAAAAAATCTTATTTATTATTTCTGGTCATTTTCATTTGGATAAACATTCATTCAAGACTAGGATTTTTGATCTAAGACATATATGTAATTCATAGCTGCAGGAAAAGTTCTCTGGGCAGCCTTTGATGAGCCAGCTTTTCCTTTCTGGCCTGTAACTGTCCAGAGTAACTGTAGAATGTAGCAGATGCCACATCAGGAGACAGAGAGGAAGTGCCTGATTCCCGCCTGCCAGAGGAGGTCCCAGAACACTCAGGATGGCATCCACGGGAAAGAAGACTTTGCTCCTTTTTTGTCTGGAAGCAGAATATTAGTCCAACTTGAGCCCAGTGACTCATGTGACCCGTGTAAGCTTGTAACCCAGAGTGAGCTGCTTCTGGGGGTCCCTCAGTGGTATAAGACAGTGTAATAACCAGCCGGGGGGGAAGGGGGGCTCCCGCCCCATGCAGGTGTCACAGCCAAGGACCACAGGAGGACCGTGGCATTCAGGAATGGCCTGCAGGAGGGGGCATGGCATTAGGGACCAGGAACGGCAGGAGTGGGGAAGGGGAAGTCCCGCCCCATGCCAGCTTCACTGTCAGGGTGGCACTTCTACGTGGGCCGGGCAGCTGGAGGGGGGCAGGGCCAGGGTGTGTGTGTGTGTCTCTCTCTCTCACACACACACACACACACACACACACACACACTTGTCTGGAAGTGAAGGAGGAGAAAGGAAAGCCAGCCTGCAGAGGAGCATGAAGCTTGAGGCCTGTGGGGAAGTCTGGAACCTGAGGCCTGTGGAGAGGTTTGAAGCCTACACAAGGAGGCCTGGGGGACGAGGCCCACAGCAAGGAGGAACAGAAAGCTCCCTCCTCTGGAGGTTTGGAGGTGGGCGCTGTTGGAGGTTAAGGAGCGGAGGTTCGGAGGTCAGGGCAGGTCGGGGTTCCGGGTAATTAGCCCAGGACAAGGCAGTCACAGCCAGTATCGGAAGGTGGAAGGCTGTTCTGGTTCTGAGTTTTAGGTTGTAAGTAAAGTTCCTTCGTAAATAAAACCCCTTCCCACCTTCAGTTGTGCATCTGTGGATTTTTCTCACTCTCAGATTGTAACAACAGGAATGTTCAGTCAAGATTCTGCCTGCCCCAGGACGCTTTAATGAGCCTTGGAAAACTGGTTTCTTTAGTCCCCGACCCTTAATGTAAGTGTAAAGTCCTTTTCACATAACTTGTTGTGCTTGAGTGTACGGTATCGAGTGTATTGTGAGTGTGAGTGTTGTGTATTGAGTGTCTACTCAGACAAGATGGCTATCGGTGCACACGGAGCTCTCTTCTTAGTAATCCTG